>NC_064810.1:51230694-51456993 GCF_023721935.1 Panthera uncia | reverse complement strand
ATATATATATATATATATATATATATATATATATATATATATATTTGTTTTTAATTGTTAACTTCAGCAATAGCTGTGTGACATTATAGGTCACTGAAATGCTCTAGAAGTGCTTTGGGGTGGCTTCATTCTTTTAGTACCAAAATGTTTCTGGTAGCAATTGGTTTTGTGTAAAAACAGATGTGTGGTGAAGAGAAATGATTAAACGTTCCTTTAGTAGGAATAAGTCTGAGGTGAGAGCAGTTTCTCCATTTCCATAGCATGCGACACTTCTTGTATATCACCACTAAGTGTCCCCCAGGCAATAGTGTCTTGGTTCTACTAATTAATTAATATTCCAAATCTACATGTGCTGGTAACACTTTATGCCTTATTAATATTTCTGCCATGACACTGACCCCCTTCCCTATACCCTTTTTGAACAATTCTTCATTAATTATATAGAGGAGGAAGGTTGGAGAACAGAACAAAAGCATTAGAGTAAAGGTCTGGACTTCTAGTGAGTCTGCTAATAGACCTCACCAGGTGCCATGAGTCTCCTGAGATAATACACAAAAGTTACTAATTATGTACATTAAGAAAACATTCACAGAAGCGCCTGGGTGGCTCAGTCGGTTGAACCTCTGACTTTGGCTCAGGTCATGATCTCATGGTTCATGAGTCCCAGCCCCTCATTGGGCTCTGTGCTGACAGTTCAGAGTCTGGAGCTTGCTTCAGATTCTGTGTCCCTTTCTCTCTGCCACCCCCACCCCCCAACTCATGCTCTGTCTCTCAAGAATGAATAAACGTTAAAAAAATATTTTAAAAAAAAGAATCCATTCACAGATTCTTAAATGGGCCTTTGATAGATAAAAGAGTAGATGCTTCTTAAAACTGCCTTTCTTTCTTTTTTTTTAAATTTTTTTTTAAACGTTTATTTATTTTTGAGACACAGAGAGACAGAGCATGAATGGGGGAGGGTCAGAAAGAGAGAGAGACACAGAATCTGAAACAGGCTCCAGGCTCTGAGCTGTCAGCACAGAGCCCGATGTGGGGCTCGAACTCACAAATGGCGAGATCATGACCTGAGCTGAAGTCGGACGCTCAACTGACTGAGCCACCCAGGCGCCCCAAAACTGCCTTTATTTCTAAAGTTTAATGGTTTGGATTAGTTACATGTGGGTTAACTAGAAGACACCTTGAACTAAGTGCACTAAGAAATCAATTTCTTGAACTCATTCATTTGCTTAACGCTTTATGTATTAATAGCATTATGATTTTCCTTTTTACCAGCCAAAAATTTCTCGGTATATATTATGTAAATGACAGTTTCTCCTTTGTGCCTTAAAAAGGAATTTCATTAACTTGGAAGTGTACGTTGTCATATTCCAAGTATCATAATATTTTTGGTGTTCTTATTCTTGACCTTAGAGACTTGAATGGAGATTATTTGGTGACTTTTAGTTATTTTTGAGCGTTGTGATATTCTAGAGGTTTCATCCAGTGGGATCCTGTCTTGAACTAAACTGAAATCTTATTTCATTAAAAAAAAAAAAAATCAGGCTATTCTTTTTACTAACATGGAAACTGCCACGTGGTGCTAAAAGGAAATCATTTTTAATTCCCATATGAACGTTTTCTTCCTCTCAAAAAAAAACACATTACTTCTATAGCCCTCAGTTAAGTGCCTCACTAGTTTCATTTATTATTCATAATGTTCCCAGTTGTTAAGGGGTGTGATATGCTTGGGTTTTACCTTGGGGAAATGGTCCCATACAAAAACAAAACCAAGGGTCCAGAATAAATGAAACCGATAGCAAAATTGGAATTATACTGTAGGCTTTTCCTTACATCTTGAATGACTCAAAATTCTCTACCTCCTCTATCCTCACAGATATTATCCTCTTATTTAAAAGATTATCTGAAATTCAGCTTCACTTAAAAGTAACAAGTAACTACCCCCACCCAACAAAAGGGCAAACCAACTTCTTTTGCCTAAAATTGTGAAATTTGTGAAATTGCCTAAATTTATTACAATTACTGGGAATTGAGGAATGGTTATTCAGACTGTATCCACAGTCATAATGGAATTTTTGGTTTGGGGCTGAATTTGAAAGTCAGTTCAAATAATTGCTTAGTAACCATTTCCAGCCAATCAGTGGTGTCTATTGTATAAAATGATCAATGTGGCACATGTGTATAATTATATAAGATAAAAGCTAAAGTTTAAAACACAATGTATTTTTTTTTCCCTATGCCCTAACAACAAGTCATTTCAAATGTAAAGTCCTGGGTTGAAATCATGAACAGAATCATTAAAGCTGTGTGACCCCAGGCAAATCACCTCACCTCACCATTTCTTTATTTACAGCTTCTCGTTTCCTTATCCACAGAGATAAAAACCTGCCCTGTGTAGAATAACAAAAAAAAAAAAAAAAAAAAAGAACAAATGATAGAATTGTTTTTCAAAATGAAGTATTTTACACATTTTAGTAATTATTGCTTTTGTTTTAAGATATAGCCTTTTTTGTACGTGTTGATGGACCTTAACTAGTTGTTCTCCTGAGATATTTTCCGCACTTCATAGAGCCATGGCAATGATGAAACTAGTGTTAGTGAAGAAGGATATAGTTCGTGTATATTTTCCCGCTTATGAAAATTCAATTCTCACTTCTTTTCTGGTGGGGCTGTCCTTGCAGCTATAGGCTCATGCTAATTTTCAAGGCTATGCTGATTTGTCTTCATGTCAGCATCAATATTGCTTTCTTCCAACTATGATCTTTTTGAACAAAATAACTTAGTAGCAAAATTTTATGCTGGTAAAAATAATAACAACAAAAAAAGATGCCCTCTGATTTTTTCTAGTGTGTGTGTATGTGTAAATATGAGACTAGTGCCAGTGGGAAACATTCTTTCTTATAGGCATTTTGGTAGTTGCTATAATTCAGCCAGACTGGAGGTCCTGCATCAATTGTGGAACAGCTGACAGGATGAAATTCTTCTGACTTTTCTTAGAAAAGAAGGTCCAGGGGCGCCTGGGTGGCTCAGTCGGTTAAGCGGCCGACTTCAGCTCAGGTCACGATCTCGCGGTCCGTGAGTTCGAGCCCCGCGTCAGGCTCTGGGCTGATGGCTCAGAGCCTGGAGCCTGCTTCCGATTCTGTGTCTCCTTCTCTCTCTGCCCCTCCCCCGTTCATGCTCTGTCTCTGTCTCAAAAATAAATAAAAAACGTTAAAAAAAAAAAAAAAAAAAAGAAAAGAAGGTCCATTTAATAGTCAAGGTGGCTGTAGAATTCATTTCTCTCTCCTTCTTTCTCTGGATCTGGCTCCATGTCCAGAATTATTCTTGAGAACTGTTTTATCTTTGTAAGTGCACAATGTCCACGATTAGGGAAACCATTCTTTTGTATTTCTTAATATGAGAAAAATCCTCACAAGTCTAAAATGTTTTTTTCAAAATGTATTCTTTCTGTTCTTTTTCATTACTTTCTCCTGAATGGAAAAATCAAGCTGTTATACCCATCTGATTTTCTTAATTATAAGATTAAGTGTTTTAAATCAATGCTACTCCCCTGGCTTTAATCTGGAATTCATGTTCACTTTTCAAATTTCAACATTATAATTTTGGTAGGAATGAAAGCTTAAAAGATGACTGGATTTTTGAATTCAGCAAACTCCATGTTAAGTATAGGTTTTCATTTTCTAAAAAAGTAAAAAATAAGTTATTGACTCAAACCATTGAAATGTAGATGAAAGGTATAATGTTAATTTTCATGTAAATTATAGAGCATGGTAAGTTAGTTATATTAGTTTATAGGTAGTGAGAAAACCTTCTAATAACATAATCTAGACTATTGGGCATACTCTGCATTTTTTTCTCCTGGTGAATAGTCAAGTCAGCTTGCAGCCATACATGTATTATATGATTGTGTGTGTATACACGTGTGCATATATATGTGTATGCATACATATGTATATGTATACCCTATTTATAAATCTAGTGTTCTAAAGAATAGATAATATGTATAGATTATACCTAATCCAATTAAAATAAAATAAAGATTTTTAAACTTATTCCAATGAGCAAGGAAAAAAAGCCCTAAAAGTATGTATGTGTATGTGTTGTCATTGCATTTCAGTGTATTTTTAAATTCCCTTTAAAAATTGTAATAATACCCAACTTGCCTTTTAAGGCTGTTATCATTGTTTTCTTCCTTTTTTCTTCAAATTTCTGTAAAGAATATGGTAGGTTTCTTTTCTTTTCTTTTTTTTTCTTTTCTTTTTTTTTTTTTTTTTTTAATGATTCAGAGAGTTTATTCTGGTCTGGAAAAAAATGCAAGACTGTTCAAGTGTAAAGCAAGAACACACTAATGCTTATACCATTCTGTAGCCAGAAAGCCCAAAACCTTTCCAAATAACTACTTGGTTTGACCAGAACACACCCTGATTTAAATCAGTGCATATACCTGGAATAGTAAATGACTTGATTTTTGTATTCTATCAATTTGCAGCATACCAAAGCCTCATCATCAGCCAAGAATGAATCATCAAAGGGGATCCTTCCTTTATCCCCAAATGATAAATATGGCTATGGAAGAATGCTAATGAGAAGGACTTTTCTGTTTCTTTTCAGGTAGTAATAATTGGGGAAGAAAAAAGAAATGTAAGTCTATTTAGTAATAGGAACCATATTCCAAGGCAAAGTAATTGCATATAATTATCCTTTTCTTTTCAGTTTCCAAATTTGATTTTATGTAAATCAGATGATTGTCAAACAAAGACTCTCATGATAAAAGTTAAAGAATATTCTTTAATGTTCTTTTTAGAATAACATACCAGGGATATATACGCCTCAATTCTGATGTCTAACCTCCTCCTTGTGGTTGACTATTGTGAATTGGACAACTTTTATTTTAAGGTTTTTGTATCTGAATTGACCCTTCTACGTGAAAGAAACAATTGGAAATTCCAAGTAGACATTTAATAAGAAGTAATATAGTATTGGTTTGAGGTGTTACTTCTTCTTATTAGCTCCCAGTATACGTCTAGCTTTCAGAAATATCTTCCTGTCTGTGTCAAAACTTCAGCTCTCAGCTTTCCAGAAAAGACCTGTTCTCAAAAGTTCTGTCTGATTGTGTCTAGTTATGAGTAAGTATGTACCAGTTGCATCAGGTCTCTGAGTACTGGGTCAGAAAATATGATTATCATATACACTTAGCTAGAGATGCCTTTCAAATACTGAAAAAGTGTTGGGAATCCTGGAATATGGGCTGACCTTTTCTGAAGCCAAGGCCAGTATCACTTTACTCTCTGGGTCACTCTAGGCCCAACTAGGTAGAAATCTCAAAGCTTGTTTTTATTCTCATTTATTTGCAAAATTATTCCTCATTTATGTATTAATTATATGTAAGTATGCATATGTTTTTAATGACAGCTTTGTTGAAATATAGTTCATATACCATACATTTTATCCTTTTAAAGTGTATGAAGAAGTGGTTTTCAATCTATTTGCAAAGTTGTGCAATCATCACTGTCTAATTCCAGAACATTCTTTTCACCCCCTTCAAAAGAAGACTGCTACCCATTAGCATTCAATCTTCATTCTTGCTACTTTGTAGGCCCTGGCAACCACTAATGTACTTCTCTGTGGATATGCCTCTTCTAGACAGGTCATATGAATAGAAACATAAATATGTGGCCTTTTGTATCTGACTTTCTTCATTTAGCATGATGTTTTTTAACATTCATCCATGTTGTAGCATATATCAGCACTTTATTCCTTTATGTGGCTGATAATATTGAACATGTTTTCAGTTCTCTTGGGTATATACCTAGGAGTGGAATTGTTAGGTTGCAGGATAATTCTACATTGAGATTTTTGAGAAACTGGCAAATTGCTTCTTAGCTGCTGCAGTATTTTACATTCTTATTAGCAATGTCTGAGGAGTTAAGTATATTTAATAATGTATTTAAATATTCTCTTAAAATATTAGAGGAAAACACTCATGTAAATAATAAATGCATTTTGATTTTTGATCTGAAAGATACGATTATTAGTATAGTAGTTTCCTTAGAAAAGCATTACAAAGTACATTATGATTAGTCTACTAAAAAACTTTACCCCACATATTCAGATTATAGCAAGGATTTAAATGTCAAATTCAAATAAAATGAAATGAAACTTCCAGAGTATAAACATCTACTGGACCAAACTGATGCAAATAATACTATTCAATAGGTATTTGTTGATGAGAATATGAGAGGCTTTTTGGGAATTTGTCTTGTAATGAATGATTCCGGGAGAAAGTCCAAAGGTAATATACTTCTGTAGTCATTAGAAGATAATTTGCTATGGAGATACTTGCAAAAGTACGCTGAGATTTATGTCCAAGGATATTCATTGTTGCTTTTTGTGCAATATCAACATCAACAAAAACAATAAAAAAAAAAATGGAAAAGTTTCTTTCAATAGGGTATATAGATTGTGGAAGTTATATATCCATACAATTTCACACAAAACAGTCCTCAAAAAGAATGAGCTAGGTTACTATATAAATAGATGAAATAATCTTTAAAATAGATTTTAATAAAAGTAGAAAATAAGATGCTTAATAAAAAATCTTTACATGTAAAATTATAATTGAATATATACATGTATTTAGATATAACGATTCTTTGTGGCCGGAATCATTAGAAACAGTAAAGAACTATTGCCCTTTGAGAAGAAGGATGAGGGAGTGTAAGGAGAGAGATTTTCATTCGTCATTTTATACCTTTTGGGTACAGTTTGAACTTTCTAACCTTTATACATGTTATTACCTTTATTTTTTTCCCTCAACAAGTATCAAGAGAGTTATCCACTAGTTAGATTTATATTCTCCATACTAAAAAATGTACTAAAAAGACAGATCTATGTACAAAAAAGCATGGTCCAAAGGCTGACAGAAAGGTCATCTAAGCAAGGCAGCTGCTTATGAAAAAATAATATAGCAAAAAATAATATAGCTGGATATGCCTCATCAGAGTGCTACATAATTAAAATATTAGAAATAAAGGTACTGGTAAGGTTCAAAAGTCGCTGGGAGTTAAAGTTCCTTATGGAGTCACCTTGAATCCTCAGAATGTAGCCTGCATCCTGCCTGGTTTGTGTTTCAGTAGTCTGCAGCTGACATCCAGGGGGGTAATTTAGAAACTGCGCATCCTAATTGAAGTTGGGCAAAGCCAGGCGCCTGCTAAAACAAGGTTTTTAATGTTCTCTGAGGGCTTTCAAATAGAAGATGTGAGAGAGGAAAATGGCACTCTAATGGAGGATTCTGTGCCAGAAAGTCCTGCTCCCCTGCTGTTCCATAGTTAATCTGACTCCAAAGCATTTGTCATTCACTATTCATGTTGGCCTATCTGATTGTGTGGCCAACACTCTCAATCCAGTGTCAACCAATCAACTTCCCTGACTGAGTTTGGGTGGTCTGGGGATTCCGCCTAAGCTCTAGCTAGAACAGAAGTCCTTGGGTATCCTAGAAGGGGTAGACAGAACTGAGCTAACATTACGGCGTTATGAAGATAAATGAGGAGAAATTGGAATGAAATTTCTGTTCCCCTTATTCAGGAAACACCTATTTCCTATTCTTTGCTATCTTGTAACCTCACCAATGTTAATGCATTACAACAACGTTGCTCTGTCCTGATAATTTCACCCACCCCCTCTGCAGAGATGATTAGCAATCTCTGGAGGCAGGTTTAATTGTAATTGTTGGGGTGTGCTACTGGCATCCACTAGGTAGGTAGAGGCCCTGGTTCTGCTAAAATCTTGCAAGGCAAAGGCCTTACTACAACAAAGATTTATCCTACTCAAAATTTTAATAGTGCTGCAACTGAGAAACCTTGAATTAGAGGAGAATAGTCAAAGAAGCTTCTGAAGATCTTAGAGGTTGGAAATCTCAGCCAAATTTAGATCCCTCGGCCCCACTTTTTTAGCGGAAAGTACTCTAAAGTGTAATCTCATCAACCATACTTTTGGTAATGGAAAAAAGCTTTTCTTTTTAATGAGCTAGTCTGGCTATAAACTCAGAAGCGATCTTCTGGGATCTGAGCAGTGCTCGGACAGAACTTCAAAGGAAGTTGACCATGTACTCCATGCAAAAGCATATTGGGGTGAGACAGCGGGTATCCACCTTAGTGTTTCAGAGTCTCCTGTGCTTCTCAGCATTCCTCTGTCAGTCTCTAGATTTCAAGGTATTTAAAACATTTTTCTTTATTGTGGACTCTTCTACCTCTCTGTCTTTCCCATCATTCAGACTTTTTCTCCTCCTTTTTCTCTTTCATCTCCATTTCATCCTCTCTCTCTGATTTCCTTTTAAGTGATTTCGTCCCTTGAAGACATTTTCTTTTGTATTCATCTCTCCATGTGTATCTTTCCGTCACTTTCTCTCTTACTACTTCCCTTTCTCTTTCTCTTTCTGTCCTTCTTGTTCACTTTTCCTTTCACATACTAATAGTGCTAAATTATAAACTAAGGAGTTGTTGTGCTTATTCAATACAACTTTAAGCTTTTATTTTCTATTCTTCTTACGAAAAGAAAAATTTAACCTGCATTTTTTAAAATTGTAAGATTAAAAAAAATTTTGAGAGAGAGAGAGAGAGAGCAAGAGATCGTGTGAGCTGGCGGGGGGAGGGGCAGAGAGAGAGGGAGAGAGGCTCCATGTTCAGTGTGGAGCCCAATCAGGGCCTCGATCCCGTGATCCTGTGATCATGACCTGTGCTGAAATCAAGAGTCGGATGCACAACTGACTGAGCCACCCAGGTGTCTCAAATTGTAAGCTCTTTATAATCTATTTTAAGTGTCACTGTAACTCACTGCCTCCAGCATGAAACGTGGTACCTTATATGGGATGCACAAGTGGATTTATCACCATATGAACATCTACTGAATTTAATTACATGTGGTTCTTGATTTCCAGTCCCTTCTTAACTTTTACCTCTTAGTAAACTCACACTCACAACACAAACACATGTGCGCATATATCACATGCACACACTCTGTGGTGCTACAGGCATGTATTAATGATGGTGCTATTAGGCCCTATTCATTCAGACTTGATGAAAATACTATAGGCAGAGCATCTTTTTTTCTGCCTCAAGTTATAACAGAGAGGTTAGCTGACCATTCCTCTGATGTATTGGGCCACTTTAGCTACAGAATTCTTAAGCTTGCCTCAGCTCTGTTCTCAAATTCTGGGTGAATTTACAAGCTAAAGCCTCCCAGCTCTCATTGTCCTTAAATAGATACTTAGTGGTTACAAGTCCCTAGATCCTTAGAAGGTATTTGAAGCTTTGAAGTTGACTTCACCTTTTCCCTGAGGGGAAAGGTAAACAATGACTTGAAAGGTGACTTCTGGCCTGTGTGCATCTCTCAGACTTTGATTACTTTGAAGTAAAAATCAAATCACGTGGTACTTTAAAATTTTCACAATACCATGTGACCTTCAGTGCTTGCAAAGTGGGTGATGTTTGAGATGGCTGTTGAAGCTGCTGAGATGTCATGTAGAAAATACCTACAAAGGTTTGTGCTTAATCCAACCCTAGTTTCAATAGCACTGAAATATGTTGTCAATCTCAGGCTGTTAGGTGGTTAAACTTACTGGGGTTAGAACATCTAAAAATAAATGGGGGAAAATGCCATGTAGGGATGACCTTTTGAAAGAAAGGTTCCACATCTGAGACCTAAAGTAACTGACAGAGTGTGTGAACCATAGGGGTCTGACAAGAAAGCATTAAAAGGCATCCCTGCTGGATGAGGAATGGCTTTCATTTTTTTTTTTTTTTCATTGCTAATTGATGATTTTCACTATTGTTTTAAAATAAATGTTCTTATGGCCTGAGAATTTGAAGGGCTGCTATTCACGTATAGACAGAATCTGACAGTGGATGTATTCAGAACACAAGCCACATCGTGAAGGTAACCAGAACTGCTTTCTTTTGCAGCTATATCTCACTCAGAAAATGTACGTTATGAAAATATGCAATCTAGTGTGGACTATAATTCTCTTCTAAAACTTTACTTCTGACATTTTCCAGCCTGTGCTAAATGTTCCGCATTATAAAGCTTCCCTTGTCTCCGCCCTCCCGCCCTAGGCCCCCTTTGGAACACTAATGGCAGTTTTTGTTCCACTTTAGATAATGAGCGGGATGAGCTGCAGGTTTCAAGAGGATCTGTGCTATCAGTTGACAAAAACAATGAAAGGGAATCTGGACTCATTCCCTGTTTCCTTTTAATCATTTCCTGGGAAGGCTACCGCGCAGCCATTAACATATCTCTGAGAGAGATGAACAGTAGTGCCTGCTTGGTATATTTTAGGTATATGAAATAATAATATTTCAAAGGAAGCGATTGGTTTCTCTTTACAAAGATTTAAGAAAAGCAGCTTGAGTATGAGTCTGGTCCATCAGTTCAGAATATTGGATCCTATTAACAAAAGAGAGACAATGCAGACCACTTATGTGACAGACACTAATACCCACGTGTATTTCTTGAAGCAGGCCAGGCAGATGGACCCAAGAGTCCTTGTTCCCAGCGTGAATTATCTGTCTATCTCCACTGGGAAATGAAGTTTCACTCAAAGGTCTCTGACTACAACCCCACCCAATGTTAAAAAGGGATAGAGGGAATGCCCTCACCTGACCCTGGTGGGGTCTAGGTAGTTTCATTATAATCATCTTTGCTGCAAACATTTTTGCCGCATAACTAATTGGCCATAAAGCAATTTTGCTGTAAAAGATAAAAATCACAAAAAATAATAAAAGAGGGAAATTCATTAAAAAGGACATAACGAAGCATGAAAATTAGAAAACAAACTTCAAAATTGACTATATTGTGGAGTACAAAATACTTGAATACATTCAAAATGTACATAGCGTAGATTCATGGCAAGATTAAGCAAATAACAATTTATTTTGTGGATTATAACTAAGCACTTGTCTTCAAAGTTCCTGGCATTATACTTTTTTTTTTTTTTTTACATATTGGTTCATCTTGTTCTGCACCGCACTTTTTCTTTTCTCTTTTCTTTTCTTTTCTTTCCTTTTCTTTCCTTTCCTTTTCTTTTTTTTCACTAACATTTCTTCTTTCATTAAGAAACATAATGGTTGACAAATACCAGGATGCATAATTGTTACTGAGTTTTGTATTGTGAAAGCTTTCTACACTGTTGTTTGTTGGTGGCATATTGTTACATGTTCATGGATAAAGGTTCCGAAGTTCTGTAGGAAATGTGAGTTCTAAACTCTGCGCCACTATATGGAACATTATGAGGGTTAAGATTTATATAATATAAAGATGGGAGTACTGCATCAACAGAGAAATGAAACCAAACTGTCAAATCAAACTGTCAGCCAGTTATATTATCTTTTATGGCAATATTGCCTTATGGCCGATTAGTTATGTTGTGAAAATGTTTGCAATGAAAATGTTTGCTACAAAGATGTCTAAGGCAAAGATGCTAACAGGGAAACTACTGGACATGCTTAATGGGATGCTCAAGGTAGGTATCCCATCATCTTGCTAGAGATTTACTTCTGTAACAGTGTGCCCAGTTCCCCCCTTTTTTTTCCTACTTAGTTGTCTCATTTAATATTACTCAGCATTTTCCACTGTAAATCGTTCTGTTTTAATTTTGTTTTAGAAATTAAAAATATAGAAAAATACAAAAAGAAAATAACCATCATTCGTATTTCCACAAGTTGCCATTTAAAAAGAAAAAAATACTATAGTGTTTTTTGTAGGAATAATTTCTGCCCACTGTAGAGAATTTAATCAGTACAGAAAAGTACAAAATAACATCAAGGAAAAAAGCAAATCCCACTATTTAGGCATAATCTTCATTAATCTAGGCATATATTATTCTAGACATAGTCCAAATAAATAAGAGAAAAATTTTTGACAAATATTAGATTGTACTAGAGATGTCTTTCAAAGGTCAAAGAACATTAATCTTACTTTTACTTGAAATCATTGGAGAAAAAGAGACAGTAATGAAATTAAGGAACTGTCCATCTCAAATAAATTTGTCTTTAACAAAAGATTTTTCTAAAAAAATTCTAAGATAATTTATGAAAATAATTAAGACTTTGGAGTCATTATGTTTTTTTTTTTAAACATGTTTATAATTTTAAACAAGGAAACCCTGCTATGAAAGAGAAGAATTTAGCACTTTTAACACATCTCCTTAGTTTTCCTATTCTTCTACCCTGTTTCTTGTTTTTAAGTTGTTTTTGAATTTTCTAGAATTTTAAAATTTACATTTAGTTTTGTAACCCTATTTCTCTTAGTTGTTTGGTCATTTTATGTCTAAACGGATCAGCTTCATGCACACAAAGATATTATGTTTGTTTTTGTTTTTTGTTTTGTTTTGTTTTGCTCTTTCTTCTTTACCTAGAGTAGTGCTAGGAACATAGTATACACTTACACACTCAATATTTATTCAGCTGAATTTTATCTATCTCAATAGTATTTACTGAGTTGAATGAGTAGATGGCTATATTTTTAGAGAAAGAATTCAGTATTCATTCCCATGTCTTTCTTTTAATATTGTCTTTATTTCTCAGGTGTGTATATCAATTCAAATCTAAGTTATATGCATTTTGCTGTTTTTTCCTAAGACAAGTTATGGAAAACATATTCCTAGATTTTGTTGTGTGTGTTTAAAATGACTTCTTGGCTTATATAACTGAATGGTATTTTGGGTGGGTATATGGGTCACAGTTTCTGCCCCAGGACATTGTGGAGATTAGTCTGTTTTGCTCTGTTTTTGAATGCTGATGTGAAATTTGAGGCCAGCCTGATTTAGTTTTTCTTTTGTAGGTGATGTTATTTTTTTCTACCTTGATACATATTTAAAAGGATTTTTTATCTTGCATATTGTCTATTTTTGTCTATTAGGTCCTTGAATATATTGATCACAGTCATTTTAAATTCCCTGATAAGTGTAACATTGATGTCAGTCTGGTTTGGTTGGGTTGATTCTTTTGGCTCTTTGGAAACATTGTTTTGTCTGCCTTTTCATATGCCTCATCAGTATTTGTTGATGGCAGCCATTTTGTATAGGATAGTAGATATTGAGCTACATAGTTTTTATTTCTGGAAATGGATACACCTTTCTTTCTAGGAGGACTTTAGAATGGGTGTTTGACTTAATCTGGTCGGGAGTTGAACTGGATTGGAGGTTTGTTGTTGCTTTATTTATCTTCAGCGTACCATAGGCATCAAATACCTTCAGTGATACCCGATGGTTAAGAGGGCAAATTCGCCAGAGTTTCTCTCAGTGCTTGCTCTACCCTCAGATTTAGGTCATCTCCATGTTCCTGGTGCTGTATTCCATTGCTATTAGTCTGGCAGTGATGGTGGTGGTGGTAAGAAGTCATATTCTTTACTCCTCTGATTAAGCCTCAATGTTAAGCAGATACTGTGTCCCTGGGTATCAGTACTGTGGCCTTCCTCATGCTCATGTTCTTAACCCAGCTTAGTTCTGGGTCCAGAATACATTTCTGTTCCTCCTCCAGAGGTAAAGTATTTTTTCCTCTCTACTTTCCTTACATGCAATGGGTTTTTACCAGTGCACTGAAAGTGACAGATTTTCTTACCCTTCCCTTACACATTAAATCTTTTGTTTATAGGGATGATGGGTGTAAGAGTCCCAGTAGAGATTTGTACCCCTCACACACATAGTGGCTGCTGGTTCTTCTCCCCTCCTTCCCCAACCCATATACTACAGGACCCTCAATACTGGGACCCATGGAACAAAAGTCAGCAAGATAATACAAACTCTCCTTGTGTCTTCAGGCTGATGGGCTCCCACACTCTGTTAGTAGCCCATATTCACTTCCCCAATTTGTTCACAGTCCTAGCTCAATTGTTGCAGGTGTTGAGCTGTGCCTGCCTCAGACAAACAGATGCTCACATGTTATCTATTCCTACAGGCTCCTGTCTCCTTTAAACTATGTATCATCCTTCCCTACCCCTCCCAGCAGAAACCAGAAACTCATTTTAATATCTAAAAACATTTTTTTAAGTTCTTGAAATTCAACTGCTCAGTACAATAATATATTTTGGTGTGACCAGCCAATGTTGAATTTTCCTGTATACTCTTTCAATCTACAGTCTTTCTTCTTTTATTCCCAAAGAAATTATCTTGATCTACATCATTGAATAAAGACTTTTATTTATTTATTCATTTTATGGATGGGATCCTTACTACAGGGATATCAATTATCATTCTAATGGAACATTTTTAATGTCATTTGCTTCTCTCCAATTTCTTGAAATTCATTTTTGTTTCATTTGATGATAACAGTATTTCCTCTCTCTCAGTTCTTCCAATTCTAAAGATATCTATTCTGTTGCTTTCTTTGTTCTAATATAACTTGTCAGTTATATATAGATAAACTTAGTCTTTAGTTTTTTTTTCCTTGGCTCTTAAGTCACCCCTCTGTATCTTTTGTTATTTTTATTGCTATCTTTAAATTTTTGTTTTACTTAATCAACTGGTTTATTAAGTTTTTATAGAACATGGAACAATTATGAAGAATTCCCTTCTTTTTCATAAGATTCATTTTTTTCTAGTTTAGATTCTTTGTTCTTATAATCTAAACATTAAAAGTTTCCCTGAACTGAACTCATCATCTCCCTCTACCCCAGTACCCCACTATATATTTTATGTAAAATAATACATTATAATAATAGATAATATAATATTATATAAAATAATATAATAATATATAATATAATTGATAAAATAATATAATAATAATATATTATATAAAATAATATAATAATACATCTTATTATATTATAATATAAAATATATATTTTATTTAAAATATCCTGGTTAAGAGTACTATCATTTCTCTACTTTCCCAATCCAGAAACATAGGAGTCATTCTTGAATGTTATTTTTTCTTCACTCCCAAGAGACTTTTGATGTTATTTAGGCAAGAGATGATAGGGTCTGTTCTTAAGCAGTGGTAGTCTGGATGTGCAAGAAAACATAAGTTTGAGAAGGATCTGTGATTTATTTGTTGTATGACCTTAGTCAGATAATTTAAATGCACTAGGCTTTAACTTTCTTATTTTAAAATAGAGGTGATGTTAACCCATATCTTATATTATGGTGAATTTTAAATTAGGTGATAACTCTGCGTTTTTCATAGTGTCCTTTTCATAGAGATCAAGACCTCATAAAATGCCCCATAAAGGATACTTATTGTTATTATACATTTCAAGTGGATTAATATACCAAAAGTCACATAGCAAATAAATGGCAGATGTGAAATTGGATACCAGGCCCCCTGAGTTCCAACATTAAACTTTTTTCTTCCTTTCACAGTTAGACTGGAGGCAGCAGGAGTTTAGAGGGCAGATGAGAGCCTATCCAGCACTGTCCGTGCATTTCCAAATTGGACGCAGAGCTCTTTTCTTTGTTACAAAGCAAAGGACGATTTCATCACCTGAACTGTTAAACTTTTTCTGGTCAAGATATCTGAGTTTTAATTTACATTTTGACTTCTCCTGCTTCTGTGCCATCCACTGTATGAAAGCTTGCTCAAAACTCATCCTTTTCATTGTCACCTGTATTGATAAATCAGGGAAGCCAAGACTTGTGGTCATAACTTTTATTTGTCCCACCTAGATTAGTGGTCAATCAAATGCACAGGGATTTCATGCCCAGGAAGCCTCCAGAATCATAGATCACTTGCAGACAGACTGTGAAACATGCAATGTTTATGATGATCTCTGTTGTACAATCATATGAGATAGATTGCATATATAACGCTCATCAGTGCGGAGTCATCTGGGGAAGCATCTGCTGAATTTCGTTTGCCAGCTTGAGGAAAAGATATCGCCAAAAGGTTGGCAAAGGCATTTACTTTCTTATTGTATAAAGCAAATTTATACTTTTACTGTGGATCCTGGAGTGAAAGTGAAGCAGCACTTCCCAAAGAAGTAACCTGAGGGCCACACCCACCATTCTATACTCCACCGGTGATGTGCCCATATGCCACAAAATCCTCAAGGGGTTCTATAACACAGAGCTTTATACTAATGGAGCCATTTTCTTTAAAGCAAAAACACAGCTGGAAAATATTTTTCTTAAGCAATAAGAGCATCAAAGCATGCACATTACATAATATCTAAGGACATGAGTCTATAGCTGTGGAACTTGCAGTGATTTTTAGGGGACCACACAAATCTATTGATAAAGGAGAAGGAGCTTGTGTGATAAGGGCTGTGCTAGTTTGTTTGTTTGGTTTTTTTTTTCCTGCTCATCTTTCACACAAATTACATACATACCAAATAAATTATTCATTATAAAAGTGCATCTCTGAAAATTATTTTTAAAGAAACTTATCAAAGCATAAACTCTCAGGCTGGGATGGAAACATAGCTCATTATAAATAGCTAAATTATGGCTTCTACTTCATCCATATGATTTGAGGAAAATTTCATAACTCCTTATGGTTTTCAGTACAGCATAGAAAATAAATATTCTTTTCTGTTTGGCTGTCTTTACCTTGAAATCTCTCACATAGTTTAATCAACTTGGAACAAGGCAGGATCTGCGATTAGGAAACTCATTTTTCACCCTTGTGTCAATATTTTCCCTACTTGGGAAGTACCATGAACATGTTAGAAGTCAGTATGAGTAGTGACTGAGCTATTTTCTATGGGAACAGTAACTTTGTTCATCTACTTGCAACAATTAATTCCAACAACATTAAGCTATTGACCTATTTATAGCCTCACAATAGGTGTCCTGATTAGATCAATTCAAGTTGATCCCGTATACTCATATTAGTACAAGTGCTCTTTTTTCTTTTCTTTTTTTTTTTTAAACTTACAAGATAATTTCAAAGCTTACTGAGATGATTTCTTTTAAAAACCATTCCTGGGTTCTTTCTCAGGCCAGGGAATTTACTTCTGAGTTTCCCAAGGCTTTCAATATTATCTTATTCTTCTTTATATCAAAATTTAGGTGAAACTTGTTTTTCCCTTGGCCCTTATTTCTTTTATTTTTAACTTTATTTATTTATTTTGAGAGAGAGAGAGACAGAGAGAGAGAATGAGTGGGGGAGGGGAACAGAGAGAGAGGGAGAGATAGAGAATCCCAAGTAGGCTCTCTGCACTGTCAGTGAAGAGCCCAACTCAGAACTTGAACTCACCAACCATGAGATCATGACATGGGCCGAAATCAAAAGTTGGATTCTTAACTGACTGAGCCACCCAGGTGCCCCTGGCCCTTATATATTTAACAGAGAAAATATGTTTTCCCATTTTCTTCCCTGTACTCCATGATGCCTTTAACCATATTTTCATCATGGAATCTACAATCAAGATTATTTCCCTTAATACTGTAACTCAGTTCAGAAACTTCTTGGTCACAGATGAATTAGGCAAATGTTTCTTCCTGATTTATCACTGTGTTATAAATTTTTCGTAATGAGTCACTTGCTCATGGCATGATCTTAGTCTAAATTGTTCTGTGAGTATTGTGATTTTATTCATCTTTCTTATTACTGGTTTCTAAACATAATACAAGGTGATGTCTTGTCATAATTAGTTTCACCTCTCTTGTAATAAGCTTAGGCTTTATAGAATCTGACTTCATTCTTGGAAGTTTGATAGAAAGATAGAATATTTGGCATAATACTACATTATAAAGTTCTCTTCTTGTTCCCATATATTTGTTCTATAAATTTAATTTGAATCAATTAATATTTAATTACATATGTTTAGGAGTTAGGATTTTTAAAATTAGCATATATATATATATATGTATATATATATATATATATAAAGATTGGCATGTGGATTATACTGAGTGAAAGATTTAGAGGCACGTTTTGAGTAAAAGTCTATTTAGATGACTGGAAAATACCAGATATTCCATTTTCAGTCCATCGAAACATAAATGCTTTTGGGCAGCTTGGAGATCTAAAGAATTTTATTGCCAATGTGACAAGGTTAGCAGATGCCCAATGAATGAATTAATATTTTAAAGAGTTGTAACCTTCTGGTCAATTTTTAGTGAAATGTTAAATTGTAGGCCATTTGGTAGCAATTAGTAAATTACATCTTAAAGTTTGTTCAATGCTAACTGAGTGGTTAGTCTAAAAGCAGAAAATTACCACTAATATAAAGGTTTAACCTCTTTCCTTCCTACTCCTAGATCATTATTTGCATGTTCTATTTATGCAAATTATCTTATCTGCTAATGTACTTGGAAGTATTATGGATAAAATGCTTAACAAATAGTTGCTGGATTTCTATATATACATTCGTGCCATAAGCTAAAACCCAATGGGAAACAAAGTTGTCTAGTTTGTAGTGTGTTTCTTCAGATTGGGTTGATCTAGGAAGTCATTAAAGGATGGAGCGTTCTTTTCAGTTCCCCTACATTAAATTCTGGTTCAGATGGCTTACAATTCATCTTCCTTGCTGTTTTATGTAGCTATGATTTCACCCAGAATGAAAATGGATTTATAAGCAATTGTGAAAGAAGTCAAGGCTTTGAAAATTAGAGGACTCATAGCCTTTAGTAGTTGTAAAAAATCATGGTGATCCCCCATTATTAAAATAATCACACTTAGAAGGTGTGGCATATGATTATATTGCCAGTGAGTACACCAACTAAATACCAAAATCTCAGATGACACCATCAGGAAGAATCAGTAGATTGTGAATGAACCTGTAATCTGCAGAGAAGCTGATGTTTCTGATGTCCCCACATCCTTTTTACAAATTAAGTTTTTCTTCACCAAGCACTCTTCATGTGGCTTCTCTCTTTAAGCCAAAATGAGCAGTTAAGAGATTATTGTTTTCTCAACTCTGTGAGCAAAACTGAGCCATCCAGGACTAAAACTGAATTTTCTCTTCATAGTGCCTACTTTGTATAACCCCCTGAACCATGCAAAGAAAAGGCCAGGAATGAATATGGGGACAGGGTACTCTGATAAATCTTAGATGAGTATCCATCCACTCTGTGCAAGTCCATACATAATGCTGTGTTATGTGCAGAATTAATAGATTCTTTAATGTGGATAGCAATACAAAAATATCAAGCCAAGAAATAGTAAGGTCTAAGTGAATAATCCTATCAGAATATTTTGTAAAAATTCATAAGAGCAATGGGTTCAAGTGAGAACAAAAGACATTATGGAGATGTAATTGGTTCTTGTCCTAATGTGGTGTCTTTTGCTGATTTTCCTAGGGCAAAGGCTGACAAACACTAGTCCATGGGTCAAATTTGACTCACTCCTTATTTTTATAAATACAGTCTTATTGAGACAAAGCCACACTTACTCATTGTTTGTCTATGGCTGATGTCCTGCTACAGTAGCAGAGTTGAATGCTTGGATCAGAGACCCTCTGGTTTGCAAAACCTATAATATGTACTCTCTGCCCTTTTCAGAAAAAAAAAAAAAATTGATCCTTTCCCTATGGGATTAACATATTAAAATAGAGAGTCTGGTTAGACAGAGAGATTAAGTTTAGGTTAAGCATAGCTTCATTTCTTGACATTATGACTTTGAAGTAATTGTGGGATATCCAAGTGGAAACATCATGGGAAGGCGATTGAGCTCTGGAAGTTACAAAAATGTTCCAGGTTAAGCCTACTGTATTGATCACCTTCCAGTAGAAGTGCTATAGTTAAAGTTTTGTGAGATATGATATATCTTCTGATGGATATTTGTAATGATAAAAAAATTATGAGGCCTTTGAAATATTCTTCAAAGTATATTTCAAAATACTGAAAATTGCTCAGATTATAGGAGGTTAAGGAATGAGAGGTGAGAAAATAAAAAGCATGTTTAGGAAGTATGGTTGTAAATGGATAGGCAGAAATGAGTTTAACTTGAGGGGCATGAGAGTCACATAAAGATTTATTTCAAGATAAGAGACCCAGACAAGTGAATATTTCAAGGCAGACAGAACAAGTCACTGGAGTAAAAATGATGAAATATTTGGTGAGAGGAAAGGATAACTGAATATGTGTACATATGTGTATGGGAGCTCTCAAAGGGATTGGTGGTGGATAGCATTTAGGGACACAGATGGAGTGAAATTTCAGATGGAAGTCTTTTGGTCACAAGTGATGGAAACCCAATTTGAACTAGCCATGACCAAAAGGAGAGAAACTTGATTCATGTAACCAAACCATTCTCTTTCTGTCTCTCTCATAAAAAGAATGGGGGCACCTTGGTGGCTCAGTCGGTTGAGTGTCCGACTTCGGCTTAGGTCTAGATCTCTCAGTCCGTGATTTTGAGCCCCATGTCAGGCTCTGTGCTGACAGCTCAGAGCCTGGAGCCTGCTTCGGATTCTTTGTCTCCCTCTCTCTCTGCCCCTCTCCCACTCATGCTTTGTCTCTCTCTCTCTCTCTCTCTCAGAAATAAATAAACATTAAAAAAAATATATATAACAAGCTATGAACTGCTTTTTGGCCCAGATCCCTGAAAGACTCATTTGAGGAGGAAAGGCTCTATCTGGGAAAATTATAGGAACATTCTGTGTTTGGCTCAACTGGATTCACATGCTATACGTTAGCAACACCTATCCCTCACGCCCTTTGTGGCTTCTTTGTCCCAGCATCAATCATGTGTTCTCCCCTACAACTAATCACTGTTGCTAGGACACTGAGGTAAATGATGGCTCACCTTGGGACAGGAGTCCTCTTTTAGGTCTATCATTGTGTCCAAGATAATGGCAGAGCTTTAGTTCAAAATCCATAGAACCAGGGAGAAGGAGAGCTGGTGAATAATACGAATGGTCTGTTGGAAGGAACTGTTATGAACTGACAGCCACTGTGATCTATGACTCTTACAATCATGGCTGCTAGTCACTAATATGTGCCTGTTTGACTGGACTGATTGGTTGTGGCATGTGTCATAAATGCTTGAAACTGTGTGTTACATACGTTTATTTATTTATCTTGAGAGGGAGATAAAGAGAGTGAGTGCACGAGTGAGTGGGGGACGGCCATAGAGAGGCACAGAGAGATAGAGAGAGAGAGAATGAGAGGGAGAATCGCAAGTAGGCTTCACACTTAGTATGGAGCTCAACATGGGGCTCCACATCAGAAACCGTGAGATCACGACCTGAGCCAAAACCAAGAGGCTGCGGCTTAACCACCTGAGCCACCAAGGCGCCTCACGTGTGTTACATTCTTTAACTATTACCTTTCTTTTTGAGAAGATAGTTCTAGAAATAATTTAGTCATCTTATGCCCTAAGATAAGAAGGAAGGAGAGAAGAATGGCTACTGAGATAGAGCTTCAAAGTTAAAGAGAAAATAAAAGGAGAAACCTTACTAGATTGGACTAGAGGAATAAATACACTGGCAAGTCAATTTTATTTTCAAGACAAATCGCAACACTGTAAATGAGTACAAGTCTAAGAGTTGGCAGTCCCTGCTTTGAGCACTTTACACACTGCTTTTCATTTAAAACTCATGAGAGCCTTTGAGGCAATATTGTTACTATTTGATAATAACGGAGGACATAAGATTTGGAAACTCTTCACAGGTCACTGTAAAATGGCGACGTCAGAATAAACCTGAGCTCTCACTGCAGTAAGCTCTCACTGCAGTGTTCTTCTGCCTCTCTAAAAATGGAAAGAAAATGAGTTGATCATATTCTGTTTTCTTTCTTCCTCTAGCTCATCCCCTTTCATTTTTAAAAAATTAGCTTTTTATTTTGCAATACTTTTAGATATGCAGAAAAGTTGCAGAGATAGTACAGAGTTCCTTTGTTCTCTTCTCTCCATTTCCCTTAAGTTAATATCTTATGAGACCATGGTACTTTTGTCAAAACCAAAAGTTAGCATTGCGACATGAGAATTCATTAAACTACCAACTTTATTTGGATTTCACCATTTTCCCACCGGTGTTGGTTTTCCCTTCCGTGATCCAATACAGAATACCCCACTGCATTCTGTTCCCTTCAGTATTGTGTGCACTCTCTCTCTTTTATTTTGCTCCAACTTTCCCATCCTCTGATCATATCTTCTTTTTCCCTTTCCAGTTTTCTTTCCTTTCCTCCTCCCATCATTTCATTTTATTTAATTGTTTCCTGCCAAACTGATTCAATCATAAACAGGAAATATTTTGCAGGGTATGGAATAAGCTTGAGAAGTTTCTTAGAGGTCTGGAAAAGAGTTGCTTCATGTGGAGTTGTTGTTATTGTTTTATTGTAATTAACTGGGGTGGGGGGAGAGGGAGGTAAATGGGCATCAAATCTGTGGCAATTCAATTCCCTTTAGAACCATGACCTGCAAGAGTATATTTGTTCTTGCAGTCACTGTCTGAAATCCAATTCCCAAAAAATAAAATGTTAAAAAAAATCAAATTTAGAAACCAACTTTTAGAATGTTACAGAGTTTAAGTTGGAGATCGCCGCTATATTCTATACCCTTGAAGATATTAATGCTGTGGTTACATAGATTGGTTGTTGGACGAAGCTACCTTTGTTTTGGTAAGTTCACTCTGAAGATGAATCACAAGGCTGCAGTGCCAACATACAGTTCTAAGATCAAAGCAATAGGCATGAAACTCAGATTCTAAGAGTAAAGTGATGGCAGGAAACCCAGTGTATGTATCAGTGGACAGACGCAAAAGGTATTGCATGTGACCAGCCTGAGCACAAAAGATAGTTTTTATTGGCAATGTTTTGAATTTTTCAACGTAGGGGAAGGTGTCTGAAAGCCAAAGTAATTGTGGGGAGATAGTGAAGGGCAGATAAAACTGTGACGAGGGAGGTAACTTTCAGAACCAAATTTCAGTTAAAGATGAAAAAGCCGACTAGACACGGGGCGAGAGGGTGGAGACTTTCAATTTTAACTTTGTTTTATTATAATTAATGTGAAAGCTGAAGGAAGAAAAGTGGTCCTATAAACTTATAAAGTTACTATCCCCAAATGAGGAGAAGTTGTCAGGCAGTGTTATTTTCCCATAAAGATGGTGGAAAAAATCAGAGTGAACTTGTTTAAGGTGACATACATAAGTGACGATGCACAGCTCCCAATGGGCCTCAAGGGACACTCTGTGCTGTAATTAGATTGACACTTCATGAAGTCGCTTTCTCCCTTGCTCACACTCTGAATCTTTTAATTCGGTTAGCTTATAAGTGGGTCGACGAAAACCCTACACACTTTAAAAACTTTCTCATCCCACGAGCCCTGCAGTTTAATATGCATGAAAATTACCCCTCTCTTTTGCTTATTGTGTTTTATTCTTTTTCCAAGACGCTGATTTTTCTTTGAACTAATGGCACTCCCAACACACTGCCCAACCACTGATTCCACCATGTTTATTAATTGTATTGATGGATCTCCGTGACAATGTGGAAGCTGTTAGTCCTAGAAAATAGTGCTCATGTATACACTTTACCTGGTGTGATGTAGTTCAAGCAATGCTCGTGCACAGCAGATAGAGACCTTTCCTTTTAAATTTTTTAATGTTTATTTATTTTTGACAGAGAGAGAGAGAGAGAGAGAGAGAGAGAGAGAGACGGAGAGAGAACAAGAGCAGAGGAAGGGCAGAGAGAGGGAGACACAGAATCTGAAACAGGCTCCAGGCTCTGAGCTGTCAACACAGAGCCTGACGTGGGGCTTGAACCCACGAACTGTGAGATCATGACCTGAGCCTAAGTCGGAGGCTCAACCAACCCACTGAGCCACCCAGGCGCCCCTAGAGAACCTTTTAATACACAAGGTGAGAGGTGGGCAACAGATGTCTGCAAGAGAGAGAAAACAAAGAAGCCCTCAGGTAGACCGAATATGTACCACATGGAATCAAGGGCAAACAAAATTCTGAAGGAAAAATAAATAAATAAATAAATAAATAAATAAATTCATCTGGCTGTCCCTTCAATTATTCTCTTTCTCTTCGAGGACAGGATGTAGAATAACACAAGATTTCCAAGAAGTGAGAAAAGGTTTTCCATCTGATCTAGATGTTGTTTAACAGAAATTGTCAGTGCTACCACTTGGGAATGAGAATGTGCGGTATCTGTTGGCAGCATCAGAAGGAAAGTAGCTTTCATTATGCAAAAGGCAGCTGTGTGTGACCAGTCAGGCTTGCAGTTTTTATTCTCGTTAACTCTGTTCATTGTGTTGGTAATCCTTAAATTTGTTGGGCCAACCTCTAGGGGACAATGACATGCTTAAGTCTGGGGATCAAGACATAGGTAGTAGGAATTGATCCTAGGGGCTCCCTTGAACTGTCTCAGAGAAAACTTTATCTTAGAAGTTATAAAAACATCAGTAGCAACATATCGGTAACCAGTTGTAGTATAATAAGAAATCTATTCATTCTTTGTCCTTGGTTCCTGGAACAAGGTTTATAAAACCCCTGGAAATCCCTGAGTGATAGTAGTAGCTTTTGTTATTCACATGGAATCCCTTTTGATCACAGGGGAATTTATGCTACTGAGGTGACAGAGTGGGGCCCCTAGATAGACTCATGACAGGGCTGGTCAAAAGGAAGATAAGTGAATACAGAGTTGGAACATTCAATCCCACCCACTGACCTCTGAGAACTGGAGGGAGTGGCTGAAGATTGGATTCTAAAAACTCTTAAACAACAAAATTTGATGAACCTCTAGTTTGGTGAACACTGAGGTGCCAGAGGGTGGTAAGTCAGGAGAAAGCGTGGAAGCTCCATCCTTCACTACATTTCCCTCGGAATCTCTTGCGTTGGCCCTTTCTGACTTGTATCCTTTACAATAAACTGATGAACCTAAGTAAAGTGCCTTTCCAAGTTCAGTGAGCAATTCTAACAAATTATCGAAATACAGGAAGGGGTCATAGGATCCCCCAGTTTATTGCTGGTTGTTCAGAAGTACTGGCAACAACCTGGGACTTGCAATTGGCATCTGAATTGGGGGCAGTCTTGTGGGACTGAATCCTCAATCCACAGGGTCTACACTGACTTCTTGTGGTTAGTGTCAGAATTGAATTGTAGATACCCAGTTGGATAAAGAATCAGAGAATTAGTGTTGGTATTAAACAACACTCTAGATTAAGGTTTTTTGTTTGTTTGTTTGTTGTTTTGTTTTGTTTGCAATATTTACCACATGCCAGAATGTAGGACCTTGCTACTCAGACCAGTAGTATCAGTCTCATCTGGGAGCTTGATAGAAATACAAAATCTCAGCCCCACCCCAGATTTACAGCTTTAAATTCAGCTTCTTACCAAGAACCTCAGGTGATGCATGTGCACATTAAAACTTGAGAATCACTGTGGGAGAAACTTTACACAATTCATTTTAAGATTTATTACCCAATTTAAGAGCCCAAATTTATCCCTAGAATGAAGGTGAAGCAGGTGTGTCTCTTGGAGATTCCAAAGTAAAATTGAATTTACTTGTGAGACTTGCAGATTTGGGTCTGTGTTCTCATTATACAGAAAAGCATGAACTATTAAAATTTGAGGTGCTCCCTCAATATTCTAATCTAGTACTTAGTATGATATTCGGAGGTAGAGTGTAGGCTGGATAGAGGGGGCTGCTCTATCTTCTTGCTTTAACCTTTTTATACAGGCACAGTTATGAGGAAACAATGAGCTATGGAGGAATCATAGAAAGAGAGATGGAAGGGAAGGCAGCTGAAATAAGAGGAGAAAGGAGAAATCACATTATTTTGTTTCGGAGACAGTATGGGCTTACGCAAAGAGTATGTACATCTGAGCCTGCAGATATATTTTAATACTTTCTGGCTGAAACATTGTCCCCCTTAGTGACAGTCATGTGTCGCCAGCACTTCCACCCCTGTGGTTTTTTGTTTATAATCTTCCTTGTAGACCAGAATGGTGAGCGTTTCTGTTCTTCACCCGAGTTGAACATTTTAGTCTTCCAAGAAACAAATTTCTTACAGTAGTTAGTAGTCTTTTAAGTAAAAATTCACTGCTACCTCCTCAAAGATCTTGGTTTTTTTTTAGATTTAAAGTTTTGAGGTTTTGGGGCACCTGAGTGGCTTAGTCGGTTGAGCGTGGGGCTTTGGCTAAGGTTGTGATCTCGCAGTCTGTGGGTTCTCACCCTGCATCAGGCTCTGTGCTGACAGCTCAGGGCCTGGCGCCTGCTTCAGATTCTGTGTCTCCTCCTTCTGCCTCTCAAAAATAAGTAAAGTTGTGCTGTCTCTCTCTCTCTCTCAAAAATAAGTAACTATTAAAAAAAAATTCTTTTAAAGTTTTGAGGGTTTTATTTATTTTTCTTTTCCTTAATCTCATTTTCATTGCATACCTTCTTGTTTTCTGATAATAAGAGACCATTTACATATATATGCAGAAGACAGTAGCAAAACCTCACTTTCCTCTTTGGGTACCAGCAGTGGGGGAAGAGATGAGAGAACATTATATGGAAGGAAGACAAGGCGAAATTAGAAAGGAAATAGCTGAAGAGACAAGTAACCAAAAGGCACAGGGATATTTAGCCATAAGTTGCTACTGGGGGAAAGAAGGTTACAAAAATTAGTACGTATTCCCTGTATTAACTATTTCATATCTGAATGTATGAAGATTTGCATGCCTACTTTTGCTTCTAGCTTTGACAATCAGCAGCACACAGAGTGGCCCCAAATTGTAGCAGGGGGAATAGACTATTCTAGTTTTGCTTTAGTTCTTTTTCTTCACCACCTTCTTGTAAAAGAATATACTGAGCATCACCACAAGGCATTTCTTGGAAGGGGTTTACCACACGCATTTGCTCTAACTGGAATCAGACCTGCCATTTGGACCTGTTTCATTCCGCCATTAAAGAACACATGAAAATAGGGCCAAAATGAGAGAGAATATGACTAGTCAGCAAACTATGATAAGTTCAGTTCTTTACATTTATGGAATGAAACCATTTTCTATATCCCATCTGCCCTGATATGGTATCATAAATTTAGATTATATGTCAATTATCCAAATTTACTTTTCTATACTCTCTCCTTTGAATATCAATGTGAATTTTAATTTAAGGCTTTCTTATATACAAAACTTCACCTCAGAACTATGTGTTAACCACCATTCTGGGCTATTTTATACTTGCCAAACGTCTTCTCTTTTCAAGGTCATCTCCTTCACTACATCACTGGAAATGAAGTGGGACGTATGGTTCTGTTTAATCAGATTTCACGCTCTGCTGCCTCCATCTTATGGCCTCTCTGCTAATTGATCAAGTTTTCAATTAAAGTCCTCCATCTTTGTTTTCATTCTTTGTTAAGGTTTTTATTTCATTAGATGATTTCATGAGATCTGACCTGCTCCACCCCTGTTATCTGCCCCTCTGTCTGCCCCCCGTGCAATTGCTTTGTGTTGAGGAGACACCAGTCTCTTGTTCTCTCTGACTTCATCCTATTTCTCACAGCTAAATTTCTCCTTGGACTGGTTTTGCCTACCCCATTCAGAATCTTTATAATTTTGATTTATTCAGTCAGGAGGGAAATCGTTTACTTCCTGTGTTATCAGATTTTTTTTTAAATACTCTGCACAGTTTTCAGCTGTCTGTTCAGTAGCAATTAAGCAAATTGGAAGTACGGTCTCCCAAGCAGCATCTAAAAAAATGACTGTGGTTAATAAATGGGCAGGCATGTGACATTCCCTTTTAAGTAGGGTGCTTCTTTGTGAGGTCTCTCTAATGAGCTGGAACACCACTTGATTACCAAATCCATTCATTGTTTCTATAGATCAGTTTAGGATGCTAACACAACAAATGTATGTAGCATTGCATCTCTCAGATTACACTGATTCCTCACTTTCATACTTGATAAGCAAAGTTTCATCTCCTAAACTGCAGTAAATCAAATCTGCCTTGAAATCCACCAATGGATGGTGTATGAAAATATAATAGCTATTAGAATCAATATATTTTTTTAAAACCCAGGAAAATATGCTGACATGATCAATGTAAATAAGCTTCGTCTAAGAAGGCCTTGCTCATTGCACAATAATTCCTGACTTCAAAATGTAGCATTTTACCTTTAAGTCTGGTGCTTTCAACTCTGCAGGAGAAATCCAGACAACGCTGTTTCACAGAAGCCTTTGTGATGCGTGACAGGCTGTATTAAAGGTTTACTGTTTAGAGCTTTTATAATATGAAATTCACAGTTTATGGTAATCTTCAAATAAAGTGTGAAAGCCCATAAAATATATTTCTTTTGCCTGCGTAGGATGCAAAGAACAGGCATACTTTCTCACCTTGGTTACCTGAATCTTGAAGTGGAACTTGCTCTCAGATTGGGTCAGTGGCTCTTTGCACTCGCTCTAGGGCTTACCGTTATCCTGTAAGCAGTGGTTTGTGGAGCACCATGGTACTTGGCTTCTACAAATATGTTTGGAGGATTCAGAACCTAGTGATTATTTTCACAAGATTTGTTTATACTTTCACAGCTTCTTTTATTTCCATTCACTGCTTGGTAAAAATTTAGCTTGATGCATGGATCAAAATGCCATAGAGCTTTTTTTTTTTTTTATTGAAGTAATGTTGACACACAAAGTTACATTAGTTTCAGGTGTACAGCACAGTGATTGGACAACTCTATACATTATGCTGTGTTCACGACAAGTGTAGCTCGTACCTGTCACCATATGTCATTATTACAGTATTATTGACTGCATTCCCTACACTGTACCTTTCATCCCCATGACTTATACATCCCCATAACTCAAAGCCTGTTCCTCCCATTCCCTTCGCCCATTTTGCTCTTCCCCCCACCTCCCTTCTGGCAGCCACCAGTTTATTGTCTGTATTTGAGGGTTTGTATCTGTTTTGTTTGTTTGTTTGTTCATTTGTTTTGTTTTTAGATTCCGCATATGAGTGAAATCATATGGTATTTGTCTCTCTGTGTCTGGCTTATTTCCTTTAGCATAATGTACTCTAGGTCCATCCATGTAGTTACAAATGGTAAGATTGCATTCTTTTTTATGGCTTAGTAATATTTCAGATTACCAAATCTTTATCCATTCATCTATCAGTGGACACTTAGGTTGCTTCCATATCTTGGCTATTGTAAATAATGCTGTGAACACAGAGCAATTTTTAAAGATGGGTGTGTTTAGAATGTATGGGATATCATGCCCTTTGAAAACTGGAAAACTAAGAACTTCAACTTGTGAAATAATTTTTAGTCACATTTGAGTATGCTGAATCAACAATGCCCCCCACCCCCCCACCCCACTGCAAGACGATGCACTGAAGGATATTTTAGGGAAAGGGGCACAGAAACATAATTAAGGAGGAAGTTGTGTCACCTGCTCTAAAACTTCCCTATATTTTAGGTAGATAAGTGTTTGTAAAATTAAAAAAAAAAACCTTAACTGAACATTTTATGCAGAGTACAACTTCTCATTTTACATGAATATTCTAGATGATCCACATATAAAACTCCTTGGCTGTCCTAGTGGTTGCTTGTCTTAACAAAAATCATTTTGTTTTCAAAATTTACGATCAGGTGCTGAGGCTGATCAGATTGAACAACACCATATCATAAACTCAAAGCCAATTTTGTCTAAGAATGCACACTAGCAGTTAAAAAGGCATTTTCCCTTACATTCCATTGCTTTTAAGGCAGGGGCTTCCCACTTCAGGGTATAGAAATCACTTGGGGAGACCACACCCCTGGAGAACCAGATTTAGATCCAGTTGATCTGCAGTAGATTCAGGAATCTGCATTAGATCATGCCCCCTCCCTCCCCTCCATGCTGTTCTGATGCAGCTAATTCCCAGGAAGAGCCTCAGAGCACACTGTGAGGAATGTAGTTTTAACAGGTCAGTACTCCAGCTTTTTATAAAGACCTTGAACCTTACCTGTTTGCTGGAAGATATCAGAACCTCAAAGGTTTCAGTTAATTTTTATGGATTACGTGGCCAAAACCCATTGAATATTGTCTTTCCTTTTCATCATAGTTCAATTTTGTGTTTGTTTGTAACAGTCAAGAAAGGGTAGTCTAACCTGTGTATTTTTCTTTGAAAGATTTCTGAAGACAGCCATCTTCTCTAATTTTTAGTTAAATGAACCTGCTTTTGAGGGGTTAAATGATCTGTTTTCTGGGTTTAGGTGATTTCTTGCAGTGATCCTTATCAGATCAAAAGTATGTGAACATCCTGACTTTTCATTATTTAATCTCATGAAAGGAAAAATAACCCCTTTAAGACTTATTTAGCATTAGATATAACTTGATGTTTCTACTCCATTAAGGGAAACTATTTTCTTCACATGTTTCAATCTGAAATAAAGTGACAAGGTTGGAGATCAGTTATGTTAAATCTGCATTTGTCACATGGTCCCTTGCCTTGCTATTTTCATGGTCAGTCAGTGAGGTAGCCTTTATTTCCTTCAATGTCCATGGGCAACATTGGATTGTTGGAAGCCCAAATTTATTAACTGGAAGGTAGAAATTAGAGTAGTGATTGATAGATGATCCTGACTCATGTCCACAGATAATGTAGAGTGCATTGTGGCTTGTTATTCCTGATAGAACTCCTGACTCTAAATGGACAATATACTCATGGTATTACCCTGTGTTTCTCTACAGCTTTATACAGGTCAACGTGAAGAGCATGTTAGAATAGGTATAAATTGCTCTGTTTATTCAAGTCCATGGACATTTACAGTTCTTCATGTTAGCTGAAGAGTGCCCATTGTATCTTTCCTATAATACTTTTGGGTCAAGACTACCCTTGGAGAACTTTTCTTTCAAAATAATCTTGCTGGCTAATTATATTCTTCTAAGGAGATTTTAGATTGGGGCCGGCAGGACACTTTAAGGGAGAGGTTGATGATGAATCCATTGTGTACCCTTTCTCCTCCCAATCCAAGGACAGTCAACCTGGCTTCTCTAGTTCTAGCCCCAGGCATACCAATATGCATCTCCAAATCCCAAAGTGCAGTTTATCTTCATAGTGGAAACTGGGCAAGGCATGAATCTGAAAAGGAATATGATGCTTATTTTCTCAAGTGCTTCCCCAAAGAAGGTATGCCTAAACCTTCATTTCCTTCTGAGTTGTTCCAACTCTTTGAACGTCTGTGAAAAAGGAAACTCTATATTGTTGGAGAGAAAAGACTACAGGAGAAGGGAATGTAAGAATTGGAGAGATCAGCAGATCTGCCTTTTTAAGGCTGGTGGTTTATTTACTTCTCTAGTTTTGTGCTTGAAGTGATTTGGGAGAAAGGTGTTGGTAAATAATAGCATCAATCAGAAGGGGTTTTTCATTCAGCAGCTCAGGAAAAAGCAGAGAGGTTAAAAGCTAAGTTGGCCTACATTCACGGTAGCAAGATCAAATCCTCCTATACCACCATGGATTTAGAGTCAGAAGTGAGGCCAAGGCTGGTCTTATGGGAACGGTGCCCTGGGGCAGGTCAATTTATTTTGGCAAGCCTTACTTTCCTATCTCTAGGAATGTACTAGCATGATCTCTCAGTGTACTTCACCTAAAAAATCCTAAGATTTTAAATAGGGACCGATTGTGTTTTTTCGACTTGGGCGCTTGGTATATGCTTCTCCAGGATAGATGCTTGCTTGCATGTTTCCTCTGAGAACCGAGGGCCAGCCCTAAAGCGAGGTATATGTGTAAGCTTCAGGTGGTTCAGGAGACAGGAAATCTCATGCAGGTTTAATGGATGAGTACTTACATATATTTTCTGGGGATCACAGGGGGTTTTGTGGGTTTTTTTGTTTTTGTCTTAATCAGATTCTCAAAGGAGTTTATGACCCCAAACATTTGCCCTAAGGAAGGGAAGTGTAAGAGAAATTGTACTTCTACAGGTCTGGAGAGAAACTTGCAAATGGGCTGGAGGGAGCTGTAGGAAGCTCACACTTCCCACGTTGTTTCTGGGATACACCAATGTTGAAAATAAGGACTTTTGGGCATATTATTATTACAATGAGATTTCTAAAAATATATTGCGCTGGAAAGTAAGAAAGTGTTCAAAACAAAACAAACAAAAATAAAACATGTCACTACAACCTATTTTGATATATTATAATCTCATTTTAAAGATGGGGAAACCAGTTCAAAGAAGTTATTGGAAATTATAGAGAAATACCAGAGGTGGGATACAACATATTCTGATTTCAAAGCCCGCATTATTTCAACAGTCTGTGGCTGATGCTGAGGCAATTTCCACTTGCAAGCTTGCCAGAAATTTTACATTAAAAAAATAAAGTCCTGTAGATATAGCTCCAAAGTTTTGTTCTCAACATTTTATTACATTATTTCTCATAGCACCCTTAAGAAGATAGAAGAGTAAACACCGACTTCTATGTTTTGCAGATGAAAAGTCAGGGCTTTAAGATTTTTCTTCTTTTCACATGAAGAATTCAATAGAATCTGGGAGAAAATCCACCTTAAGCCAGGCTAACTTTTATTATTTGCTCCAATATGCAATACTCTGTGATAGATGTTACGGGCAATACAATGATGAATGCATTAAGACTATTGCTCTCAAGGGTTGGCTATGCATTTTCTATGCCGTCTTTTCTTCTAAACCTAAATTAGGCAATGTATCCCTCATATAGACATTTCATGCTTAAAGTTTAATATTATCAGAGAATGATCATATTTTTACAACCAAATATTGGACCAAAGAGAACTGGGAAGTTTTTCAGTTTTACAAAAGATAAACAAATCCAATTTATACAGTGAACAAATTAGCTTCATTAAAAATAAAATTAAATTGCATAAATCTGGATTTTCTGCAATTGCATACATTCATTTGCATACATGTATAAATTCAATTAAAGTATACATGTATATAAAATATGCAAGTATGGCAGTGCCAGACTGCATATGAGGACACTGTGCAGAACCATAATACTGCAAGCATGTGAATATGGGTGTTTTGCAAAAGGGAGGGAACATGGAAGCCCAAGCTGACAATAAGTCACATGTTTATTAGGTATTTATTATTGTGTAACAAATTACCCTAAAACGTAATGCCTTAAAACAATTAACATCTCCCCATTTCTGTGGCTAAGGAATTTGGGTGCCTCCAGCTCAAGGCTAGAAAGGTGTCAGCTGGGGCTATAGTCTTATCTGAATTCACTTAATTGACCTAACTCACAACTTAACTCACAGAAGATTTACTTCCAAGCTCACTTGGTTGTTGACAAAATTCAGTTCCTCACTGGTTATTGGATGGATGAGGTCTTCAGGTCCTCACTGGCAGTTGAACAGAGGCCTCCCTTAGTTCCTTGTCACATGGGTCTATCCACAGGGAAACTCACAGCGTGGTAGTTGAATTTCCTCAGAGCACAAGAGCAAGTGAATGCCCAAGGAACTCAGTGTTTTTTTTTTTTTTTTTTTTTTTTTAATATTTATTTATTTTTGAGAGAGAGAGAGAGAGAGAGGGTAATAGTGGAGTAAGGGCAGAGAGCGAGGGAGACATAGAATCTGAAGCAGGCTCCAGGCTCTGAGCTGTCAGCACAGAGCCCGACATGGGGCTCAAACTCGCAAGCTGTGAGATCATGACCTGAGCCGAAGTCGGAAGCTCAACCGACTGAGCCACTCAGGCGCCCTGGAACTCAGTCTTTTTTTAACTTATTCCTGGAAGTGACATCCCTTCACTTTTGCCATATTCTTTAGTAAAATTTGGTCTCCACAACCAACACACGCTCAAGGGAAGGAGCTACACGGGGCATGCATCATAGGTGGTGGGAATCTTGGGGGGTCAGGTTAGAGTCGATCCTAGTGACATAGTTTTTATGAGGCAATACTGAGAAACTCTGAAAGAAAGTCATCTTGTCCTGGCCCAGGGGTAGCTGAGGTTAGGGGGCAGATTTGGCTCGATGGGCCCAGCTGATGGGTTGTTTTCCAGATGTCTGGGTGGGATATGGGGAGTAATGCCTCTTGTCTGCAGTTGCAGTAAACAGAGTGGCGGATATATAAGAGGCTGGATAACTGTTTACCAAACTCATTTTCTCTTTGTGGACACACATCCTAGTCCATATTTGCAAGCATTCTTTGCAGGTATGTGTGGACATGTTGCTGAGTTCCAATAAATAAATAAACAAACCACATAGAAGTTACGTGAACCACATTAAAAAACAAACAAACAAACAAACTCCCATGCATAATCCTCCGTGTTCTTTTCCACTTCAGGCTGGATGGGACAGAGAAAACTCAAGGGGGCTTTGTGAGGCCCATGTTGAATGTGGCAGAGCTCAGGATGAAGGGAACCTTAGTATCCGAATACATGACTGGAGGAAGCCACCCACTGACAGAGAACATTCATTTGAGCATTATGTGAAAAAGAAACTTCTACTGAATTAGACTACCAAGGATATAGAGTTCGCTGATTATAGAAGCAAACATTATTGTAACAACTACAAGAGTCAGATATCTGGAGTAGCAACCCTGAACCAGTGAAGCTCCAACAATGCAAAGACAGATCAGAAATGTTAAGATCAGAGTTTAATTATTCTTTCATCCAAATTACCCATAACAGTTCTCAGCACAAGGTAGGCTCTAGGTAATTTTGGTTAAATTATAGATGCTGACCCAAGTTAAATATAAGGGGAACTGGAGTATGTGAGGTTTAAGAGCTTGCAGAAGGAGTTTCAGCTTAGAGGAATATCCTAAATAAAATTTCAGATGGTAGTATTCTTTGTAGTTTCGTTTTACCGTTGCTAATGAGTTGCTTTCAATCTCCATTGTGGAATTCTGGAACTAATTAAACAGGTCAGAAAATGAAAGGCCCAAGTTAGAAGCTTTAGAGTCAAGTAGTAGATTTAAGAACAAGGAGATTAGAGGCATTGACAACAACAATAAATTCAGTTTACTAAATACTTACCTTTCATCCAGCTTTTATTTTTGACCCAGGTATATTACAGCTCCCCTTTTCCCCAAAGCGTATTAAAGTCTTTTAATTCCTTTATAGATTTACACAATATCTTGCAAACTGGTTCTGTAGGGTGAATTTGTTCTGTCCTATTTCTGCTTAACAGGCATGTATGGAAGACCCACTATGTGCCAGACATTGTATCACATGCTGAGAATACTGAGATGGAGAAGATGTGGGCCATGTCTCTGAGGCTTTCAGTCTGGCAAATTTAAGGAAAACAAAGGTTATCTTTGTAACATGCTTTAATGGGCAATGTCTAAAGCACTAGCATTAATAGGCTAATACTTGCAAAGAAAATATAAATAGAATGCCACAAATTCACGTTAGTACCCACATAATTTTCTTCTTCATTACTGCAGCCCTTGTTCCCAAACTCTGCACACTCACAGGCACGAGATACTTCTTTTTACATTATTTTCCAGCATATTTTCTTATACATCGTTCCATTTGGCTTGTTGCTAAAAAAGAAAGAGAATAATACATGCCACATGCAGCAAGCCTTTCTCTGTTGTTTGGGTAAAATGTTACAACTCTGCAATCAGCAGGATTTTGCTTCCCTTTCTGTGGCAAATGATTAATTGCAAGGGGCAAAACATCTGTCTGGCAGCATGGGGCAGAACAGGGCTACAGGATCTCCGTAGCCTGGAAAAGGGGAAGAGTAGGATGGGGGCACTTAAGAAAGGAAGGCCTCTCTCTGAACTTAAAGAAGTCCTATGGGTTTCCAGAATAGTCAGCATCCTGCTGAGGACCAAGGTTTAATGGAGCAAAGGAAGGTAGGCCCAATCTGAGAATGCTTTTCTATCTTCATGCCAATTCTCAACTTTTTTCTTCAGGTTCCTATTTTCTTTGCCACCTTCTTGCCTGCCCTTAGCTAATAGTTAGTGCCCTGAGCACTTTCCTCAAGCCCAGCACTGGTCTAAGTGTTTTGCTTATTTGCTCATGTAATACTTACTATCTTATTATCTCATGTAATACTCGTAACAACCTCATGGGGAAGGTGCTACTGTTATCTTCACTTTGTCAAAGGAGAAAGTAAGGGGAAGTAAGTCTAACTTGTTGCACATCTAGTAAATGATGTGGCAGTTTGACTCCAGTGACCTGCCTCTTGATAACTTTTCCTTGTAAATATTGTTCCACCCTTTTTCTTAAATTCCTTACTCTCTATTAAAATGGAGAATTAGAATTGCCCCAAATATCCATACTTTCCAAATCACCTGCTTCTTTTGAAAACTTTCTTTTTTTCTTTCTTCAAAAGTAATTGCATTTAATTTAGAAAATACACATAAGCAAAAGAGGGAAACAAAAATAACCCCCGTAGCTTACATCCACTTACATCCATCCTCTCTTACATGTTGTAAGACTTACATATAGTAAATGCTGTTAAACTTTTTCAAGTTTCAGTCAGGCTAATTCAGTTAATGCTGTTTTGATGAATGAGTAGTATAGAACACCTCTAGTGGATAGAGCGCTCCTGCTAGATTACCTGCAGATTTATCCTGGATTTGCTCAAGTAGTTTTGGTTCAGGCCTGCTGATCCAGCATAATTATTAGGAGCATCCTTTTCCACTATCTAAATTTTTCCAGTTTAGATGATAAATCATATGATTATTTTGTTCATAGGCCACTGGCTAGCCAATAGAGGACTGTCAACTTAAATTAGTCAGTAATAGATCCAAGCAATAGAAAGATAAGTGAAACTCCCACAGTAAGATTCTCTTGATTAGATTGATAACAAGGAGACAATTAATTTTAAAAGTTCTACCTGAATAACATGATTAGTAGAATAGAATTAACCGTTATCCTGAGAGAAAATAGGAACGGAATATGGAAATGCACTTGGTTTTCAAGTGTAATAATATGTTTTTCAGAAGGATCACATGCTGGAACAAAAATGTACCCAAGCGATTTTTAAAAACCGATATACTACCCATTATATTTTAAGCCACAATGCATTAAAAATAGAAACAAATAATGAGAATGGAATTAAAATGTGCCAAATGCATGAAAACTTAAGAAAAAGTGTTTTTTAAAAGTGCCTAGGTCAGGGAAGAAATCCAGAATGTAATAACAAGAAAATGCAGTGAAAATACAAATACAATATATACATAAAAAGTATGGAATGCTGCCAAAATAGCACTTAGGAGAAAATTTATCACTCAAATTCTTGTGTTTGTATGGGAGAAAAGGGAAAAACAATGAATTAAGCCTTTGCCTAAAGTATTTAGGAACAGAATAAAGCAGCATGCCAAAAAGAAAGAAATATATAGAAAAAAATAAAGTGATAAAAATAAAAATATTTGGTAACAATTATGGAAAAAAGATTCAATTCACAATAAAGCAAGCATTAAAATACTTAGAAAATAAATTCAAGAGCTGAAAACGATGCATAAAATTACCAAGGTTTATTGGGAGAATACTGAAATAAATGGAAAAGCAAACTGTATTTCTGTATATGAAGATGATAATGTTCTAAATATGTCAGATGTTCCAACTTTCATTACAGCTTTGATATCGTCTTAGTGAAAGCATCAACATGATTTTCTTTATAAACTGACAAAAAAATTTCTACAAATGCATCTGGGAGCATAAGTAGGCTAGAATATCAAAGAGTTTTATGAAAAAGAGAATTGAGAATTATTAACTCCCATGTGTTAAAATCCGGAGTCAACTGATAAAAATAAAGATGAGGTTTCTTTTTTATGGAAATAAACTAAAATAACCAAATAAACTTTGGATACATAAGAATTTTTAAGTGCTAAAATTTATGTTACAGGGAAGAGGAAAAAATGACTATTGACTAGAGCTTCAGAGGGGTCACTTGGTAAGCAGAGTAGTTACAGAAAATACTAACATGAAAAAACAACCACAGACTAAATCATAATTTTAAGCTTCTGTGCAAAGAAGATGGCAACTAAGTTAGAAGCATACATGCAGAAGCAGTTTCAGAAAAAGAGAAAAAATTAAATCAGTATTATGCAAAGTGTTCATTTAATATTTCCAGAAAACTTTCAACAATATGGCAAATTATTATAAGATATTATAAAATAGTTACTTAGTTCAACAGACATTTATTGAACACCTAGGTTCTCAGGACACTCATACAAATATTATCACTGCCCTCAAGGAGCTTGCAGCTGCTAACCCCATAAGCATATGGCAATTAAATGCAAATCAGAAGACTATTAAACCATTTTATACCTCCTTAACTGGTACAATTACAACTAAGTATAAAGTCTTAGCATAGATGGTTTTTAAAAACGAATTCATTCACCTTGCAGGTATTGATTCTCAAAATCCATGTATATTTTGTACCTTCAGAATTTCGTCATAATTCAGGTGAATCTTGAACTATTCATAAATTTACATTAGCAAGAGGAAGCGTCACTTATCACATCCAGAAATAGCTACAGTTAATATTTTAATGTACATTCTTGTCAGCTTTTTTCTATGAATAATTATTTGTTTGCCAAAAAAAGATGATACAAAATATTGTTTGCAGTCTTTTAGCATTTGTATAGCATAAATATTTTCTTTAAAAAAATTTTTTTAATGTTTATTTTAATTTTTGAGACAGAGAGAGACAGAGCATGAATGGGGGAGGGTCAGAGAGAAAGGGAGACACAGAATCTGAAACAGGCTCCAGGCTCTGAGCTGTCAGCACGGAGCCCGACGCGGGGCTCGAACTCACGGACCGTGAGATCATGACCTGAGCCAAAGTCGGACGCTTAGCCGACTGAGCCACCCAGGCGCCCCAAATATTTTTGATATTAACAGTATACTTCCAAATTATAATTTTCATTTATTTCATCAAATTCCATTATCAAGATATATCATAATGTATTTGACTTTTTCCCTTTTGTTGCCTTTCTTTTTCCAGTTTTTCACTGGTATCTAATCCCTTCATTTAGTAGATACTTATTGCATTACTTGATGTCTTAGGTTCTGTGGACAGAGTGAGGAAAGCAGCAGACGTGGTGCCTTTCCCCACAGGGATTATATTTTGGATTGCTGTGCTGATCATGCTGTCTGCTGGGCTCCAACCTGAAGCATGATGATGCAGAGACCAGACCTCATCCTATTGCCGTCCCTTCTGAAGGGAATGCTGCAACTACCTCCCATAAGTACCTACCATAAAGATTATGCTCCCTAGCTTCACTCTTTCCTGTAGAATAAAAGAAAAGAAATGTTAGGGGCATCCGGCTTGGGCTCACGTCATGATCTCACAGTTCATGGGTCCGAGCCCCGTGTCAGTCTCTGTGCTGACAGCTTGGAGTCTGGAGCCTGCTTTCGATTCTGTGTGTGTCTCTCTCTCTGCCTTCCCCACTCACACTCTGTCTGTCTCTCTTCCTCTCTCTCTCTCTCAAAAATAAATATTAAGAAAAGTTAAAAAAAAAAAGAGAGAGAAAAGAAGTATCTTATCCCACGTTAGACCCATCTGTCTTTTTACTCCAACCTAAGGCTGAAGTCCATAAATTTGGATTGCTTCCTATCTTCAGGAGGCTGCTAAAGCCAAATTCATCTTGCCTAACTTCTTTTTGTCCTGGGTCATCACCCAAAATGTGAATTCTTGCACAAACTGATTAGTATGCGTATTATTTCTCAAATGCTCAGTGGTGTCTTTATTTAACTCAATTTCTAACTCTGTGTATCATCCCCAAGTTTCTCCCAGTGTCCTATGAAATTCTCCATGTTACAAGAAAGCTTACCTATATTCACAAACACTTTTCTTTATTAAATCTTTCTTCTGAGAAAATCACTACTTGTCTCTTATGGCTGCTCATTTTCTCCAATACCCAACTACCTTATAGTTGGAAGATAAATTTGTACTTGTAGGGTTATTGCTATAACTATTTTCCATTTTCTTTTATTTTTGCTCTCCTAGTAGTGGTTCTAAGTTTTAAAATTTGTATACTTGTGTTTGCAAGTATTCTTTCAAAAATGTGCTTTCTGTGTGCATCAGATTTTAATATATTAAAAACTATTAAAGAATGACATCAGTAAGATGGCAGAATAAGAAATTGGAACGATTGTCCCTCCACATAAACACACACAAACAATACTATTTGAGCCAAAATACCTTCTGAGAACTCCAGAGACCAGTTAAGAAATTACAGTTCCCCAGATAAACACAATGAGGAAAAATACCGTGAAACAGGTCAAAAGAGCAGTTTCAGTTTACCTGGGTCAGCCCCTCCCGGAAGTTGGCACAGTTCAGTGCCAAGAGAGATCCAAGTGGCCTGAGATTTCTCCAGGGGGGCAAGCAGTGAGTGAAGCATGCATTCAATATTTTTAGACTTTGGGAATCCTGCCCAAGAAATTTACTTCTGTATAACCTTATAGAGACGGCTGAGGCAGTCAGCATAGTTAGAATGCCTGTGGGCTTCTAAGAACAAAGAAAGATGGGTGGTTCTCAGCAGTCAGCATGGGTCTGTGGGATTGAGAGAAGGTGTACAATTTTGAGATTTCTCTTTTCGGACATGAAAAAAGGTGGAACTTGCACCCACCTCCTGGCACTCCAGCCCAAACAGACCCCAGGGAAAAGAGGTGGGGGTCGCTCAGTAGCCAGTGGTGCAGCCTGTGGTGCTGCAAAATTGAGAGAAGGTGCACAATCCCCAGACATCTCCATCAGAAAGAAGGGAGAGAAGTGGAAGCTGCATCCACCTTTTGGGCCTTTCAGTGTGCTTCCCTACAGAAAAGAGAGCAGTTCGTTTTCATCAAACAGCATGATTCTGTGGGACTAAAAGAAGGCGCACAATCCTGAGATGTTTCCTTTAGAAGGGAAGGAGAGAAGTGGCCACTGCACCAAACGCCATTCAGTGTATTGTCCGGAGGAAAATGTGCAGGTGGCTCTCAGCAGCCACCACAGCTCTGAGAGATAGAGAAAAATGCATACAATCTAGAATCTTCTCCTTAAACAGGAAAGGAAATAGGTGGAGCTTATAGCTAATATCATGATATTTTAGAAGTGGGAGAAAATATTTACACCCTATATATCTGATAAGGAGTTAATATTAATATATAATTAATTAATATATATTTATATATATGTATATACATATACATATAAACTCATACAACTCAATAAGGAAGAAAAACCAAAAAAACTTATTTAAAAAATGGGCAAAGGAACTGAGCAGTTTTCCAAGGAAGACATGCAAATGACCAAGAGGAATATGAAAAGGTATTCAAAATCACGAATATCAGGGAAATGCAAATCAAAACCATATTGAGACATCACCTCATGTCTATTATAATGGCTATTATTAAAAAGTCAAAAGATGACAACTGTTGGTCAGGATGTGGAGAAAGGGGAAGCTTGTGTGTTGTTGTTGGGAATGTAAAGTGGTGTAGTCGCTGTGGAAAACAGTATGGAGATCGTTCAAAAATTAAAAATAAACCCACCATACGACCCAACAATTTCACTTCTGAGTATATATCTGAAGGAAATGAGACCTCTATCTCTTAGAAAGCTACACCCTATGTTCATTGCATTTTTCTCAATAACCAAGACATGGAAACAACCTAAATGTTCAGCAGTGAATGAATTGGTAAAGAAAATGTTGAATTGAATATAAATTGAATATATAAATATATTCCATATGGTCCTACTTATATGTGGAATCTTAAAAAATGAATTCATAGATAACAGAACAGATGTGGTTACTAGGAACGTGGGGTAGGGAGTGGGCAAAATGTGGGAAGGTAATGAAAAGGTACAAAATTCCAGTTATAAGATAAATAAATTCTGCAGATGTAATGTATTAACATAGTGAATAAAGTTAACAGTATTGTATCATGTATTTGAAAGTTGCTAAAAGAGTAAATCTTAAAAGTTCCCGTTAAGAAAGATAAGAGAAAGAAAGAAAGAAAGAAAGAAAGAAAGAGAAAAAGAAAGGAAAGGAAGGGAAGGGAAAGGAAAAGAAGGGAAAAGGAAGGGAAGGGAAGGAAAGGAAAGGAAAGAAAAGGAAAGGAAAGGAACATCAAATGGTGAATTTTCTTGTAGAGTATCTTTGAGGGAGGACTGTACTCTTTACCATCTTATTCATGACTATTCTAGCATTTGTAACAATGCTTTAGCAAAATATTTGAGTTACTACCTCTTAAGAAACTTCCCCATAGCAGTGCTTCTGGCCAATTTCTAGTAAAAATGGCATTCTTGCTTGTCAGAAAACTCTTCCTGTGTGTGTGCGTACATTGAGGCTGGAGATGGGAAGGTGGATATTGGCTAATTTGATTATCTTCCTGTTGATCAGCTTTGGCAAAGCATACTTTAATAATAAGAAATGCAAACTTTTATGTTAACTTGCATATGACTTCCTATTATCCATATATTTATATGCAGGAATCTCAGAAGCCTGGGGTAAGAATGTGTGCCTTCCTGTGCACCCCCAAGTGACAGACATTCCTTAAATGTCTGTGGACCCTGTCCCTTCCTCCTCTGTCTCCTAGTCTTAATCCAACCCATGTCCTACTTGCTAGACTTACTGACCCATCTGCCAAAACAGGACACTAATATAACAATGCTCCGTGCAATTGAATGTGGACACAAATCATTGTAAAATGCAGATTTGGATACAGCAGGTCTTTTGCGGGACCTGAGATTCTGCCTTTCTAACAGCTCCCATATGATACTTCTTGCTCAGGGTCTGTAGATCATACTTTGAGCAGCAAAGCTCTACAGAAAGAGTCAGCAGACTTTCTGTAAAGGGTCAGATCGTAAAATTTAAGGCTTTATGGGCCAAAAGGTCTCCTTCCAATTACTCAGTTCTGCTACTTCAGCATGAAAGTATATGGACAACATGTAAATGAATGGGTGTGCCTTGGTTCCAATAAAACTTACGTACCATGAAATGTGAATTTCATAGAATTTTCACATGTTAGGAAATTTTATTCTTTTGATTTTTTCCTCTACCTTTTAAAAGTGTAAAAACCATTGTTACTCCAGAGCTACACAAAAACTGGTGGTGGGCTGGTACTCCAGTTTGTCAACCTCCAGTCTAAAGCACAGATCTTGAAGGCACGGACTCTAGTGTGGGTTCTTGCTCAGCCTTTTCCTAACTCTTGTTTTTCCCTGACCTCTTTTCTAACTCTTGTCAGCCCCCTGCCCTCTAAGCCACTCCCCCCAAAGCCCCTGCAAAACAGACAGAATACAATAAACAAAACGGCAATAGTAAGTCCTTCCCTATCAATAATTAGACGTAATTGACAAAACATAATGGAGAAAACGCAAGGGAACTGCGGTTTCTGGCTCCGCCACCGGCTTAGAGGGCTCACTCATAGCCACCATGAGCTAGGACTTTGTGCAAAATGCAGCGAATCCCTGTATGGCCTCAAATACATCCGGATGGATGATGGCCCCGACTGTGTGCCCTGCTACGACAACACCTTTGCCGCCGCCTGTGTTGAGTGCCAGCCGCATGTGGGGCACGACTCAAGGGAGGTGTTCTACCAAGACCGCCACATCCAGGTGGGCTGCTGCGGGTGCCAGAGCTTCTCTTGCCAGTACAGTGAGCTGCTGTGCATTGACTGCTGCAGCAGTGCCTTGTCCCGGGAGTTCACCTGCAGGGTACGCCGTCATGCCTGGGTCCCGGAAGCTGGAATGCAGAAGAGGCCAGACAGGGCCCGAGCACTGCTTCTGGTGCAGTGGTTTGTGAGCAGCTGCTGGGCTCCTGTTCCTCTGTGCCTCGCAAGCATGCTCATTGCTGCGTGCCCTGCCAGGAGAACAAGCTTTCTCCTCACCGTACCCTCTGCAACCAGTCATTGACATAGGGTGCATAACATACCATGATCAGCCCTGGCATCAAGAATGCCTGGTCTGCACAGGGTGCCACATGCGCATGGCAGAGCAGCAGTTTGCTTCCAGGGATGATGATCCCTACTGAGTGGCCGGTTTTGGAGAAGTGTTTGCACCCAAGTGCAGCAGCTGCAAATGTAGCATCATAGGACTGGGTGGAGGCAAGTACGTGCCCTTCTAAGACCACCACTGGCACCACAGCTCCATCTCCTGTGCCCTCTGTGCCACCTCCCTGGTGGGCCAAGGATTTGTGGGGGGGCTGGAGACCAAGTGCTGTGTCAGGGGTGTGGCCCGTCAGGCCTTGAACCAGGACTCCTGGGTCCATAGCCTCTTAAACCAGGGCTCCAGGACTAAGGCTCCTTTTCCAAACCACCTTTGGGACCCAGCTGGGGTCCTTCTGGGCTCCAGGATTCAGCCTCCATGCTCCAACATACCCAGACTGGTACTTGTTTACCCAGGACCCCCAAACCTGGGATCTTATGGAGCTTCCATGATTCAAATCCCCACTGCAAGCCTAGACTCCAGAATTTAGCCATCTTCCCTATAGTCTGGGTTCCTAGACCAAAACTTCTTCCCAAATCAGGGCTCTAGACTCAACCTTCCAAACCTGGAATCTGGGACCCAGGCCCTCTTCAATCTCGACTTCTTTCCAGAGACTTTAGTTCTCCCATGGGTGCCTGAGAAGTCCTCAAAAGTGGAGTATATTTAGGCTTGACCCTCCTCACCCCATGCCACCCAACCTCAGGGCTAGGGCTCTCTGGGCAGCAAATCAGGAGTTCACTGTTTAAGGAGGTTCTATAATATTGCCCAGTCGTGTCTGTTGAATGTTTTCTGATTTCATTTCAGCTCCATTCTGCCCACAGATGGGCAGGGGGATGGGACTGGTTCACCTGCCTTCCAGATTTTGCAATAATGCAGTGTGAGGAAAAAATAAAAATAATGAAAACGAAGAATTTACCCTTCCCCCAAACTGAATAGGAGGTGATAGTTCCAAACTTATTTTGTAAGTCCTGCATTTCTGATATCAAAGCCAAACAAAGAAAACTATAAGAAATGAAAATGATAGGCTAATATTATTGATGAATATGGATGCAAAAATCCTCACCAAAATACAAGTAAACTGAATTCAATAGTACATTAAGAATATCATACAATATGATAAGTGGGATTTATTTCTGGGATGCAAGGATGGTTCAACATACGTAAATCAATAAATGTGATAGATCACATTAATAGAATGAAGAATAAAAATTACAAGATCATCTCACTAGATGCAGAAAAAGCATTTAAAATACTCAAACACTCATTCGGACAAAAACTCTCAACAAACTAGGTATAAAAGGAATGTAACTCAACATAATAAAGACCACATTTGATAAGCCCACAGCTAACATCATACTCAAGAGTAAAAAATTGAAAATTTTTCTCTAAGATCAGGAATAAGAATAGGATGTCAATTCTCACCACTTTCATTCAAGATAAGTAGTGGAAGTCCTATGAAAGAAAAAGTCCTAGGTGAGAAAAAAAATGCATTCAAATCAGAAAGGCAGAAATAAGACTTATCTTTTTGCAGGTGACATGACTTATATGAAAACTCCATACATAAAAAATTATTAGAACAAATAAATGGATTCAGCAAAATTATACAATACAAAGTCAACATGCAAAAAACAGTTGCATTTCTATACATTAACAACAAACCATCTGACAGGGAAATTAAGAAACAATCTCACTTACATAGCATCAAATAATAAAATACTGTAGAATAAACTTAACAAAGGAAGTAATGAAGTTCACTGAGAATTATAAACATTTCCAAAATAAATTAAAGAAAGCATATTAAAGAAAGCAAAGTATATATATATACACACATACATACATACATAAAGATATTTTGTGTTGATGAAATGGAAGACTTGATATTGTTAAAATGTCCATACTACCCAAAACAATTGATAGATTCAATACTATCTTTTTAAAAACCCAATGACATTGTTGACAGTAATAGAAAAGACAATTCTAAAATTCACAAAGACCCAGAATAGGCACAGAGATTATGAGAAAGAAGAACAAAGCTGGAGGCATCACACTTCCTGATTTCAAATATATTGCAAAGCTATTTTAAGCACAACAGTACAATACATGAATAAAGACAGACATATGGATTGATTGAACAGAATAGGGAGCCTAGGAATAAACCCACTGATCTTTTAACAAAGGTGGCAGGAAGACACAATGGGAAAAGGAAAAGTATAGTTTCTTCAACAAATGGTGCTGGGAAAACTGGGTATTCACATGCAAAAAAAAAAAAAAAAAAAAAAGAATCGGATCCCTACCTTATACTATACTCAAAAATCAACTCAAAATTAAAGACTTAAACACAGACCTGAACTATAAAACTCCTAGAAGTAAATGTAGAGGAAAAGCTTTTTGACGTTGGTCTTGGCAATGATGTTTTGAATATAACAATAAGAACACACAGGCAACAAAGGTAAAAGTACTCAAGTGAGACTACATCAAATCATAAACCCTCTGCACGAATATGGAAACAATCAAAAGAATGAAAAGAAAATGTACAGAATGGAAGAAAACTTGCAAACTGTCTATCTGGAAAGGAGTTGATTTCCTAAGTATGTAAGAAATTCATCCAAGTTGATAGCAAAAAAACCCCCAAATAACCCAATTGAAAAATGGGCAAATGACTTGAAAAGACATTTTTCCAAAGATATATAAATGACCAACAGGTATGCGAAAAGATGCTTGACATTATTATCAGGAAAATGCAAATCAAGACTACAATGAAATATCACCTCACACCTGTTAGGATGGCTATTACACATTTTAAAAAGACACTGGGTGAGGATGTGAAGAAATTGGAACCCTTGTGTACTTTTGGGAATGTAAAATGTTTCAGCATCTATGGAAAACAGTAGGGAGTTTCCTCAAAAACTCAAAGTAGAACTACCATATGGTCCAGCTATCCCACTTCTAGGTACATGTCAAAAAGAATTGAAATCAGGATCTCGAAGAGATATCTGCACTCTCATGTTCACTACAGCATTATTCATAATAGCCAAGATACAGAAAAAAAACAAGTATCCATTGGTAGATGAATGAGTAAAGAATATATGGTATATGCATAGAATTGAATATTATTCAGCTTTACAAAGGAAGAAACTCCCAGCATTTGTGACAACATGGATGAACCTGGAGGACATTATGCTCAGTGAAATAAGTCATTCACAGAAGGACCAATACTGCATGATTTCACTTATATGAGGTATCTTAAATAGTAAAACTCTTAGAAGCAGAGAATACAATAGTGGTTGCCAGAAGCTGAAGCATGACCCGTAGGGAAAATAGTGAGTTGTTCATTTGTTCATTGGGTATAAAAATTTGGTTTGAGAGATGAATGAGTTCTGGAGATCTGCTGTATAATAGTTAACATTATGGTACTGTGTACTTCAGAATTTAAAGGGTAAATCTCCTGATAATTGTTCTTACCACAAAAAACCAAACAAACAAACAAAAAATCAAGGGTGGTAGAGGAAGCTATTAATGTGTAGAGAAAGAGTGTAAATGGGAGATCTCTGTATCTTCCTTTCAATTTTGCTATGAACCTAAAACTGTTCTAAAAAAAAAAATCTTAAAAAAAAAAAAACAAACAAAGCAAAGGGACACAAGGAAACTCTGGAAGTGTTGGATATGTCTATTCCTAGATTGTAGTGATGGCATCATGGCTGCTTGTATATTTCCCAATGCATCAAACTGTACATATTGAATATATGCAGATATCATATATCTGTTTTATATCTGTTTTACCTCAATACATTTTTAAAAATTTCAATTAGAAAAATAATATGTTGTCAATCAAGTTATGGAAAATAGTTGTACTAAAAATCAAAGAAATGTATATTAAAATATTTATGTTTCATATTAGGAAATATATTTTTAGAATTAAATTCCAAGTGTTTGTAGTTGAGACAGTATTATCATGCACAGTTGATAGAAACATAAATTGGAACTTTAGTTCTAGAAAAATTTGACAGCGTACATAGAGATACTTTCAAATTTTCTAATCTTTGATTCACCAATCTCATTTCTCAGAATAAACATTAAGAAATAGTGATGTGGCAAAAATGATTGTATATGGTATGCTCAATTTACATATTCAACAAATGTTAGTTTTTAAATCAATTATGGTATACACATGGAATAAAATATTATACTGCATTAGAAAAGGTATTATGTTAGCTATTTCATTCTGTTCCTTTTTATTAGTATTATTTTCACTCAGTACTGTGTTTACAAGATCCCCCTGTGTGACTATGTGAATGTTAAATCTGTTCCATCTTATTGTTGCACAATCTTCACAAGGGTGCATTTTTCATATTTATATTTATTCTCCCAATGATGGATGCCAGATAACCTCTACCTACCTGCTAAATTGAATAGTCCTGCAATGACATTCCTTTTATAAATTCCCCTTTAATGAATTTTATAAGACTTTATTTAAGATATAAAGAGCTAGGAATTGAATGGCTGATGTGATAAGGTATGCATATACTTAATCTGGCTAAATACTGTCAGGTTGTGATATTACTGTTTCTACTGTGAAAGGTCCCTATACCCATACTTCCTTTTCACTTTCTGCATTATTCAGAGTACTTATTTTTGCAAGGCTGAGACTTAAAATGTTATTTCATTGTTCTTTTAATTTGCATTTCAATGATAAGTAATGAGTTTGAAATTTTTTTCTGTGTTGTCAACCTTTGGGTTTCATCTTTTAAATTGCATCTTCTTATCTTTTTTGCATATGTTCTTTTGGAGTGATTCTGTGATTTTTGTTTGTTTATGTATTTATTTTTAAATTTTTAAACATTTATTTTTGAGAGACAGGGGCAGAGTGTGAGCAGGGGAGGGGGAGAGAGAGGCAGACACAGAATCCAAAGCAGGTTCCAGGCTCTGAGCTGTCTGTACAGAGCCCAACACGGGGCTCAAACCCACAAACCATGAGATCATGACCTGAGCCGAAGTCAGATGCTTAACTGACTGAGCCACCCAGGTGCCCCTGATTTTGTTGATTTAGATAAGTTTGCAGGATATTTTAGATACTAATTGCTTGAAGTTTAGAATTTAAAAATATCTTCCTCCATTTGTTCTTTTTGTAATTAATTTTTTCATCATATCTTTTATCTTACAGAATCCCTTATTTTGATGTAATGAAGCACTTTCTTTATAGTTTGTTTTTGAACTTTTATTTAAAAAATTCTTTCCAATACCTAAATCTACATTTTATACTATTTTGTTATAATATCTTTCAAATTGTAGATTATTAATTTATATGGATTTCATCTTTTTATGTGATGTTAGGTAGAGATCTAGTTTTACTCTTCTCAATACAACAAGCCAGTCTTTTAACACCATCTTCGTTCAGTAGGCAGCCTTCCTAATGACCTCTAATGACCTTGCTTCTTGGTGCTCATCTGTTTGAGTAATCTCTTTCAATTAAGAGTGAGTTGTACTGAGTGACTTGCTTCCAATCAACAGATTATGGCCAGTGATGGGATGTCACTTCCAAGGTTAGGTTACAAAAGACTGTGACTTCTTTTTTGCCCTCTCCTTCTCTGTTCTCTCACTCTGGGACAACAAGGTGCCATGTTGTGAGCTGCCCTATGGAGAGGGCTACATAACAAAGGACTGAAATCTCTAGCCAACAGCAAATAGGACTTGAGCATTGTCAACAGCCACAATAATGAGCTTGAAGTGGATCTGAAGCCTGCCCATGACCAAATGAATGAGCATGGGAGCAGATTGATCCCCAGTGGAGTCTTAAGATGACTGTAGCCCTGGCCAGAACCTTATATGTAGCTTTATGAGAGACCTTGACTGAAAGGATGCAGCTAAATTGGATTCCTGACACTTAGAAACTGTGAGACAATGAATGTTTGTTACTTAAAGCCACCGATATTAGAGCAATTTATTATCAACAATAGATTTTAATATGCCATTGACTTAATCTAATCTGTCCCTAACTGAATGATAGTCAAATTTATTATTGATTGGTTAATCCCACTCCTTTTTTATTACTATAACTTTGCCATATGCCCATATATGATAGAGTAGGTTCCTCTCTTTTATCTTCTTTTTCTTTGAATAATTAAGAAATATTTTAAATTGAATAAAAATGAAAATACAGCATATCCAAATTTATGGATGGCAGCTTATCTCTCCTTAGAGTGTAGTCTATATTTTTAAATGCTTATGTTAAGAAACAAGAAAGATCTAAAGTCAATGATCAATTATTCCACCCTGCAAAGGTAGAAAAGGAGGAGAAAATTAAACCCATATCATGTAGAAAGAGATAAAAAAGATAATTGCAGAAACTAGTAAAACAGAAAATAGATGTGTAATAGAGAAAAATCAATCAAAGCAAAATCTGGTTCTCTGAAAATAACAATAAAATTGATAACATTCTAAACTGGTGTAAGCAAACATTTTTTATAACAGGCCAAATGTTAAATACCTTAATGTTTACTGGCATTAAGGTCTCCATTACAAATGGTCATCTCTGCTGACTTCCCATAAAAGCAAGTTTAGACTATTTGTAAATGAATATGCACAGGTGTATTCCAAGAAAACTGCTCGTTGATAGTGAAATTTGAATTTCATATAATTTTGCAGTATCATGGAATAGTTTTGAACTTTTGATTTTTTTTCAAAATTTAGAAGTGTAAAAGCCATTTTTAGCTTGTGGGTTATACAAAAACAATAATGAGACAGATTTGTCCACAGATTACAGTTCACCATTCATTTCCTAAAAAGACTGATCATAATAAAAAGAGTTTATATTATTAGTATCAAGAACAAAAGAGAGGATGCTTATACAGGCCTTCAAAACTTAAAAGAGCAACAAATATATGATACTGAAAACTTTATTTAACAAATTTGATGACTATTTGAGCAGGAAACATTCCTTAGAAGATAAAAATTACAAAACTGACAGGAGAAGAACTAAAATTTTTGAGTATCTGTAGTGTATCAAGTATTTTATTCATAATTGAAAACTTCCCTGTTAAAAAAAAATCTCAGGCTGGGCAGATTTTACTAGTGATTCTTAAAAAAAATTTAGAAAGAAATCATACCAATCTTACATACATTATTTCAGAAAATAGGGAAGTATATTTTAATTTATTTTATGAGAACTGTATTGCACCGATATCAAAACTAGACAAAGGTGTTTCAAGAAAAATGTTATAAATCAATGTCCATCATGAACATAGATACAAACATCTTTTACAAAATAGTTGCAAATTTAAATCAGCAATATATAAAAAGCATAATACATTTAAAAAAGCATTTGACAAAATCATATTTATTCAAGATACAAACTTTTGGCAAGCTGAGAATCAAAAGGAATTTTCTTAACTGGATAAAGGACTCTACTGGAAATTCTGTAGCTAGTATCATACTTAGTTATTTTCTCCCTAAGATTGGGAGCTAGGCAAGGATGGCAACCTCTCTATTGGAGGTCCTAGAAATTTTAATAAGTCAAAAATAAATAAATAAATAAAAGGCATATAGATTGAAAAAGAAGAAATAAAAGACTAAAATGCGAGCCATTTTTGACAGGTGTATTTTAAAATTTATATGGAATTAAATATCCTGGAATAGACAAAACAATTTATAAAGATGGGCAAAGTTAGGGGGTTAATAAAATGTTTCTGGTCAGCAGTTACAGTGTGTGTGTGTGTTTGGCAGGGGCAAGGAGAGAGGACTACCCCACACCACCAGGCAATCTATGGGACACTAGCTGGGTGTCCCACAGTTCAGCTCAATTCTGACACTATCCATCCAAAGATAGAATCATATTTTACAGATTAGGAGTTCAGTTCTATAAGACTGCACCCCACTCTCCCACTTTATATGTCTATTGCAAGTCCAGGTTGTCACCTGGGCTTCTGAACAAATAGGTTATAGGTTGGAAGTTCCAGGGCTTCCCCACTGGGTTCAATTAATTTGCTAGAGTGATTCATAGAGCTCAGAAAAATATATTACTTACAAGATCACTGGTTTATTATGAAAGGACATGACTCAGGAATAGCCAGGTAGGAGAGGTGAGTAGGACAAGGTATGAGAAAAAGGCAGTGCACCATTCTCCCCAAATCTCCAAATGTTCTCTGAATTCCATCCTTTTGGGTCTTTATGGAGGCTTCACTACATAGCCACAATTGATTAAACCATTAGTTATTGGTGATTGAACTCAATCTCCAGCCCTCTTTTTCTTCCAGAGAGTGGTGGTGGGATAAGAATGAAAGTCTAATCACAAGGTTGGCTTCCCTTGGCAACCAGCAACCCCCATCTTGAAGGATTTTCCAAAAGATACCTCATTAATATAAACTCAGTTGTGGTTAAAAGGAGCTTCTTATGAAGACACTCATTTCACCTTTAAGGCTCTAAAGTAATTTCAGGAACTGAGGACAATAGACCAAACATTGTCACAAAAGATGTTTCTTGTCATTCTTATGGCTCAGGAAATTCCAAGGATTTTAGGAGATGGTGCCAGAAATGGGGAGAAGCACCAAATATATATTTCTTGTTATGAATCACAATATTACAACACATAATACCTGATTTCAAGACTTTTATAAAAGCTACAATAAAATAAATGTGGTATAAGTGAAAGCATAAATATAGATAAACAGAACAGGGAGTCGAAAGACAGATCCACACAGGTATATAGTGAACTGATTTTTGAGAAGAGTCCTGAGGCCATTCAATGAGAGAAAGGGAATTCTTGTTAAAAAGTAATTCAGGAACATTTGGATATCTTTATGAAAAAAAAAAAAAGAAAAGAACCTTACCCCTTACCTCATACCATTCACAAAATTTAATTTGAATAGGAGCACAGGCCTAAATGTAAAAGTTATAAGTATAAAATTTCCATGGGAAAAGAAAGAGGGCAAATACATATTTCCAATGTAGAACACCAAAAGCACAAACCATAAAGGGCATAATGATAAATTGGACTTTTAATAATTGGTCTCTAAAAGAGACTATTACAAAAGGAGAGAAAATATTCCTAATATATTTATTTGGCAAAGAATATGTACAGAATTCTCAAAACTCAGTGCTAAGAAAGCAACCTAATGAAAAGTAGGCAAAACCTAATGAAATGATCATTTCATAAAAGAGGATATATGAATGGCCAAAAAACATATGAAAAGATGCACAGCATCATTGGTTATTAGGATTATGCACATTTAAAACACAATGAAATAAAATTGTTGGGGAGGAAAATTTTCCCTATACTCTTCTTAATTCTTTGTCTAGTCTAATAATCAAACTAACATAGGACAGATTAACAGGGGAAAAAGAAACTTAATTACAAATGTGCAGGAGTCCTCTAACAATATGAGACACAGGCAGTCAGGTAATTGAAGGTCAAATGCCATTCTGAGCTAAAAAGAAGCGTGTGGTACTTCAAAGGGAGGAGAGAGAATTCACAGGAAGATAGGAATGGCAAATTTTTGGTAAACAAATGTTTGCCATGTCATGCAGACAATGGGCACAGAAGAAATTTGATTTTCAAGACATGCTGAACCATTCCTCCTCCCTCTCAACAGTTTACTATAACTAGCCCATGTTCTTTGTAGTTGTCTCTGGAACTGTCTCTGATAGTTCTTTTCTTGGATCAGGTCCCCTATCTAAATTCTTTTAGGTACTTAAGGAACAGGTAAAAGTTTTCCTTGAGTCTGTTGGGTCTTGTTGCTTTCGGCTCAAAATAGTCCACATGCCAAGGTGGTATATTTTGGGAAGACCTGTTCTGAACTCCTTCACCAATGTATACACATTAACAGAGCTATAATTAAAAATTCTAGCAGGGTTGGTTAGGATATGGAAAACCTGGAACTCTTTTACACTTCTGATGGGAATGGGAAATGGCACAAGCACTGGGGAAAACTATTTGATAGATTTTTTTATAAAGTTAAATATATATATATATCATACCATCCTGCAATTCCATAATAAAGCATATGACCACACACTGATTGTATGTACATCAATGTTCATAGTAGCTTTATTCAAAATATTCCCCAAATGGAATATACTCATATGTCTATCACCATGAAAATGAGTAATTAAAATGATAGCACATATAAGCAATAGGATACTACTTAGCAATAAAAAAGCTACTGATACATACAATAACATGTATGAATCTCAAAAATATTATGCTCAGCGAAAAACCCAGATAAAGTGTACACTATATAACTTCATTTATATGAGATTCTAGAAAATGCAAACTGATTTACAATAACAGAAAGCAGATTGTTGTTTTTCTGGAGTCCTGAGATGGAGAAAGGAATTGACTGAAAATGAGTATGAGACGATTCTTTTATGAAAGTGAAATGCTCTGTATCTTGATTGTGGTTATTGTTTTCTGAATATGTATAACTTTTGAAATTCATTGAATTGTACTCCTTCAATGAGTTCAGGTTATTGTTTAAAAATTATGCCGCAAAAGTTTAATTGAAAACAATGGGAAAAAATCTAAATGTCTAATAGCAGAGGAATTTCAGTATATTGTGGTATATTCAGCTACATGTTTCATCATTATTTGGCTATTGGAATAGTGTCTAGGAAAAAATTATTCTGTCATAAAATTAAGTAAAAAACACGTAGAATAAATCCACAAAATATGTAAGGCAAAAGTTACTAATCTCTTACAGAAAAGATCCAGAAGGATATAATAATAATAAGTGCAAATAATCTGATAGACCATCAGAAAAAAAATGGTTAAGTATTGGAAAAATCATTTCATTTTTTTAAATAATTTTCTTTTCTTTTTTTTAAGTTTATTTATGTATTTGAGAGAGAGAGAGCATGCACAGGTGAGTAGGGGAAAGGCATAGAGAATCCCTCTTACAGTCAGCACAGAGACTGAAGCCAGGCTTGATCCATGAACTGAACCGTGAGATCATGACCTGAGCCAAAATTAAGAGTTGGATGCTTAACTGACAGAGCTACCCAGGCGCCCCTTTAAAAAAGCATTTTAATGGGATACTCTTTTTTTTCTTTTAATGTTTGCTTATTTTTGAGGGACAGAGAGAGACAGAGCATGAGTTGGGGAGGGGCAGAGAGGGAGGGAGACACAGAATCCGAAGCAGGCTCCAGGCTCTGAGCTGTCAGCATAGAGCCCAATGTGGTCCTCTAACTCATGAACCAAGAGATCATGACCTAAGCCAAAGCTGGCGCTCAACCAACTGAGCCACTTAGGCTCCCATTAATGGAATACTCTTCAGAGTGCAATTTCAAGTGAATAAACAATTAGCACTTAACCATATACGATATTTCCACACACATTGTTTTCTATATTTATCACAATTCTGAAAAATTGATACACTTTTGCTTTTTACAGGTGAAGCATGAAAAACTAGATTTAGTAACTTTTCTATGAATTGCTGCTGCCTTTATGTATTTCTAGTTGGAGAGTCAATTGCTACAATTTTTTTTGAAAGTTGCTTTTGAAGAACTATATATTCAAATAAAATAATACACCTACTCATTTACTTCCATAAATTTCTATAAATATGAATGTTTTGAGGATAAATATGTATGGATATTTGTTGCAGCATTGGTTATAATGATAAAATAATTCAAATCAACTTGAATATTCAAAAGGAATTATTGGCAGAGTGCAAACATATCTTCCACTACACTTAAATAAATGTGGTACTCTCATACTATGAACTATTATATTGTTATTAAGATATGAGTTAGGTGCCCCTGGGTGGCTCAGTTGGTTAAGTATCTGACTCTTGATTCTGGCTCAGGTCATGATCTTATGACCATGAGATGGAGCCCTCCCGGTCGGGCTCCACACTGGGTGTGGAACCTGCTTAAGACTCTCAGTCTCTCTCTCTCTCTCTCTCTCTCTCTCTCTCTCTCTCTGTCTCTCTTTCTCTCTCATTCTCTCTCTCTCTCTCTCTGTCTCAGAAAAAAAGATACGAGTTATTTCTATATATGTGTGTATATATGCATGTGTGTGCGTATAGATATAGAATCCACAAATAATGAAGTTGTACTAGGCATAGTGTATTTACAGACCATCTGTATTTGCAAATTCTCCTACTTCCTAAAATTTTGTTTCTAATACTCAGATCAATACTCATGACACTTTCACAATCATTTGTGGACATAGGCCTGTGTAGAATGGCAGAAAGTTTGAATTGTCCAATGCACACATTTCTAGCTGAGATTGAATACAAAGATAGTTCTGCCTTCATATCTAAACTTTCATACTGTAAACAAGTGTTCTTTTTGTGGTCTATTTAGTGCCATGATTTTTGCATTTTTGTTCTGTACGGCGGTGATATTGTTCTTTAAAATAGCCCTCAAATGTAGTGAAGTGCCATGTAGTGTTCCCAGGTGCAAAAAGGTTGAGATGAATCTTATTGAAGAAGTATGTGTGTTCCATGGGTTTCTTTCAGGCATGAGTTAAAACGTTGTTGTCAGTGAGTTCAATGTTAATTAATCACCAATATATATTAAATAAGGTGACTTTAAACAGAAACACACATAAAACAAGGTTATATATTGATTGGTTGATGGAAATTTTGTGGCTAGAGGCTTTCAGGAACCTAACCCTGTGTTTCACCTAGAACAATGATTCAGTATTTGCTAATGCATTGCTCACAGTGACTGCCATGAATAGTGAGAATGCATTGAAATATATATATATATATATATATATATATGTATATACATATATATATGTATATATATATATATATATATATATATATATATATATATATATATTTCAGATACATGTGTAGCTGAAAGGTTGACTAAAATGTATTTGTGACAAAGGCAAATACAACCAACACTTTCTTTTATTTCCAGTAGAAATACACAATTTCTACTCATGTTGTTTATATGTTTATATATATTTGTGTAATTGTGAAGAGCATGGACAGATATGCATGAAAGATATTAGTATCTCTGAGCAATGAGAGTAGAGTTGGTGAGGGGAGATTAACTTTTAAAAGTTATATAACTTTTTGTAAATTTTCTTATCACATATTACTTTTGCTACAAAATAAATGCAGAAAATAAAAAAGAAATAACTTGCCCAAGGTCAGAGAATTAATAACTAAATAGAAATAACTAACTAACTAAATAAAATAGAAATAAATTTTTAGAAATAAATAAAATAACTAAAAGGAATATGACTTTTATTTCTGTCATTAATTTTTTATCTCTAATCCAGTGTTCTTTTCACTATATCATGTTGTCATTAATGTTGATACGTGTGTGGATTATACTGATATCTAAATAAAACTAACAAAAAATAATGTTATATTCCGATGTTCATAAGATGATCTGTAGTATGCCTGTAAAAGGGAATTTTGTGAGTTGTAAGTAGAATTATATAATCATTTGTTTTTCCTCTTTGAAGTTAAACATGAAATAATAGTAACAATACACTGGGGAAAAACTGAGAAGGGTAATGTTTCATCATGATATAGAGTTTGAAAAATATCTTGTCCCTATGTATAACACCATGGACTAATCAGTATAATAATTTAAGATGACTACCTCTTATTGAGTACTTGTTGAGTACTTATTAAGTCAGCTACTTGACATATATAATTCCCTAATACTTCAGATGCTAATTTAAGCCTCATTTCCCTTGAATTTTCTTCTTTATCTTTTAATGAAGGAAGACTGCTCCTATTCAGTGCCTCAGAGGAGATATGAAGAGGGGCAGAAGGTGGAAACAGTCTGCACACCTTTCTGATTTTTATGTTCCATTAAGTCAAAGCCTTAAGGAAGATTTAGATATTTTTGGACTAAGTCAAGTGGCTTGTGGTAGGCCATGTCAGATACTGTTAATTCTCCCCAATATTTCTTTTCCTCTTTTTCCACAGCAATAGTTCCACTTCTAGTTTTAGATATTTCTGCCCAGAAAAATAAATTCACTTTCTAGCATTCTTTGCAAACCAGGTGTGGATATGGGGATACATTTTGTCTAAAAAATGTAAACAGAGTGTCCTATACCACATTTACCTTCAAAGTAGGTCTTTGTGTACCCTTGGCCTCTGTTTACTTTGTCTCATCTGTCTTCCTGACACTCAGAATGTAGCCATGATGACTGAAACCAAGTAGCCATCTGGGACCATGAGTTAATATTGGTAATGGTGGCCATGCATGGCAGAACAATGTGGAAGAAGATTTGGTGTAACAGATACACCCTTATCACTCCTGGACAGCCCACTTCTGACTTTTGCATGAGAGAGATTGTATTTATATTTTATTTGGCAACTGTCATTTTGGGTTTCTTTTACAGCTTAGCCTATTAATTAATAGTTGGGTATGTGGGGGAGGGGACATCCGGAAACAAGCAGGGAGATCAGGCACTCTTCACACAGACCACAGAGATATTCTCTACAAGTAGTAAGTCAAGAGGGAGCAGAAGGAACCTGCATTCTTTCTAAGCCAGCAAAGAATGACTGCATGGCATACCTAGAGATGGAACCGGGGCAGCCTCACAATAGATGCTTATACTTGACAAGGAACAGAGAAACACTATAAACTTGTGTGCTTTACATGTGGCATAATTCTGGGAACAGTTGGTCAAATATTTTTCTTTATTTCCTTTTTTTTTTTTTGAGAGAGAGAGAGAGAGTGAGCGGGGGAGTGTGGGGAGGAGGAGAGAGGAAGAGAGAGAGAGAGAGAGAGAGAGAGAGAGAGAGAGAGAGAGAATCTTAAACAGGCTCCATGATTAGCATGGAGTCAGATCCAGGGCTCTAGCCCATGATCCTGAGGTCATGGCCTGAGCAGAAATCAAGAGTCAGATGCTCAACCAGCTGAGCCATCCAGGGGCTCTGGTCCAATATTTTAAAAAATTCAAATAATAGCATGTGTTGGGTAATTTTCTTCTCTTTTAAAAGAATAACGTCCACCTAGTGTCACCAACCCGCTAGATGTTTTGCATAAAATATTTATAATAACCCTGTAAGATAGGAATTGTTAATTGATAAGAAATAATATTGATAAAGAAATCTGAGGGTTGAAGAGTTTAAGTAACTTGTCCAGTGTCACATAGCTAGAAAAATCATAACTAAGCTATCTTTCAAACACAGGTCTGTCTCTCTCCAAGCATCTGCTATAGTTGAAAACATGTGAACACATGAATAAAAAACACAATTACTTCCAGCCTGTTAGAAATCATTAATGCCAACAAAATTATAAATAATTTAATCTTGAATACCTGATTGTAAAATAATATAACATGTCATTTTACACTGTATCTATTATATACACACATATATATACACACACATATATATGAGTGAATTTCATACTTAAATAAATTCTATGGAAGAAAAAGTATTTTAGTATTTTACATGCATTTTAACAATTTGAAGCAAGACTTGTTTAGTGGATCTGGTGGGTTTTAGTACCAGGGGAAATAACACTATATATAGTATTTAGATAGATACCTGGTAAGAATACATTCCATCACATAACAATATTTAGAAAAATAAATATCTTACATTTTGATGTTTTCCTAATTAAAAATTCTGACTTGATCCCCCTTTTTCAGTGTTAGCAGAAAATAGAATCTCAGTCATGGTTATTAGAAGCTAATGTTATTTTTCTAGGATCATCCAAGAGTTTTGAGAGATTTACCTAGTCCATAAAATTTAGGAAAATATTTCTAGTTTTGTATCTATCCTGACTGACACTGCAATTCTACTCCAGGTCAGGCACAGTTATTTCCTATTCCGAACTCACAAAGGTGCTCTACGTAGGGTAGATCCCTCAGTGTATGACCTGAGTGCCAAACATATTCCTCCTAGACCTTGTTATATAGCAGCAATCTTAATCCTATCCCCTAATTATGATCAGGGTCAATTGCTCTTATTGGTATGATAACTCCAACTCCTTTCTTTGACTAGTAACCTACAAGAATAGGGTCCCAAACTGGCTGTACCCATGGCGGGTTTTTTTTTTGTTGTTTGTTTGTTTGTTTGTTTGTTAAAGCTGGATTCCCAGTGTATTCTCTGGTGGAAGCATCATTGTCCATTGCTTTGGAAACTGAGACTTATGGCTTTAAAAAGCCCAAATTTGAATTGTCGAATCACTATGTTGTACACCTGAAGCTAATAACAATGTATATCAACTATAATATATTTTTAAAAAAATCCAAATTTGAGATGACAGGAAGCACCGATTCCAAATAGGTTGTTGAGATTGAAGAGGAGTAAGATGAATAGGGTCCCTCCTGATTACTCACCTTGATTCATGGACACATGCATTCTATCTAATGGGGATACTGTATTGGCTATGCATCCCAAAAAGTCTCTATCATTGCAAGGTGTTATGATCTAACTGAAGTCTTACCTACAACTCTAAGAGTCCATTTCTTCATTATTTCTGGCCAGTCAGTTATTAAGGGTATTTGATATATGGTACCTCCAGATGTCATTTCCCCTTATCCACTTATTCCTGGTATTCCCATCTTGCTTCTTCAGATTGCTGATGAACCAGTCAAGTAAAGAGTCACTGCCCATGAATCTATGTAAGTCCTTACCATGGGGCATATTTTCTCTTTACAAAAAAGTGGCTGATCAGGAACACAGTCAGAAGCTCTGTGCCCTGGGGGACTTTCCTCATTGGTCTATCAAGTTTATCCTTTATTGGGGATACAGCACAGTAACAGTTTATAGCTTGGATTTATATGTGAAGTAAACTCATTCCATGAGCTAAGCTGATAGGTGATATTAGGGAACTTTCTATGAAGCCACAGGTATGAGCTGATGGAGAGACAGAGATATAAAAGTGATAGGTAACATGAAGGTCTGGGACACTTATTTGTGTAGTTAACTTGTGCCCTCTAGACCTGCTCAAGTACAATCCTAGGAAAACTATTGGTGTTTTACAATGGATTTCTATTGGGCTCATCCCACATTATTACTTGGTGAATTGGGATCACTCAAGCTATCAGGGACTCCAGTGTGATAGTTTCATCAGCTACAGAGCATGCCTATTTGGATTTCACTTTCAGAAACTGTAAAGCAATTACAGGTCTGTGTAAAACAGACATGGGTCAGGACTCCGTTTATTACATAACCCCTGCATATCCTTACTCTCATAGGTGGTCATGATAGAGCTTTGGATCTGAGTATCCATCAACCTTCCACAGACAGGCTCTATAGGAAATTGGGTATTTATTTTTATTTAGTATATTTACTGAATAAAGAATAGGATGACCCTTTGGGGAAGGGTTGGGTCCTCTTTATTATTACAGGATGACTGCTGTGGCTCCACACATTACAGATGTGACAATTTCAGCGTATGTGTCTTCGTTTATATCAGTAAAGAAACTTTCCTCAGATGTCCCCACCAGACTTTCCCTCATGTTTCATTCATCAAAATTGTGGCAAATGTCCTTACTAAAACTAGTTGTTGAGAGGGGAATGGAGGTTTTATGATTGGCTTAGTTCAATTAAGATTCATCCCTGGAATTGGGGGATAGGACCACTTTCCCCTGAATCTTGAAGGATACAAAGAAAGGAAGAACAAAAAAGAAACAAAGCATTTCATCAACTCATCTAAATTTATTTGAGGCTTTTCAAATATTATTCTTAAAATAATATGGCATATGACCAGCAGGTTTTTATATCAACATATGACCTAGGATAAAACCACAAGAAGTTTCTACCCTTTATGCACCAGCATATGCTAGAATGCAGAATAATGGGTATTTCTATGAAAAGAAAGGAAACAAAAACAAACCTGACCATGTTTAATGATGGCTAATATGAAAACAAAATGATAATATGATAATCTTTTACATGTCTGGTGGTAAGTTCATTGCAGTAAGCTTTTCTTCTCTTGTTCCCACCAAGTGAGGCAATCTAGTTAAGAAAACTAATTTACCGGGGTGGAACTGTTACCATTATTTGACAGCAAAACAACAAAAACTGATTGAAAATTGCTCTGCATGTACTATCATTAACACTCTCTCTGCATACACATATGCACACACTCTTTTGTGGGAAAGTAACTTTTCTGTATGAGACTCAGCTGACCTGAATGTGAGTTACTTTCACGCACACTTAGAAAATAAGATAGGAGGCCCCCAAAATAAAACAGCTCAGTATCTTTAATGCTCATTAGAGGGCTGTAGAACTGTCAAGGCATCCTGAGGACCAAGTTCCTCTCAGCTGCCTTAAGGTGGAGGGGACTTCAGGGCTGTTATTATTGTATTATTTAGCTTAAATCAGGGACTAAGCACATGAATTTGTCAGACAAAAGACTGCCACAAGAGATTAAAGGATATTATATTTTCAAAATAGTATGTTCTGCTTTTGTGGATAGCACAGAGTCTGATGACTGGGTCTTTGTAAACATTTTATAAAGACATAAGTAAACCACTTTTTACTTCAAATTGCAACCATTTTGAAAAACCTGAAAGCTGTTTCAGAAAAGAAATGCCAAATTTATTGCAAGTCAGTACAAAAGGAAACACTTGTCTGTTGAATATGTTTCATAGAACTGTATAGTTAGTAGTCTCTTTAGGTATAAAAATAATACCTTGATGTTTTTGTACATTTTATTTTGATGGCTGGCTTATCTATGGAGCTAATAGAAAATCAAATAAGCCTTTGTGAAACTGAAAGATTTTCAAACATTATTCTCCTGAATTATTTGGGGGAAGAAAACAACGAACTGACTTGAGAATTGTGGATAGGAGTTCGCTATTCTCCTTCTTGCTATAGAGTTTAAAAAACAACCTGTGAGTCCACGTTTTTATAGATTTCATTTGCATTGTACAAACGTGATATGTTATTATTAGGCAGGGAAGGAAATTATTACATATATCACATGTGGGGCAAGGTTCTGCCTTTTCTCTTATATAAATACCTATCTTAAAATTTGGTAACAGATTAAACATTGGCCCCAGAGTATATGGGTTACTGCAGTCCTACATCAATAAATGAGATCTTCTTAGGTTTGTGCCATGATTCTTTATTCAAATTATTATTTTCAGATTGATGATTTACTAAAATGAAACTGGGATGGCTGTTCAAGATTTATTCTACTTGGTTTTCTTCATGAAGTGTGGAACAAATGGCCTCTGGGGCTTGAGGCGGAAGGATACTTTTCTCTGACTCCATATTGTAATATTGTTTTTATGGGAATTCTGCCACATCAAAGAAGTTTAAACTGATTTGTTCTTCAGAGCTAATGTACAATTAAGTTTCTGTCATGCCCTATTTTTTTTCTGTCTGTGAGAAGGAAAGGAAAGATGGTGAAAAGTTCATAAGCAAGCTGGTTATCTTGAAAAATAAATGATTTTCATACACCTGTGGGTGTAGGCCACATCTGCACCAATTAACATCTGTTGCCATGGGTCTTCTGAGAGAGAAGAATAGGAAAATTTAATATGTGGCTGCTTTATGCATCATTACTGTGGTACATTGGTATTAAAATAAAAGTGAGATGGAAAGTCACAATAGGTTCACCTCTAAGACAAGAGGGTGAAACAGTAAAGAAACAAAGAATTAATTAAAGGAAAGCTGGATTTTTTTCTCAGTGCCTGATAAACTTTCCTCACTCTCTCACCTTTGTTCTCTCCCACTTCTACTCTGCACTTTGCTGAAGTAAAGTCATCCGTCATTTCTTGTATGTCTACTTCCCAAATGTAGTCATAGGTGACAAAGATATTCTCTTTTTGTGAACCGCAGCTCCATTAGTCTGGAAGAGCAGATGGGCAGCTCAGTTTAAACAAAATGTCAAGTTAACTGTGGAGCGTGACCCCCTCACCTCTGAGAATGACTAGTCTTAGACACAGCTGCTACAGTTATTCATCTGCAATTAAACCAGAATCTTCTCTGGATCTCAGTTTTTGCAGTCAAATCTAAAACTAAGAAAGACAGTGGTAGAAAAGTTACTTTGACTTGAAGTCAACTTGGCATGAAGATCTAAACTGATTCTCTATGTGCTTTACAATTGCCTGTGAGTACCTTCCCGGTGAAGTTCTTGTATCTCCTTAAACTCTATGTCCAGACAACTATCCTTTTTTTTACCAGTAATTAATCCTCTTCTCCAATTTCTATATTCGTGCCAACTACACTATTACCCTCCCCACTTCCTGAGTTCTTTTGATGTTATTCCTTTTTTCCTTGGTTATATGCATATTTTCTGAAAGCTTGGACAATCATCCTTTACAAGAGCTCTTGGATTTATACCTTCCTCCTCATTCTCACTGTTAGCACTGAGATATTGGCTTCCAGCTCATAGGTACCAAACCCTTCTACCTGGGCTTTGTCCCTGGTCCCTTTTTGTTTTGCCATATTTGCTCATAGAATAGGTACAATGTGTAATCTTTGATGACGTAAAAAAAACTGGGCTGTGAGACATACTCTGTGAGTTTCATTGTCTGGTTTTATGAGAGATTATATGGTGACAGTGGGAAAGTTAGGTAACAGTACATGCCTCAATATTGTTGTCTGTTACCTGAAATTAATTATCTACCTCAGAGAGTTGCTATAAGGATTTTAAGGAGACTTATTTAAAGTACCTTTCATATGAGAAACACTGCATGTGTTTGCTATTTTTGTTGTTGTGTGTTACCAAAAAAAATTCCATTTTATTGCCTACTGATTAAAAGTTTAATCATTTTCTGCCAACTCTTGGAGACATACAAATAGCTTAGTCTGGTTTTACAGAAATTCTGTTATATCTTCCTTCCTTGCCTAATTATTCTTAATCTTTCTCCTTAGCTACAGATAAACATTCATTTGCAGTCTTACTCTCCCTCTGGAAATCCAGTATTCAATTCCAACTTTGTGAATGTTATCCCTTGTTTAGAAATCCACTTCCTTCCCCTTTTATAACCAGGCTTTGCCTCAACTACGTCATACAATATCCTTGGATGAATACACCTCACAGTGGTTTTTATATCATTCTACAACTTTTAAAAAAAAGAAGGGTATAACTTATGCTCCAATCCCTTCTGCTGATTTAGATATTTGTGATAGGACTACACCCTAGTGTTTGCATTTATGCAGGTTTTCTCAGATAGGTTAAGTTCCCTGAGGGCAGGAGCCATGATTTCTGCCTTCTTTTGTAATTCTGGCACACCTGGAATAGTGACATAGACAGTAAGGGATTAATAAACACGTGTCTAATTTTATTGACTAATAGTTTGGAAGTTTTCTAGTTTTCTACTAGATTTCCTTTGTATATACGTTCTTGGAAAACGTCCAAGACAAAGGGAAAGTGAAATTTCAATTCACTTTGTCTTGGCTTCTCACAGCTTCAAATAGCTAATTCAAAGTAAAATTCTCTGTTTGAGAAACTGGCAAACTAAAGAGTACATTTTTTGTCAAGACAATGATGTTTTAGAAGATTTGTTTTTAACTCTGTGAGAGGACCATTTTCCTTTTCTCCCCCCCAGTCCTCAACTTCTTGCCTGATCCACTCTTTTCTTCCCAATTCCCGACCCTACAAAATTCTCCACAGTGGGGTCCCCCCCTCGACTTCCAAGCTTATTCTACCTTCTCCCCCTTACCACCTGCAGCCAAGCTACACTGCCCCCTTTCTGTTCCCTTAACACACTGGGTTATTTGTAGGTACTTCAGGACTGACACATTTACAGTTCTGTTTGCCTGAATGCTCTTCATCGAACTCTTCTATCTACTGTTTCCTTCCTTACATCTTTCCAGCTAAACTCAAGAGTACCTCTTCAGGGATCACTTCTATGACCTCTCTGTTCAAGGGAAGGCCTCATCCTTTTCCCTTCACTCTCTGTCATGTGACCTTGTTTATTTCCTTTATAGCATTGACCGTAGCCTGAAATCATCATGTCTACTTTTTGTCTCTTATTTTTTGCTGTCTTCCTTCACTGGAATGTATGCTCCACAATGGCTGGGACCTTAGTCTTTATTTTATCATTTATTTCTAGTACTTATAAGAGCACCTGACATGCCCTTACATAATAATTGAATGATTAACAAGCTTATGATAAGCTTAAGCTGAAAAATATATGTATCATCTACTGAGGTATGAAAGAAATATTCTTAAAAGGAGTGTAGTGAGGTGGAAATATGACACACTGATCACTTACGTATCCTCCATAGAAAGAAAGGGGGTCTGGAATGAAGTTAGTCTCACATAATAACCCAATTACTTTGATAAAGCAAGGTTTCATTTCTCCCCAGCTGTGAAAGGACTAATGGATCCTGGGTATGTGTGTTTTTCTTCCATGCGTTTCCTGTCTATTGTATAACAGATGAAATGAAGAGAATTATTTTAATAGCTGCTAATGTTTTCAAGCAAAAGTAAAACATATCTTGCCCTCAGAGCTTGCCAGGGTTTCTGACTCACTCTGCCAGTTAGTGTGGAGAGGAAATAAAATTTACCTCTGCAATTTCCTCAGACTCTCATAGATGTGGAAACAAAACAACGTCTCAGTTTATAATGTAAAAATTTACATGATGTCATTTAGCTATAAAGTATGTAATTTTATGAAACTCAGGACACATGTAGACTACATTCTTTGCTCACTGTATATCATTAGTCTTCTATTTACTGTTAATTGTCATCATCCATGTTTATCTCATGTTGTCAGCTCTCCAGTTCTCTTATATACAGGTCTCTATCTCCAACAATAGTCTCAGACTTATTTTTTCTTCTTGTTTTGGCTGAAGTTGCTTCCCTGGCCTAGATTACCAATTTTATTTAAAGGTCTGGTCCAAGTTATAAGTCTTCTATAGACCATTCTTTTCTAATCTCATTTTTTCTTTTTGTATTTTTCACTCATGACCTTGATCATTTGATGTCTAAAAGTTACCTATGTAAAATAAAAAAAATCTCTATGTGTTCTTTCTTTTCTTTTTTTTTTTTTAGTGTTATTTATTTATTTTGAGAGAGAGACAGGAAGAGAGCGTGAGGGCTGGGGAGGGGCAGAGAGAGAGAGAGGAAGCATAAGAATCCCAAGCAGGCTCTGCACTGTCAGCAAGGAATCTGACTCAGGGCTTGATCTCATGAACCATGAGATCATGACCTGAGACGAAATCAAGAGTCAGATGCCTAACCGATTGAGCCACCAGAGCACCCTGTGTTATTTCTCTAACAAGAATTTAAGGTTATCTAGGGAAGAAACCATTCTACATATTTCTTTTCAGTCCCTTATCTCCTAACACTGTCTGAGCCAATCATGTGTGGGTGTTCCATAAATATTTGATGAATTGGATAGTAGGAAGCTATGAAAAAAATGGAAAATAGAAATCTACGGTGTATGGTAAAGCTCAACTAGGCCTGTTTCTAATCTTCTTCCCACTAAATCTTTGAAGAGAGCCTCATTGAAGTTATAAACCTAACTTTTATCTCCTTTTTTCTTCTTGTAGAATTGGATGTGCCAATCACAATGACCAAAGGCAAAAGCCTGTGATAGAAAAAGAGAAAATTTTCGCTATTATATCAGTGAACTTATTCTCATTAATTTGTATCTTTGTGCTAATTTTGCTTTTTATGGAGAAAATACACACAGTCTGGAAAATACTACAGAAGCCAAAGAGATATTCAGCAATACTTCATATTAAAGAAATATTGTCGTATAGATTAAAGCAAAAATTCAGACATCTCTGTCTTAGTCAGCAGTATACATTTGAGAAACACACCCTCTCATATTTCCCTCTGTCCCAGTTACAGATTTTCAAAAAACAAAATAAAACAAACTGTGTTGGTACAGAGAATAAATTAGTCAACTACTGTTTCCTTTCATATTTCCTACATAAGGAAACTTAGTTTCTCCCAATAATTTGATAAACTTTCTAAAGTTTGACGATCAGAATTATGCAACAACTGGTTGTTTCCTTTTCTTTCTTTTGGTAGACAGGGATGTTCTCATTCCACTGTAGGATTTTCTTGAGCTTAGGTTTTCTGGTATGATATTTTTATTTTTCTCCCTTTCATTTAACCAATTCAGTTTTTCTAGTGAGTTTTTTAAAACATATATTTTTAAATGTTTATTTATTTGTTTTGAGAGAGAGAGAGCATGTGAGCATGAGTGGGGGAGAGACAGAGAGAGAGAGAGAGAGAGAGAGAGAGAGAATCCCTATTAGGCTCACGCTGTCAGCTCAGAGCAGGACGTGGGGCCTGATCTGATGAACTGAGATCATGACCTGAGAGAAAATCAAGACAGATGCTTAACTGACAGAGCCAACCAGGGGCCCCTAAAGCATATTGTAAATGTCACTATTTCTTTGATTTTCAATTTCACAAAACTTTTTTTTACTGAAATAGGTAGAGCAAAGTGTTCAATTTTTTATAAAGATCTTGACCTATGATGACAAGCAGATACCCCACTCTAGACAATCATAAATGCAATCAAAGGGTTTTTTTCACAAACATACTTCCCCCCCTTCCCTGCTCTAGACCATATACTCAACATGGCTAGCCCCTGCAAAAGTGTAATTGCAGTGAAGTCTCATAGTTACTCTGGCCTTCAGAAAGAGAGATACAAAGAACCCCCTTATTTCTCTGCAGCATCATGGGGGCAAATCTCATCAAGTCAGTGACTCAAATTCAAAGAAATAAAAATGTTAATGCAATGCCAGTAAGGGGAATAGATTTTTATTTCAGAGATGAGATGAAGGATAGTGAATCAAGAGGCTTAACTGGGCAAGAGAGCAGGATACCTATGTCGGGTCTCTTGACGTGAAATCCCTGAAGAGAGGAATTCAGAATCAAGGTAGGGGAAAACTGCTAGAATCTGCACAACTCAAAAACAATACCCATTCTGCCATGCTGAATAAATCCAAGAGAAACATAAACTTTATCTCTGTGGGCATAAACATCACACTATTTTCATCTAACATTTTGTCTGCACCTTTCTGAATCCTTCTGCCTGATGTAAATCCAGTCAAATATGGATAAGTCTATTTCAGAGAAAGAAATACCATATTGGGTCTCTTTAGAGTTGGAAAAATCTATATTGAAATAAACATTTTGATAAATATTATTATGCTGCTGTAGCAGTACTTTATACAGTATAATGGAATGTAAATGGTTTCTGGCCAGCAAACTTTCTTGATAACACAAATTATCCTTATTCATTATAGCTTTATGTTTTAGCCATTTGGGATAGAAGTCATTCTAAAGTGTATTATATACTGCTTTACCTTTCTAAATAGAGCATAATGATCATTACATACTCATTTTATTAATGACCTAAAGTCATGAGAATGAAGAACAATTATTATTTGGTGATATAATATAGAGGTATTATTTATAGTCTGAAGTGGGTGCATCCTTCTCAGTGACTCGTTAGTGTGGTACAGTGGGGAATCCATATTTTTATGGCACGAGACGAGAGAATACCATTCAGTAAATAAGAAGTTGAAAGGTTCAATGGTTAAAGCCTGGAGTTAATATTGAGGGGCAGACTTATAGATATACTTGCCTCATGAGACCAAAACTCAATATTACTCTGTTGTTTCAACGTGCCTCTGAGGTAGCTTCACATTTTCCTTAAAATTAAAGTAAATGGTTGGAAGTGGGCAAAACTGATACAAGAATAACATCTCCAAAAAAGAGACAGCTCAAGGTTTTCTGTTCTCTATTTTTTATTATGCCCAAATGCTGCATTCAGTGAAAATATTCTGCCCTTCTCAGAGTTGCAATCTGTTTTCAGTTATTCCTCAAAGGCCCTTGGATCACTCATCAGGATCACTGAAATTGTTTTGAAATGACAGTTGCAGGGATACTTTATATCTTGTTTAGCTCTGATGTAGTTTGGGTGATGAACAGTATCATTGTGGGTAGCAAATGCCTCTTTTGAAGAAAAAGACATTGCTTTGCTGTCCATATCCCTTAACTTGATTGTGGACTAATTCCTCTTCTCTCAGTAGAGCAAAAATGTTTAAATAGTGGTATGTAGTGAGTCTTCTTATGGTGGTGTCTCAACAGATTTGCTGCACGATTCAAACTATATTTTTTAAGGTTATGTATTTATTTTTGTGAGAGAGAGAGAGAGAGAGGAAGTGAGAGTGTGCACACGTGTGAGCAGGTGAGGGGCAAAGAAAGGGGGGGGGGGGGGAGAGAGAGAGAGAGAGAGAGAGAGAGAGAGAGAGAATCCCAAGCCTGCTCAGTGCTGTCAATGCAGAGCCACGCACAGGGCTAGAACCCATGAACGGTCATGACCTGAGCTGAAATCAAGAGTTGGATGCTTAACCGATGGAGCCAACCAAAAGCCCCAGGATTCAGACTATTTCTGATTTTAATTTTCCAGAAAGTTTTTCTGACCTAGTATATTTATCCAGCTGTGAATAATGTAGCATTCATGATCTCACCACACTCATTCATAAATGAAGGAGCACTGTATCCTTTCCAGCTTGCACTCTCCTTTTCTGCTTTACGCCGCTGACCTGATTTATAATGTCAAGACATTTCTGGACAGCAAAACTGCTCTCTTTGTACTTAATGTGAGATAATCTTTGTATTTAATGGGAAAAGTAAGAATTTGATCAAAGACAACTGTCACCTGACAAATAGTAGCTCTTAGCTCTTCATCCCACGCTGACTTGGTCTTTGCTAAATATATGGAATCATGCGCATTTCTCATTCCCCAAAGACGCCTGCTTTTCTAACAGCATTAAAAAGTGGCCTTGCAGAAGAATGTTCTGTGTGCTAACTAGTAATAGCTCTTTCTCTGAACCCCAAGCCCTCTTAACTGGGAGATAGATAAAACCCTATCATCTACTTCATTTTCTCTAATTCTTTTTTCCCTTTGCCTCTAAGGAAAAAAAAATTAGAAAATAGTTGACAGCATATTAAGGACACAAGGCAGAGAAAAATGTAAGTTCCTGAAATGTTTAAGGGAGATGGAAATCATCTACTTTTGGGAACTGCCTCACGGAATTGAGCTGGTGCATTAGTTATCCAAATTACCTCCTGCTTTTATCGCACAGACAATATAGAGCTGAATTGTTAAATGATGTGCACTTTTTTTTTTTTTCCAAGAGCAAGATTGGACACTTAATCAGGTCAATAATTATTCACGCATTAGCACAGTCTTCTTCTTAAAGTGTAACGGTGACTCACTGGGTATATAGTCATTATTACTGATTAGCAGGAAATTATTTTTGCGCATCAGTGGTTCATGTGAAAACAGCTAAATTTATTATGCTGAGTTATTTAACAGTTGGACCATGTGAGAACTCTGGTGTTACTGTTGTGATTAAATCTTTATACATACATCAGTAGATAACTATGGAAAAACTATACAGCAAGATACGGTTATACTGGAATTTTACAGCTAACAGTTCCAACTTTTTGAAGTTTGTGCTCACCTTAGACATTCATAAAGCACTTCCACAATGGAGTTCCCTTATAGGCAAGTTTATCTGATAAAGAAAGAAGTGGGGAACAGAAAAGTAAATAATACGATAAAAGAGTAGAGGAGAGTAAATGCAAAAAAAAAATAAATAAAAAGAAAAGAAAAGAAAAAGTGAATAAAAAAGGCAGGAACAATGGAATAAGAGAGACAAAATTTTACTTAGTTTGAATTGTTAATTGAATGAGATATAATGCATCAAAAATTCTCTTTGGTTTATACCATTGATTTTTAATATACTGAATGAAAAACAATCCTACATTTCTTTTAAAAATTTTTTAATGTTTATTTGTTTTTGAGGGAGAAGGAGAGAAAGAGAGAGAGAGCAGGAGCAGAGAGGGGCTCTGTCAGCGCAGAACTCATAAGGACTCATAAGAACTCATAAGTTCAAAGCAGGGCTTGAACTCATAAACCACAGGATCATGACCTGAGCCAAAGTCAGACTCTTAACTGAGCCACCCAGGTGCCCCCTAAATTTCATTTCAATCATTTCTTCATAGGATATATTTTGAGAAGAAAATTTACAAAACATTACCAGCATTTGTCCCCTTTGGGGATGGGTAAATGCATCTTACAAATGGTATGTTAACTTGATCTTGTTCTTGACTGTGACCTTGCTGCATCACTACCTACTCTTATAACTCAAAATAGCACTGTTTTGAAAAAAAAATTAGATATTATATATTTTTATCTGTAAACACATAAGCATATATTGCTAAAAAAGTAAAGATTCCCTTTTAAACATACCACAATATTATATCGGAAAAAAGATGAGAAATACCCTATTAATATTACCCAGTCTGTGTTCAAATTTTCCCAATTTTATAAAAGCTTGGTTACAACTTTTTGTTTAAACCAGTATCCAAATAAAGTGAATGCATTGCATGTATTTTGATATGTCTTCTTAGTATCTTCTAATCTGTAGTTTACCTCTCCTACTAATTTTTGTTCTTGCAATTTGTTTGTTGAAAACCAGATTTTATATATCTTGATCTGATTCAGACTTGTTGCTTTGGGTAAAAACACTTTGATGTGGTGTTGTATCTTTCATCTGGAGACACAAAATGTTTGGTTTCCCTCTGTCTTGAGATTAGCAGTCAAGTATTTTGTTAAATTGAGTATTTGTTTTTTTTTTTTTTTTTTATGAGAGACAGGCTAAATGCTTGGTTGTTTCCCTTTATTTACCACTTTCTAAGTAATGAAGTAGTTATCTACCATCATCCAAAGTGACTAATTTATTTTAAATATCATTTGAACTTGTGGATTTTTTGAATTTATTTTATTAAAGTTTACTTATTGGGTGGGGGAGGGCCAGAGGGAGAAGGAGACAGAAAGTGTCAAGTAGGTTCCTCATTGTCAGCACCAAACCCCATGAGGGGCTCTAGATCATGACCTGAGCTGAAATCAAGAGTCGGATGCTTATTAACCCACTGAGCCACCCAAGAGCCCCTGAATTGTGAATTTTTAACCTGTTTGATTATCATCAATCCACTGAAGTTTTCATCTTTGTTGATACACACATTGTCCATCTTTGTCTCAGATCTTATCAAGTTTGCCCCTCCATCCATTGGATATAACCCCGTTTTTTGGGAATCATCCCCAAAATAATCTTATCAAAGTTGTCTTTGATAGGTTCTTAGCTATCAGGTATGACCTGATGACCAGGATCATCTTTAACATGTCCTTTGCCAAACCTGGAACTAACCATTGCTTCAAATCACAAAAAGGTATTTTGTGATTGACAAAAAAAAAAAAAAAAAAAGAAAAGAAAAGAAAAAAGAAAAAAAGAAAGAAAAGAAGGAAAGCAAGCTAGGGTCTTTTCTGTTTGCTCATTGGTTTTAACCAGTGGTTGCTTGTTGTTTCTAGGCCTTTCTCTGTTTTTAGTTGACAAGCTTATGAATATCATTTTTTTTAAGTTTACTTATTTTGAGAGAGAGAGAGACTGGGGGAGGGGCAGAGAGAGAGGGAGGGAGAGAATCCCAAGCAGGTTCTGTACTGTTAGTGCAGAGCCCAATGAGGGGCTTGAACTGGTGAGATCATGACCTGAGCTGAAGAGTCAGATGCTTAACTGACTGAGCCACCCAGGTGCCCCAAATATCATTTTTTAAGAGAAAGTAAATCGTGAGTTTATAATAAGATTTCATTATGGAGTTCTAATTAACTGCATTGATTTCTTAATTTTGTGTTTCCTTTTTATGTATTTAACATTTATAAATAGTTGCTTTAACCAATTATATATATAAGTGTTTGTCTGCTTGTTTTATCTGCAGCTCTTTTTGCTAAAAAAGTAAAGATTCCCTTTTAAAAGATTACTCTTTGGGGGCGCCTGGGTGGCTCAGTCGGTTGAGCATCCGGCTTCGGCTCAGGTCATGATCTCATGGTTTGTGAGTTTGAGCCCCGCATCGGGCTCTGTGTTGACAGCTCAGAGCCTGGAGCCTGTTTCAGATTCTGTGTCTCCTTCTCTCTCTGCTCCTCCCCTGCTCGTGCTCTGTCTCTCTCTCTCTCAAAAATAAATAAACATTAAAAGATTACTCTTTTAAGGTAATTCCACTCAGGAAGGGCAGGGAGATCTCTGTTTTTCATTAATTGAAATTATTTTTCTTTGTTAGGTAAGTCAGAAACTAAGTAAATATATGGTAAGTTTGGTTTTACTTCTGAATTTTGAGGATTGCAGTTTTTTTATTTTAATATCTTTTTACCTTATAATTATATAATATTTAATGGGTTCAAAATACATCTACAAAGCAAGTATATTCAAGGTAAGTCTAACTTCTATCATGGGTTCCCCAACCATGTTCCTCTCTCCTTCATAGACAAAGATTTTACTAATTGTATGATTTATCCTCTCATTCTCTTTTGAAACGAAACAAATATATATTCATATGACTTGTTAGATACATGTTAGCATGACTTTTTTTCCCACTTAACATTAAATCCTGGAGATTATAACTGCCTATAGTGTTATCTCTTTTTTTTTAACAGTTGCATTATATTCCATTATGTGGATTTACTATCATTTATTCAGCTAGTTCTATATTAATTACCATGTGTTTGCTTCCAATCTTTAGTTATTACAAATTGTGCTTTAATAAATAGCCTTGTGCATAATTTTGCCCATATTTTTGCCATTATATTTTTCTTAAATGTTTATTTATTTATTGAGAGAGACAGAAAGCGAGAGAGAGGCAGAGCAGGGGGAGGGATAGAGAGAGAAGAGAGAGAGTCCCAAGCAGGCTCCACACTCAGCACAGAGCCTGACATGGGGCTCCATCTCACAAACCGTGAGATTATGACCTGAACTTAAATCAAGAGCCAGACACTCAACTGGCTGAGCCACCCAGGCACCCCTGCCATTGTATTTTTGGGATAGATTCTTAGAAGTGAGATTTCTGGGTCAAAGAATAAATGCATATTCAACTTGGCTGTATAGTGGCAAATTCTTTTCCACTATTCTGCATTTTCACCTATAATGTATGGAAATGCTCTTTTCTCCACAGCTTCACCAACAGAGTATATTCTTGACCTTTTGGAATTTTACTACACTGATAAACAAAATGATGGTATCCCCATATAGTTTGATTTGGATTTATCTTATTATGACATTAGTTTTTCATGTTTAATGGGTTTTCTGTTTACTTTTCAGTGAGCTATATGATCATATCGTCAAGCTATTTTTATGGAAAGTTGTTGGCTTTTTGTTTTCTGTCTTTAAAAAAAAACCTTTTTCATGTATTAAGAGTTATGGTTGGTGGCAATGGTTGTGTCCATTTCTAAATGGACACATTTCTCTCCTTCTCTAAAGTTAGCATCCATTTACCCACTTGGTTTTTATGAAGGTTAGGCTTGGGACCTGTTTTGGTCAATAGAATGCAGCAGAAGTGACCTTGTACCAGTTCCAAGTTGAGGCCTCGAAAGATTTTGCATGCTTCTCTCAGTTTCTTTGAATCCTACTTAGCTACCACGTGGACCAGTCGTGAAGACCTTGTTGGAGAATGAAAGTCCATATGCAGCAGAGATGAGCCATCATTGCTTAGCCTGTCTTAGACTCGGCAGCATGAATGAACCCAGCAAAAAGCAAAAGAACCAAAACCCCCAAAATTCCAATCTCAGAATCATAGGCTAATTTTTTCTTGTCTTAAATTGCTAAATTTTGGGGTGTTTTGTCACGTGGCAAAAACTCACATATGGATGACAGCTTTTTTTCCCTAAAGTATTGCAAACACTGCCCAGTTTGCACATTGTCTTTATAGTGGTGGCTAAACAATCTGTTGTTGTTGTTTTTTTTTAATTTGCATATCTACTTTATTTTAATTTTGCTTTTTAGTCTTGCTTTACTTATCCTTTCTGTTCTTTCCCCATGTGCAACATAGTTTTAAATAGTAGCCATTGCATTGTACATATGATTTTTAATTTGGCTATATATCACACACAATTTCCTATGTTTCTACATGGCACTTATAATTACAAATTTTAATTACAAATCCTTTATGTCCTTAAGCTTACCATAATTTATAAATCCTTTCTTCTTGGACATATATTTTATATTTGTTGCTATTATAGATAACACTATAATGAACAGTATTTTGCTATTTTGAATTGTTTCCTTATGATAAATTATCATGAATGAAATTACTGAATCAAAGCATATAAAAATCTTTATAGTTTTTGCTATGTTTTGACATATAGTTTTTTAAATAATGTAATTTGTAATGTCATCAGCAGTAAGTACTACACTCTCCATAGTTACAGATTTTTATTTTTTTACAGATTAAGTGTGCCGTTCTCTCAAAGTAATTCTTAGAAATGCTTTAAAAATCAAAAATCAATTAAAAGTAAATCAAAAGGCAATAATAGAAGGTGTTAAACTGCAGTCTCCTGTCTGTCCCTTCCCCCCACGGTTCTTCTCTGCTCTCCAAGTGGATGCCATCAAGTGTCTTCTCTGGTGGTTAGCCCGGTTCCAAAATAACTTATTTTGAATATCTTTCTAAATTTTAGATATTGTGTACTGTGTATTCCTTCTATAGAAACTGAAGATGTAGCTCTTTTAAATCCCTCTCGTACTCTGATGTCCCTCTCACAGATACATGTCTACTCTTCCCATCAAACAAACCCAGTTTTCAACATGTAAATTGAAATCAGTATTCAGAGTTTTTAACTATCATAGTTATGCATATACTGTTTAATTCAGAACCAAGTTGAGACTTTCTGCTAGATTTCCTTTCTTGTACAACTTTTTGGCTGGTGTTCTGTGGAGTTAATTGCCCTTTATTATTTTGTTAATTTAGTTTTCTTACAGTCTTGGCCTAAATTATTCCCATAATCTTCACTTCTCAGTCCTAGTTTCCAGGAAGTCAAACTTGTCAAATAAGCTATTTATTGTCATAGGAATTTTGGAAAATTCCTGCCAGAACTTCAAGTCTTACCTCATCTGCTTCAGTTTGCCTGGTTTTTCTCTAAGGTTGGACATATATCCATCATCCTCACCCTTCTTGTTGTTTTCCAGAAAATTCTCTTCACCTCTCTCCTGTGCTGGATCCATTACTTCATGGACTTCATTTACAAAGGACATTTGTTGTTGGTTTTGCACGCCTAGCATCTGAAGCATTTTCTGTGATAAAGGAAATCCTCATTCTTATGGACAATGCAAGAAAGTAATGATTGACTTACTGTACAGTAGCTGAAAAGGCTAGATTCTCATTTTCACTGACATTCTTTTATCCAGGACACAAATGTGTGAGCTAGGATGGCTCAGTCAGATGTGTTCATGGCAGGGGCGCCTGGGTGGATCAGTCGGTTAAGCATCCGACTTCAGCTCAGGTCATGATCTCACGGTTCGTGGGTTTAAACCGTACATTGGGCTCCATGCTGGTGGTGCAGAGCCTGCTTGAGATTCTTGCTCTCTCCTCTCTCTCTGCCCCTTCCCTTGCTCACTCTTCCTCTCTCTCTCAAAATAAATAAACTTAAAAAAAAATATGTTCATGACAGTAACTTGGCTCATGATGTGTCAAAGAGGGGTCAGGGAGTGCTCTTTCTGAAGGCAGCAGAGGTAACAGTGTTTGTAAGGTGGGATTCTTGGTGTGGGTAGGGACAGCTCAAGGTCCCCAGCCAATACCTGCAGGGACCTCTGGTACCTAATTGCCCTCTCCCATCCCTGTGATGTTCCTGCTGCTTTCTTAGTACCACTACCGAAGCCATGCTTGACCATGTGGAACCCTACCAGAAACTCCAGTCTGTAAATAAGTGTTTCTCCCTAGTAGTTTTGCTCACGTTTGTTTCCCACCAAGTGTCTGGAGCCATGTATATCTACATTGCAATTCCCGAGATGTCCGCAGGTAAGATCTCTGGTGGCTTTGTGTGCAAAATAAAAAGGACTCATTAATCCATTTTCAAATTTTTCATTAATTAACTTTTTTGCATCCAAAATCTTTTAAATAACAAAGGGGTAGTTTTTGTAACCACGGTGAGCCCATTGAACACTGGTGAGCTCAAACTTCTGGCCCTTGGGGTGCACGTAGGGTGTAGTGTGGCTGCACAGGGTTCCTCCGGCCTTGTAAGAATGCCTGTACACTTCTCGCCTTTCCGAGGAGCAGAGAGCAGGACAGTGCCGTAGCGGTTGGGGGAGTCCAGGGCCAGCCGGTTGAAGGTGAGGATCTTGCCCCCACCTTGAGGATGAAGTTTCCGCACATAGCTGCTTACGGTGCAGCACGCACTCTTTTCAGTTTGGGTACCTCCTGTACACTGAGGTCACTCGTTACAGTTCCTGCACCCACAGCTTTTTTTGTCTTCCTGGTCAGGATGCTTCATCCTCCAGATCATCCAGGAAAGGGACAGAAGCAGCTGGTTTGGTGCGACTCATGAACCACCTCTTCAGCACAACTTGGTTGAAGGTGGAGTTGGTTTGTTTGGGAAGAAAACTGCACAGCCTGACCAACAGCCGTGGGTCGGTGTCCTGGCTCTCGGGTTCTTAACCTTAACCTTTTGGCCCTTGTTGTGGAGGATGCCAACTCTGATGATGGCACCTCTCCCACACCCCAACCTCAGCACAGCTCAGGATGTGTAAAATGTTACATTTCTCTGGTGACAGTGCTGTGGAATGACTTGTGTTGTAGCCCCTCCAATGATACTCTACATTATCCGTATCTTCTGGATAAACTCTTCATCAATTAATCATCCAGGCTCCTCATCTTCTTTGGAACTAGGAACTGTTCTAGGGCTGCTTTAGAGCTTGGAGATATATCGCACCTTCCTTGTTTATTTACTCCCTTGTTTTGCTGGAAACCATTCCCCAGCAACTTTCAGTAATTATACGGAAGGAGAAAAGTTTTTGAGAACACCTATATTAGAATTTTTTTTTGTATTCTCATAGTTGATAGTTTAGACTTAAATTTTTATTTATTTATTTTTTAAAAGTGTTTACTTATTTTGAGAGAGAAAGTGAGAGAACACAAGCAGGGAGGGGCACAGAGAGAGAGAGAGAGAGAGAGAGAGAGAGACAGAGAATCCCAAGCAGGCTGTGTGCAGTCAGCGCAGAACCCAACTTGGGGCTCTATCTCACCAACTGTGACATCATGACCTAAGCCGAGATCAAGAATCGGTCATTTGACTGAGCCACGAAGGTGCCCCTAGACTTAAATTTTTAGGTAGCAAAGCAAGACTCAGGATTTTAAAAGCATTTTTACATTTGTTTAATTACTCTCAGCATTGCTACTGAGAAGGCTGATAGTACTTTTATGCCCAGACCTATGCCTGTGAATTTTGTCTCCCTTTTACCTGCAAATTTTCAGGATCTTCCCTCACTATTCAGATGATGAAATTTTGCAGTGATGGGCTTTGGTGTGAGTTATTTTGTTTTTCAATTCATTTCTGTTGGGTACTTTAAGCTCTTTTCAATGTGGAGATCCATGTATACCAGTTAAATTAGGGGAATTTTCCTTGTTTTAATTTATTACTTTGATAATTTTCCCTCTCATTTTCTCTGCTTTCTTTATCTGGAACTCTTATTATATAAATGTCGGATTTACTGAATCAATTTTTTTTTTTCCTCATATTTTCTCTCCTATTTTTCTTTGCTCTTCTTTTGTTTTATTTTCTGAGAGATATCCTCAACTTTATTTTTCAATATTTATTTTATTTTTAATTTACTATATTTTAATTTGCTAAGATTTTTTTTCTTCTTGTTATCTGAAATAACCCCCTTTTATGGTAGCATTCTGATTTGGGGCCATAGGTAAATGTTTCTCTCATTTCTTTAAGGACAATAAAATATTTTAAAACTTTTATTTTGTTCCTTAAATTCACTTGTCTCTGTTGTTGTTTTTCTGTATGTTTTAATTTTCATGTTTTATACTGGAGACTTTCTACAACTGGCTTGTGGTCCTTGGCCTCTCATTTATATTAAGAATGAAGCAATAGGGGAGCCTGGGTGGCTCAGTGGGTTGAGTGTCTGACTTTGGCTCAGGTCATGATCTCCCAGTTCCTGAGTTCAAGCTCTGTTTCAGGCTCTGTGCTGACACCTCAGACCCGGGAGCCTGCTTCAGATTCTGTGTCTCCCTCTTTCTCTGTCCCTCTCTAGCTTGCACTCTCTCTCTCTCTCTCTCTCAAAAATAAATCAAAAAAAAAAAAAAAAAAAAAGAATGAGGCACTAAGAGCTTTATTGGAGCCCCGTTTTCTCAGGTGGGGCTGGTTTACTGATGAATTTTACCCAGGGGAGAATTCAGCCTTTTTGTTTTGAGGGGCTCTCCCATTGTTAGTATGGATAGGATTTAAAAAAAAAAAGTTTTTTTTTTAACATTTATTTATTGTTGAGAGACAGAGAGACAAAGAGACAGAGCATGAACAGGGGAGGGGCAGAGAGAGAAGGAGACACAGAATCCAAAGCAGGCTCCAGGCTCTGAGCTGTCAGCACAGAGCCCAGCGTGGGGCTCGAACCCACAGACTGTGAGATCATGACCTGAGGTCAAACTGGACGCTCAACTGACTGAGCCACCCAGCACACCAGGATTTTTTTTTTTTTAATCTAGTTTTTCCTTCTTTTTCCTGCTTGGGGGATTTAGATATCGATGTTAGTATTACAGGTACCAGGATAGTCAAGGGACTGGTGGACTCAGTGTTTAGTAAATAAGTTACCACTCAAATTCTATTTTTAGTACATTACTTACCTCTTCCCTCACCTATGCTTTATATCCTTAGATAAGATCCTCCATTGTTCAGCTTTTCCAGAGACTAAACCCTTTATCTTTAGCAGAGGTAGGAGAGAGATAATTACTTGGCTGCTTGGGATACAAGAAAATATAGCAGCTCTTTTTAAAGACTTAGCCACTTATCTTGCATTCTGCTCTGCCTTGCATCTTCACTGAAGTAACTGATTCCTTCAATTCTTCAGGCTCCTGTGGTGTGAAACAGCTACATTCTTGCTGTTAATCCCTCTTCTCTCACACACACATAAACATCTCCATTCAGGTCTCCTAAATTAGTAATAACTGCCTAGTTGGCTTCCAGTTTCCAAAATTATTTAACGTCTCTTTTCTACAGTGCTCCAGTTTCTTTCTTCCTTCCTTTCTCTTTCTCTCTCTTTTCTTCTTTCTTTCCTTCCTTCATTCCCTGCTCCCTCCTTTCTTTCTTTTTCCTTCCTTCCTTCCTTTTTCTTTCTTTCTTTCTTTCTTTCATTTTACACTTTGTGAGCCCACCCTTTTTTTTTTTTTTTTTTCCAACGTTTTTTATTTATTTTTGGGACAGAGAGAGACAGAGCATGAACGGGGGAGGGGCAGAGAGAGAGGGAGACACAGAATCGGAAACAGGCTCCAGGCTCCGAGCCATCAGCCCAGAGCCTGATGCGGGGCTCGAACTCACGGACCGCGAGATCGTGACCTGGCTGAAGTCGGACGCTTAACCAACTGCGCCACCCAGGCGCCCCGAGCCCACCCTTTTTTAATTACTATAATTTTTTTGAGTTTAGATGGATCAGAAATAAATGTATATGTTAGATTCACAAAGTTTAACCAGAAAATTCTAAGTATGTTTCTTTCTTTTGTTTTCCTTTTCCTTCATTGGAAAGAGAGAGAACAAGTGGAGGAGAGGGGTAGAGGGAGAGAGAGAGAGTCTCAAGCAGGCTCCACACTCAACATGGAGTCTGGCATAAGACTTGATCTCACAACCCTGGGATCATGACCTGAGCCGAAATCAAGTCAGACACTCAACCGACTGAGCCACCCAAGAGCCCTTAAATAGGTTTCTTTGTAAGTAAAAATCAAGGTACTGAAAGATCCTTCCATGGGCAGATTGGATACCATATCCTATAGTGGGAATGGAAACTTGGAATTGTATAAATTCTCTCCCTGGGTGTTTTCATGTATCTGCTCTTCATAAATTGGCATTTGTTAGGATTGGTTTATTCTAGAATTATATCTTTCTGCTTTTGCTTTTACTGTACTCAGTACTAGAAATGTATTGTTGTTATTTTATCTTATAGGCCTCACTTCTTTTTCTATGGATAAGATCATTATTAACAAAGGATTATAACTCTCATCACTGACATTCCAAATTCTAGTTCTGTATTTTCTAACTTAGGGGAGTACATTAATTGAATCTGTGCTCCTGAGGTTACTCTCCCACAATATCTATTTAGAAATACCTCTTTTTCTTCACCCTCTGAAGTTTTATTTCCTTTCTAATATAAGTTTGTTTTAAGATAATAAGCATATGTTAGATAATATTTGTGTAACTCTTATGCATTATTAGTTATACAAATAAGGCATTCTATCCCCCTATTTTCCTTTTTAATCAACAACAAATTTTAAGTGTTTAGTCAATATTAAACATGTAGATAGAGGGGAAACAAGAGTCCAGAAAGGCTAGGGATTGAAAATTATCTTTGCATAGAGATGCAAAGAAAGAATAGAAAAAAAAAATAACACGGTAGCCATTATAGGTCAAGTTATCTTCTGAGGAAAAAAAAAAAAAATTATTTTCATTTAACTTCATTATATAGCATATATACTCTGAATTTTTTTCTTCTTTCAAAATGAAATGTTGGAAAAATATTGCTAAATAATATATGTTGTTACAAGGTCGCCAATGAAATCCGAAACTTCATACCTAACGGTGTTTCCTTAAGAGGTTGATCTCCATGGGACCAGAAGACAGAGTATATTGCATATTTTGTTTCCAATTTTAATGGAACACAAGTAAAGCATTTGCCTACACGAATAAATACCAATGGACTACTTGAAATGGAGAATTACTTTCTATAGAAGTCAGTACAATTTCATGCTGACATCCCTCTGCCTATGAAACTGTAGGGAAAAGAGTTGGCAAAATTACCTTTAGAAGTCTCATTAATCTATTTATCACTTACATGTTATCAATGACTTGCTTTATTGTGAAAAACACTGATCAAAATGCCTATCCTATAATAGCTTTAAATGAAAACAAAACAAGTTATACAAGATAGAAGAAAAATGAATACATTATTTTTCTGCCTTAGACATACAAGGTATACTTTTGAGTAAATAAAAGATTACTAAATGCCTTCTGGTTCTGTTGCTAGCCCAGTGTTACCATGACCACTATTATCTAGTTAAAGAATGTTTGCTTGTTCTTGAGTGAGATGACTTAAAGCAAATCATTTTTGTTTCCAGATTAGAAGCTTGTTCTATGGAATCACCTCCCACCCCTCTTTGTGTTTGGACTAGCAAATCTATTTTCTTTCATATATTTTATTTGTCTGATTCAAGAATCAAAACCCTAGATTCTTGAAGACAGTAGATTCGTAATTCAATGGGTATATTGGAAATGGATGTTTTAACTTTCATTATGCTTCTTTCTTTGGAGAGGATCGATGTTTTAACTTTCTTTTTAAATGCTTCTTTCTTTCTAATGCTTTAGGCTTCTTATTCTAATCCTAGAAGCACCTTGCCCTAGTCACTGAATCATTTGCTTTGCATTGATTCAATGTAAGATACTCTTTTACATTCTGCACATGTAAAATTTTCCAGAATAGGTACTTAAAAATGTCCACATTTTTAAGATTTAATATTCTATTTTAAGAGAAAAAAGTGCAGTTTTGTCCTCCATTTTTATTTTGCAAATACTTCCTATCTTTACTCTGTCTTCACCAAATTACATGAATACTTTTTTTTTCCCCCTTTCCAGGCTATCTGCTGCTATATGAACAGGGATTCTCTTTTAGCTTGCTACTGCATTTCAATCAGCCAACAGCCTATCTTTCAATAATTAATTCATCATAGAACACACTGATCCTACCCTTCTGGAAAGGACACACATTTCCCACATTTTACAGTATTGATTTAATATTTTAATTGTTGGAATTGAGAATTGAAAAATGATTGTTGCTTTTTCAACCAGAGTGGTATATGTGCAGAAGATAATAATAACAATAATGCCTTATTTTACTAATTTAAAAATTAACCCCACCCTTCCACCACAAACACATACATTGGGATATCAATCTCTGATATTGGAACACATCTACTAGTAATTTAATTGGAAATTCTCCCTGTCTTCCTCCTTTCTTTCTTTCATCCCTCCTCTCCTTCCTCTTTCCCTTCCTTTATTTAATTTAAAAATTTTTTAATTTAATTTTTGAGAGACAGACAGAGCGAGCAGGAGAAGGGCAGAGAGAGGCAGAGAGAGAATCCTGAGCAGGCTTCACATTGTCAGCACGGAGCCTGACTTGGGGCTTAAACCCACGTACCATGAGATCATGACCTGAGCAGAAACCAAGAGTTAGACGCTTAAGTGACTGAGCCACCCAGGTGCCCCATCCCTTCTTTTGTTTATTTTTCTTTCTTCATGGATGATAACATAATGATAATATGTCTTAGAATAAATGCAGACTTTAATCGGAAAAGATAGCATAGCTACAATTAGTTGAACTCTTACCACATGTTCATGTGCATGAGGTCTTAGTTTTTTTCTATTTTACTGATGAGGAAACTTAGGCCCCAAAAACAAGCAGATCACTCAAACTTATATATCTGGTAAATGGTAGCACTTGAACTGATATTATTTTAGTCCAAAGAGTGGACTTCACATAAACTTTACATAAACTAAAGTTTCATTTGTTCACTATATGTGAAGTATACCTGAACAGAGCTCTGAAGTTGTAAAATAGAATCACATATGTTAAAGATGGAAGAAATTTAGAAGACATCTATTCTACATCCCTTATTTTGTAGATTAGAAAATAACTCCAGGTAGGTTAAGTGATTTCCTCCAGGTATTACATTTTGGAAATTTGCAGACACAGGGCTAGGACAAAAATCATACATACTTGTAGTAACAAATTTGAATACCATAGATATACATAAAGAAAAAGTGAAATTGTGCTCTATCTTAACCTGGAAAGATTTCACCTTTCAGAGATACAACATTTACCCTACAATTTTCAGATCATACTGAAAAATAGGAACCATGATGAAAGTATCTGTAAATGTAATTCTTTAAAATTATTTTGGAGGTCCAAAGGAAAATATTGCCGCACATACAACTCTTCTAATGTGTGCCCTAATACTTTTATTAAAAGAGGAAGAATTGATATATATAACAAAGACTTTCATAACAATTCCTACTATGTAGGAAGAATTCCTTATGTATTAACTTATTTAGTCCTCATCAGAAAGTTTTGAAGTGAGAACTAGTACCTCTGTTGCCATTTTATGAAGGAAGTAACAAGAGTTTGGAAAGGTCGAGCAACTTACGAAAGGTAAGAATGGGACAATTGACGACTCAGACTCTTTGGCAGTGAAGATTTGAGTTGCTCAAACCCTGGCTAATTGAGGTTCTGGGTGATGGTAGAGGTAATGACCAATGGGTAATGGAAGAAGGAAGCCAAAGATATTAATTAAAGGCATTAATTAATTAAAATGACCTGTTACATAAATGAGGACTATAGAAGCTTCACAAGATTTTTTGGACAGGTGTACATGAGTGTGTGTGTTCGTTTGTATGCTAACCACTTTCTTCGACTCTTGCTTTCTCTTTATGTTAATTAGACACCTGCTATTGGTGGTTACATTTACAATTTTGACTTCAGGTAACAGTGGGACTGTTACTGAATTTGAGGAACAATTAATATAGCTAGTAATGGATGCAATGACTTGTCAGACTATTTCTCATTTGGGGGAAAAGAATAAAATCTTCTCTTTTAAGAAGGATAATGGTACATTGTTACATAAAGTTGTTTTGCTATATGAGGTTGTTTTGTTGTTGTATGGAAGCTAAAAGCCAGGGGCAAGGAAGTCCAGAGTCAAAGGAGTGGGCTGTACTCCTTTGTCTATCTGTTGCCTATCAGCTCTAATTGACCTTTTTGCCTGCTCTGTGAAAATGGATCTGGGCCTTTTGCCTACTGACACAATGTTAAGTTTTGCTGCTAAAGAGCGATGGAGAGAAAATGTAGGTAGAAAGGGTTTTGTTTTCTGGTTTTGGAGTGTTTGATCCCATGGCATGGATAGCTTCTTTACTGCTCAGCTTCTGAAACTCCTCTGGTGGGCAGTTGTACCTCCCGCAGCCAACTTCCGTGTGGTGGGTAGAGTCTTCAGCATCGGGCTCCTGCAGGTCATGGCAGCCAGCAGCACCTAGTAGCCAAAGGCTACCACTTGGGTGGTTTGGTAGTGAGAGGCACCTCTCTGTGAATAGCTTTCACCCACATTTTAGAGCTCGTTTCCAGCAATTTCTGCCAGCTAAGCATCACAGCAAATTCTGTGCCATTCAGTGGGTCACAGCTACACCCTCTACTATGAGGTCTGTATCTCAGCCCTGGGGGATGGGGGATAGTGTTCTCTCTCAGCAATAGGGGTAGTCATTGCTCCTTATACCTGTTGTTCCTATAATTTTTAGAGGTCTCTTTACTTTTTACTAGCCAATATCTTCTTATTCCAATCCCTCATTGTAGTTAATAGTTCATTATATTAAATTTCCCCTTTTTAAATTACTGTGTGATTACTCTCTCTTGATTAAATTCAAGGCTGTCTGACCTCAATTTCCATGCTTTTAAACCACTACCCTGTACTACTTTTTACCATTAACAGAGATCATTTAAAGCTGATAATAATGTGGCCTTGAATTTTTTAACAGCTAAATAATTAATAATTAGGGTAGTAGAATCATAACATTTAAAGGTGGGGAAGAACATTAAAAATAATTCAGTCCAGTATCTTTTTATTCAGATATGGAAATGGAGGCCAAAATAACTAAAATTATGCTGAGATCCATATTTTGCATTTTTTGGTATCACTATTACCTATCATAGAGCCAATATTTATTAAGTATGATTTCAATTAAAATGAGTGAATATACTAGAAAACATTTATTGAGCACCTTGCCAGTAGCTACAGGTGGAGTGGTGATTTAGATAGAGTTGTTTCCTTCCATAGGTTTTCAGTCAAGTAGCAAATTTGAGATAAGAATAACAACTTTGTTTAAATCTAATCCCTCTTTGCTTTGGATATTATTGCCAAGCTGGTTGTGGGTTGAAATCAAAAGACAGTTTTCTTTGTGCAGTCTTTGTACTCATTCTAAGGCTGTATAAGGATAAGCATCATGTGGACATATTTAGGCTTAACTTTAATATAGCTATTAGAACCTGTTATCTTCTGGAACAAGTTTTGTGTAGTTACTCTAAAAGCTTAATTCCCAAAGCACACATTTATGATTTTATTTTTGTACTTATGGGGACAACATATTTACACAAAAATTCCAAAATCTTTTTGGATTTTAATTTAGCAGGAACCTTCTTACTTCACTTTCTGGAATGATGGATGACAAGAAATACGACCACATTGTGACATATCTTGAATATGTAGCTCATGGAATTTTAATAATAAGCCATGGCTGATTTTGTTTATGAGTTCTGATAACTTTAGAAATTGAATAAATAAATGTCTGTCTTTAGCACATCTTCATCATTGGGGGGCACTGTGTATCAGAGCATTTCACAAAAGTTAGAATAAGTCCTATGTTAAAAAAATAGAATTTCTAATAATATATTTTATGTAGCTAAAGTTTTTTGTGTGATAAAAAATTTTTCTTATGTAACATTCATTAGCACACAGCCAAACTGAAGGAGATCAGAAATTTAGTGGCTCTTTTCATCCCATTTCATAATTTTAAAATATATTGAAAAGCTAAGAAAAGTGAAAGTTGCTGGACTCTGAGAACAAACAAACAAACAAACAAACAAACAATACTTTTATTAAATAGTGGTTGTAATGTTCCCTTGTTGCATATCATGAAGTCGTAATTTTAGCCATTCACTTCGTGTCCAGTATCATCACCTTTATATTTGTGTTAATACTTAAATTGGTGACATAAATTTAATATCCAGGACATCATGAATATTTTTGAGAGTATCACCTTTTCTGCTTTCTTTTCCTTCTCTGTCTTACATTTCTGTGTCCATCTCTTGATATTTCTCCGTTCTTAAACTTGCTTCCCTTAGCACACACTTACTTCTTGCCTGACCAGAGTCTCTGCTGACCTCTGAAAAGTCATGGCAGACATATATTCTGCACGGATATAAGAGAATAAGGATTTAGTCCCTTGCTTCTACTGATCCTTCCAGAGATCATTCTTCATGGTACTTTAAAATGTCTATCCTAAAAATAATAATTTAAAAACTAATGTGACTAAAGTCTTAAAAAATAAAAACCTTTTATGATCTATAACCAAGGGAAACCACATGTTCCGTCTTCATGTATTTTCTTCCAACTTTTCAATGCGTTTTGGAGAAATAATTCGGAAAAATTCTGAAGGAAGTGGGCTGCAATGAACTGTGAGAACATTTGAACATGTTGCACATACTCTGGGGAGGGCAGCAGATGGAGGCCCTGCCTGTTACATTCTTTACCAGTGAGAACATGCACCTCTCTTATGATTGGCCTGGAGGGATCACAAAGAAAGAGAGACAAACCTGCCTCACAAGATTCATTCAGTGAGGGGTGGAAAAAAGGGCTGAAACTTGTCTTCGTCACTGGCATGATAATTGCTAAATATGGAATCCATAAAGAAATGACGAAAATCTGGGATGATGATATAAATAATTTCTGGAAATATCCATCATTCACCTGTAAAAGTAAATCAATACTATATTTGGATCTTAATGCATTAAGAATGATGCAATCTTCAATTAAATTCTTTTCTTCAGTTAGCCGCCCTCCTCCAATTTCTACATTGGGGTGATAGCCACCAATGTGACTTTCAAGTTGCTGGCGTGTTTGGCTTACTGTAAACGGTCATTCAAAATACTTGTTAAGCGTAGCTTTCTAAAAATGTTCATAATAGCAAATCTAATGCTAAGTTGAGAGAGATTTTTCTAGGATGGAGAGTTTTGTTTTTTCCCTAGTCATAATGGCAGGGTGAATTCTATGACCAGGTTTACTCCTTTCAGCATAACGATGTTGGCCAACATGAATTGACATAGTACAAATCATTTTGAAGTCATCTATTTTGCATATTTTAACGTCCTGTAATAAAGAGGTCTATGACTAATATTTATATTTGAAAAGCCTTTTTATGTGAGACACATTAGTAATTATTTCTGGCCTTAGAGTCCACAAAGAGATAAGCTATTTTGAAAGAAAAATTAAACAGAATGTTCATGTATCTGTTTAGATGATAAAATAGCTTAATGGTTTTCATGAAACATATTTAAGATATATTGCTTTGAGACAATGCTTATATTTATATAATGGTGACGTTACATCCCTAATAAATATTCAAGCAACTTGGTTCCTGGTGAGCACCCTTTACTGAAGTTACCTGGATATCTAAATTTAGCAATTGGAGTATTTTCTGGGGTTGTAAGCAGACCTTGACTGTAATTTCAGTTTAAATCTTTTTGCATAATTATTTTGAAGTTGACATAATGGAGGAAACAAAAAGCACATGTGTGTGGGAGACAGAGACAGGGGAAAAAACAAGACAATATTTTAAAATAGCGTTTGATAGCTTACCAGGAAAAAAAAAATTACCCATAAATGTTAACAAACAACAATAATAACAACTTATGCAGGGTTTTAAAAATTATGATACATCTATTCTTTATCGTTCTTATAGTGCGCAATAACTTTAACAGGATATATGTATTTGGTTTTTATTATAAGATTCACTTTGGGACCAATCATTTCACTGAAGAGGTGAGTCTGTTTTTAATGTACTTGGTCAGAGCAATACAGTTTTTAAAATTTGCTATTTATTTGGGACTAATTGCCACCCCTAATTTAAAGAGAAGAAAAGCAAAAGAAATAAGTTTTTCCTAGCTAGACTGTTACGTGAACTATAAACTTAGGGCTCGAATGAATCTGATACTTGCATAGTTCAGTATTATTCCTGTTACAGAGGAGGATACTTACGTCCTGAGAGGTGGCCTGACTTTCACAAATGCTCCTTGGAGGCATGGTTGGGAGTGAGAGGTGAGACCTTTGTAGCCTTGCTCATTTGCCTGGTGAATCCAACTTGGTGAAGATGAATTTGTTCTCCTTGTTTTGTTTATTTTAAGCCCTTTGTATTTGTACATCTGATGCAAGCAAGTATTTTATCACAACAACTTCATTTATTATCTATTTCTAATAATATGCATGGCCAACCAACACTTTAAAACATTTTCGTTTTCTGTGTTAAATTCTTTTCAAAATCATAATTTAAAAATGGAGTATTTCCAAAACACTGTCTTTTAAGTATCAAAACAAAGAAATAGGGAAGAGAAGGCAGCATTATCCTGTGATTACAACAAATAAGAAACAAGGAATGTTGATCAGGGCCTCTTCTAAATACACCTGAAAGGTTTTTTTTTTTGTTTTTTTTTTTTTAACGTTTATTTATTTTTGGGACAGAGAGAGACAGAGCATGAACGGGGGAGGGGCAGAGAGAGAGGGAGACACAGAACCGGAAACAGGCTCCAGGCTCTGAGCCATCAGCCCAGAGCCTGACGCGGGGCTCGAACTCACGGACTGCGAGATTGTGACCTGAGCTGAAGTCGCAAGCTTAACCGACTGAGCCACCCAGGCGCCCCCACCTGAAATTTTTTAAATGACTTTGGGTAAGTCCCTTAAGCTATTAGCACTTCTATTTCTTTATTGCAAAAGGTAATAATAGCTGTCCTCTGACTGTTAACCTTTAACCAATATGTTGTGCACTCATTGATTCTTCTTCCATTGAAATATTAAAATCCTTGATGTGTCTTTGTTTATGATTGGGCTGAATACTTTTTACTATCCTTCCAGCAGGGCTGTAGAAAGAAGACTGAAAAATAGATGAAAATTAATTCTCACATTGGAATTTCAGTTATGACTATGAACTTTTCTTAAGAATCATTTGATCAGGGGCACCTGGGTGGCTCAGTCGGTTGAGCTGTCTGACTTCGGCTCAGGTCATGATCTCGTGGTTTGTGCGTTTGAGCCCTGCATTGAGGTCTGTGCTGACAGTTCAGAGCCTGGAGCCTGCTTTGGATTCTGTGTCTCCTTCTCTTTCTGCCCCTCCCCTGCTCGTGCTCTGTGTCTCTCTGTCTCTCAACAATAAATAAGTGTTAAAGCAAAACAAAAAAAAAATTCTAAAAAAAAAAAAGAAGAATCTTTTGATCAAATGCAGCTAGTGGATGGCAGAGGTTATCCTAGAATGAAACTCTGTGATCTCTAAGTCACTGGCTTTCAAAGGATGGTCCCCTAACCTGAAACACTGTCACCTGGAAACTTGTTAGGAAAGAAATACTTGGGTCTTATCCCAGGCATACTCAGTCAGAAAGTTGAGGCCCAACTATTTATGTTTTAACAAGCTCTACATCTAATTTTGACATATGCTAATATGTAAGAACCACTACCTAAACTAGAACAAACGAAAAATAAGACAGACTCCTAGAAGTCAAACCATCTCAGACTTGGCAGCAAAATTTATGTTATATGGTATATATACTTTTTGATGTTTGCACAGGAAGACAAGAGATTTGTGTTAAGTCTACATTGATTGCTTATGCTGACTTTACCACTGAAAATGTTGAAAGAAGTCAGGGAAATCTTAAAGTTTTGATAAGGTATTGAAAATAGCAGAAGGAGGTCATTAAGGAAAATATGGTTGCTGCTGAGACGTAGATGTTAGAATCTAATAATTTCTTCTGTTCACAAATGAAAGCTAAGAAAGGGTGCAGGGCATTCTGAAAGATTTAGCACATGTCACCAGATTATGATCATCTGAAAGTGTCACTTACATTCAGCATTTGTTTTTGTAAATAAAAGTTTGATTTGGTATTAAATTAATGATAATCTTGAGGTTTAATTTAGTTTTTTGAGGTTGAGAAAATCAAAGAAGCCAGAAGAATTTGCTTCATTACAAAGATATTAATGTTTTATATACTTTATACTGGTAGCAATTTTTTTTATAGTGGAAATAATTATGTTTCAGTGAAGGGGAATTATAAAATCAAGCTACTTTCATGTTGGACAAAATTATTTTTATACTTGTGGTAGTTTGAGCTACACTGCTGATACTGGCATAGAAGAAGGATATTGGCAAATATATTCAAGACTTAGTGTGAGCACGGCTGGTTGTATACCACTGGTTCTCAAAGTAATTTATTTGGACAAGTGAGGGCAAAGAAGTAAGTTGGTTACAATTATCTGGAAGTCTTATTCTAACTTACTCATGTTCTTCAACATCTTGCATTCCCCAACATCCATTTTATAATGAATTCATAAGGAAAAAGTAACTTAAATTATGTTAAATCTAAGAAGAATTGGTCTTTAAGAATACCTTAGTTATTTGCATTATCATCTCATCTGTAATATACATGTTATCTGTTCAAAGTAGGAGGAAAATATTACAGATGGGTTAAACTTCAATATCATATGTTTCTGTGAAAGTGGAAGAAGGGAAGCCCAGCAATTTCACACTGATTTTATTTTTTAATCTCTTTTGTAGAAGCTATCAGAACTTTTCTACCTATAAAGGATTTTTTTCCTCTTCAAATGCGTCTACCTTTCTGTTCTAAATCAAACCATAAAGGATATTAAATGAGACTGTGAGTGTTGGAGAGGTCGGAAAGCCTGCCTTGGTCAATCAATATATCTTTGTAAAGAAGATGCCTCAAACTATGAAGTCACCTATTGATTGTTTAAAACCCTACTGTTGCCCCCAATCCTTTTGATTTATTATCAGTAATGGAATGATGTAAGTTTGCTAATATCCAGTTTCTTTAGGATACCGGTTTTCTGAATTGAAGTTAAAGACCACTTTAGACTTCTGAATTTGGGAAGCTGGTTAAACGAGAGGTGGAGAGCCTTCTTCATCTGATTTTCAGTGAACTGCTATCAGTGATCTTTAGACTTGATTAACCTCTTCTTGGCTGTCAGCTCCCTGGGTAGTTCCACCCAACCAAATTTATTGTTCTGGTCAGGCTCCTTGGTCAGCCTCACTTCTTGCTTGGCCCTGTTCTTCCTCTGGTGTTCTCTTAGATCCATAGGCCCTGTTGCCCTCCTTTCAACGTCATCAGCTGTTTTCAGGTTGAGTCAGAGCAAGACCTTTTTTTAAAGTCCTAAGTCTGTTCCTGAAAACATACTCAAGGCAGAGATAATGCTGAGACAAGGCACAGCCAGTGTCGACGTAACAATTGTATATGTTGAAATTGAGGAACACAATACACTTTTAGAAATAAGATACGTATGATGCAGAGGTGGAACACAGGATCCCCCAGAAGAGATCAATTCATTTGTGACATGGCATTCTCTTAGCATCCTTCTCAACCTTTGTTTGTTTCTTATTACTTGATTCCTATCTTAAACGTGTGTGTTATGAAGACATGGTCTGTGGCTGTTTGGTTTTATACATGTAGTGCCTAATGTGCAAGTCCTTAAGAAATATGAGCTGGAGGAGTTTTGAAGAAGGAAATAGCACAGAGAAATGGGGGAAACAAAGAGATCTTCATCATGTGACATAGGTTGAATTTGAATAATTCAATTGACTATCTATGGGTAATAATCTATGGAACCATGGGTAGTACATGGACAGAGAGGAGATTGTCTGATAATCCCAGTGAGGGAAGCAGCGCAGGCCCAGGGAACATGGTCAGAGTGTAAAGGGTGTTCTGTAAAGGATGATCACAGGAGCAGAGAGTTCCTGTGTGGAATAGTAGAAGATGAGGTTAAACACATGAAGTGGACAGATGATGGAGAACTTGGCTTAGTGGTGTGCTGGAACTGGTTTGAATTATTTCATGAGAGCCTATTATGTCTCTCTTTCCACCTCCAGGAAATCAGCTATGATGAGAGTGTTCGCACTACAGAAATCTGCAAATGGTACAAATTAGGACACCTCCACACTCCTAAACACACAGACAGGACCAAGTGTTGTTAAACATTTATAAGTGAATCACTGCATTGCATGTTAGGCTTCAGAGGTGGTACTTGTTTCTAGGGTCAAGTAAGAGATAGCAGGATGAGACCAAAATATTTGTCAGATTAAAAGGCACCACTTAGCAACAGCAGAGTGTGGAACTGTTGCAATGAACAGAAGCTAAAAATATTGAAGCTAGCAATTTTAGTTAGAAAGTAAAATGGCAAAATTGATGGTTTGGAAGGATTTCCTCATTGTGTCATTCTTTTACAATAATATGTTGCTTTGATTTTTTTTCCCCTCAAGTTTCTTCAGATCTATAGGTAGTATATATGTAGGGAGGAGATTGCCCAATAATCCCAGTGAGGGAAGCAGCAAGGGTGATTACCTGGTATTCTCTGAGCATCCTTCTCAACATTTGTCAGTTTCTCAATACATATTGCCGTGATTACTTGATTCATGTCTCAGAAGTGGGACTCCTCCCATTCTCAGAAAATCATCTTGTTCTGGGATAACCTCAATTCTATAGAAAGCTGTGACAATGAAATTTTTAAATTTTATTTGCTTTTATATTTTTAAGGCTATGTTTATGCTGATAAACAAGGAGATTAAGTGCTTTCTTATGTAAATAACACATTAGAAAAAATGGATAATGTACAAAGGTATAAAAAAGAAAGTACTCATAACTAAATAGATAGCCATTTGTAAACATTTGTTGATTATTCTTCTAGGGCTAATACAATAATTTCAGTTTCCTTTCCTTCTTTCACTTGTATTTGTTAGTTTTATCACCTTCTAATAAAATACTTAATTTTATTTTAAAAAAATATTAATGTTTATTTTTTGAAGTTTTATGAAAGCCCATAGATGGAATGGACAGGCTCTCTGGAGGAGGTGATACTTAAACTGGGTCTTCACATTTGAAAATATGAGTTCTTCAGAAAGAGGAGTAGAGAATATCATGCAAGTTTGAAGATTTCTCTAGGTAGAGATATGGAGAATGAATTTCAGCCCCCCCTCCACCAAAAAACCCCCAAAACCAACAATAAACAAAAAAAAACACTTGAGCAAAAGTTCAGAAACATATATTTAGGGTGCGTGGGTGGCTATGTTGGTTAAGCTTCTGGCTCTTTGACTCAGGCAATGATCTCATGATTTGTGAAATGGAGCCCCGCATCAGACTCTGTGCTGACAGGACAGAGCCTGCTTGGGATTCTCTCTTCCTCTCTTTCTACCCCTCCCCCACTCACACTCGTGTGCTCACTCTCTCTCAAAATAAACAAATAAACTAGATGCTCTAGAATTCTGTAAGTGTTTCACTCTGTGTCAGTTTGGAAGCCATTCGAAATTTTGATCCAAAGAATGACAAGTCCTGTATTGGTTCTTTACTGGATCTCTCTGGTTGTCATGTTTATGGTAGACTGTAAGGGATCAAAGTTGAGGGTAGAGAGGCAAGTTATAAGGTTATTAGAGTCTCCAAGTGAGCCATGTTAAGGACTCAGACCATGGTGGTAGTAGGGAAAGTGGAAGGAAGTAGTCTAAGTCTGGGTATGTTGTGTTTTGAAGATAGGGAATTTGTTGACATGGTATATAGGGGGTGAGAAATGCATAGTATTTGAAGAAAACTATGAGAGTTTATTCTAAGTTAATGATAGGATGTTATGACTATTAATTGAGACAGCCAAATACAAAAGATTTGGGATAAACAGGGTGTTTGTTGTTGTTGTTGTTGTTGTTCTGTTTTTGTTATTTATGTTTCTAGGGACCTTTAAAATTTTGGTGGCCTATTAACATTCACATAGAGCTGTCAAAGTGACATTTAGATTTAGGCAGGGGAGAAATCTTGACTGGAGAGATTTATTTGGATGTCGTCAGCATAGACAGTTTTAAAGCATTGAGACTGCAAAAAGGTTGTCAAAAGACTGCATGTAAATAGGAGAAGAGAAGAGATACAATGCCAAATCCTGGGGCTTTCCCACGTCAAGAGTTCAGGTTGAGGAGGAGAATTAGCAAAGGAGATTTAGAAGAAGCAGCCAGTGAGTTAGTTGAGAAGATGTGGAAATGAAAGTTTATTAAGATTGCTGTTGCTTGCTTCACGTTCCTCAGAGAAACATGAAGCAAAGTCATGACCTGAAAGTGAAGACGTGCTATGGAGGTATGGATGCTTAGGTAGAGGAGAACCTATGAACTAGTCCTTGTTGGTTGGCACTAGGGAAATGAATGGACCGAGGAAAAACATCTGGGCAGCATGAAGGTTTCCTCCCACCCTTTCCTGCACGAACTGTGGGTGCAGTGATGAAGCACAGTAGCAGTCTTGCTATCATAGAATAAGAATTGTGAGGACAAAAGTTTCATGTGAGTGAATGGAAACAATCTTTAATCTGTTCTGGCATTTTGGAGCCATTCTACTGTTCCTTCATTTACTTCTGGACTTCATGGTACGTGGGGGAAAAAAAAAGGCCAATTGGCCTTTGAAGTTTTTGAAGTTTTTGAAGAAGAATATGATATGACTAATACTGAGATTTAGAAGATCGCTGTAATATGGCAGATGGGTTTTCCCAAAGTATACATTACCTCTGCTTCTTGATAACAATGGTTTGACTTAGTGTCAAAAACGATTTGCTACCTCATGTAGAATCTACTGCTGCTTGTGGCAGGAAGTTTTCAATCAAAATTCATTGAGATAATGGTTTTAACTGGTCTTTTTTTTCTGCTGTGAAATTATTAGGTGAATGCAGTGGTGTCAAAGATTGCCTGAGAATAGATTGCTGGGGGTCTTCAAATTTATAAAAGTGGACTTCAGGTTTTTAAGGTGGATTTTGGACACCTTGTCAATGTTCCCATGCAGACAACTCTCAGAGTGGAGATTGGCCTTCAAAATATGATAAAAGTTGTATTTTATTATTCAATGTTCTATATTCATTTTGGGTTGATCAATATGTGTAAATCTTTTATATAATCTTTTCTCATTAAATAACAAAGATGGGTTTTTAAAAATTGGGATTATTTTGACATTATGTAAAGTTTGGCGAGTAATAATCTTTTCATGAACTATTAAAATTCTGTGAGATATTCTCTAATTTGGGACATGTCTGCACAGATTTGTGTGATGTTGTTCTGTGGGTACCGGAAAAGTTCGTGCAAACATGGCACGTTGTCCTAGACAATTTATTTTATGGCAATACATTAAAAGTTTCATTTAAAATAACTACCAATTTAGTAAGAAACAAAATATAAATTCTCAAAATTTTGAAGATACACGAAAAAGACTTAAAAATGGTGCTTTTAACACAAACTAAATCTCTACATGGCTGTCTTATTTAATTGACTCGTTTGCTTATATATATTTATTTCTTTGTGCCAGGCATTAGGCTAGGTGAAGAGAAAAAAGCAGCAGACAAGAAAGACAGGCCTTGTCTACAGAAGAAAACCTATTCAAATGGATGAAAGAAAAATACCTGAATTTACTGAACATACTAAACAGACTAAATGCCCGTTGCTATGGACCAGACTCTTGGCATATATTTTATACATTCGCTACTCTCCTATTCCATTGTTTAGTGCAGGGCCATGCTGCTGGAGTGACACCAAAAACTGAATGACTCTTCGGTTAAAAATAGTTGAAGTGATTCTGAAATAGATTTAAAATAGAAGCCTCTTGTTAAAAAGTTAACGGTGAACTAAATTTCGAGTATGTTCATGCAGCTTGAATAATATAGCACCTAGAAATTTCAGTATGACAAAAACATCATTCTAGATTTTACTGTTAGCTATTAGGCACTGAATATTTTGGAAATTATGGCATTCAGAGAAAACTGGATTTAGGATGTAAATGGCAAGAAGCTCTTCAAACTTAAATAAGTCATAATAATCACTACAGGATAAATAATGTCATGTTTTTAAAAATCTAGAGGTTGATTGATTAGTGTGTGGACTATCCTGCTTCATTAATGTCATTTTCTTTAGCTTTCCTTTTCTTGCTTATAAAAGTTTCTCCATTTCATGCCACCTCTTTTTTTTCCAAAACTTTGATGAAGATAGTTGGAATTAATGACTAAAATTTATTTTGTTGATGTCACAATCCAAGTGCCCAAATAACACACATACGGAAACTTGCTGTAATTGAATTATTGTTTTTTGTCCTTTTCTGAATCTCTTTGCTTCTGTGTTGTTGTTTCCATTTTAGAAGGTACATTGTGTCATAAGCATACTGTGAAGGAAATCCACTGAAAGAATAATACAAGCCTTCTTAGTGTGGGAAGATGAATACTTTTATTCAACTCCCTTTGCTTTTTAGTAATTCCAATGTTTTTAAACCAATAAGAGTAACATTAGCTTTATTAGCAAAAAAATTTGTAAATTTTTAAAATAAGTATTGGAAAGAAATAATGTATACCTCCTCAGTTTTCTGCTAAACCCAGCTGGGTGATAAGCATAAATTTTGAGCAATATTAAAAAATTTAAAAATAGTATCAAAGCAGGAGTTTAGTTTTTTTTTTGTTTTTTTGTTTTTATCACTGAATTAAGCAGATTCACACCTATGTGACTCTGAGAGTGCTTTTTCCTTTATGAAAGGGTTTTAAGTTCATGACCTCAACTACAGAGGAAATGAAATTTCTTAAACTAGAAAGATGTTTGCCAAGAGAATGTTTCTTAACCATTTGTTAGCTGGACTGACATAGGGGAAAACACCCAAAACACCAAAGAGGAGTAGGTGGTAGAGAATATCATTTGCACTTGAATAGATCAGAATTTCCATGAAGCTTAGAAACCTGAGTGTTTTCCATGACACAAATTCTTATTTTTTTATTATTATTTTAAACTTTTACTCATTTTTGAGAGACAGACAGACAGAGCATGAGTGGGGCAGGGTCAGAGAGAGAAAGACACAGAATCTGAAGCAGGCTCCGGGCTCTGACCTGTCAGCACAGAGCCCAATGTGGGGCTCGAACCCACCGACCATGAGATCATGACCTGAGCCAGAATTGGACACTTAATCAACTGAGCCACCCAGGTGCCCCCATGACACAAGTTCTTAAACACGATTTTTCTTTTTATTAAGCAATCGACTGCAGACTTTTTTTTACACTAAAGACAACTGCCACTTTGCTAAAGAGGTAACTGTCTCTATGAAGAATTTTGAATTGTTTTGTTTCCACGTATTTTTGTAAAATGATTTGAAAGAAATGCATTATATTCCTGGAACTTTATGCATTATTGTTGGAAGAAAAATATGTATCAATAAGTAGAACAGTTAAAATTCTAGTGTCCTTAGTAAGGTACATTTAGTGGGGGTAAATTATTGTCATGAATTAATAATTTACATTGAGATTTGTAGTGAGGTCATTGCTGATTTTTTCATGAGTATCTGGACTTTTCTATAGATTTTGTAGTTTGAATATAATATATATATTATATATATTATTTTAAGGCAAGATTTGCTTTGTAAGGAGCATGGAAGAAATTTATTATTTTTTTTATTATTTTTTTTAACGTTTATTTATTTTTGAGACAGAGAGAGACAGAGCACGAACGGGGGAGGGTCAGAGAGAGAGGGAGACACAGAATCTGAAACAGGCTCCAGGCTCTGAGCAGTCAGCACAGAGCCCCACGCGGGGCTTGAACTCACATACCGCGAGATCGTGACCTGAGCCGAAGTCGGAGGCTTAACCAACTGAGCCACCCAGGCGCCCCAGCATGGAAGAAATTTAATCTATAATGACATTGAATTTGGGATAGATGACTACTTCTTAAAAAATTCACAAGTGGTATACATTCTTCTGCACATTGATTCCCTGGTCTGTAAAATGGGGCTTGACAAAGAGAGCTGGAGAGTGAGCTGAGTAATATGACTTGAGCTTAGTGTCTATTTTTATAGGATTGTAAATTTCTGAGGGATGGTTTAAACTGAGCTTAAATTCATGCTTTTTCATAGTTTTCTAGGTTTACAAATTGGTTATCCCACAGTTTCTTGCTCTCATGAAATACATATTTTCCTTCCCAAATGGATACTCAGAGGGTTTCTTTTTTGGATATAATTGTTCTTGCTAGAAAATAAATTTTATGGTATTGCCTATATAATATTCTAACAATTGGTAAATTTATAAATAAGTGAAATTTAGACAAGTTAATGATAAGACCTTTTTTTTTTTTTTAACAACCTATTGCTGCCATTTTTACTGTATTGCTAGAGAGGTAAAATGCCCTATAAAAAGTGTTGTATTTTCTTTTAGTCTCCATTTTCTTTTTGTAAAATGATTTGATAAAATGTATTATATTCTTGGAATGGAGGGGAGTTTCTTGCTCAAAAGAAAACCTATGTCAATAGAGGCAGCCATTAAAAATTTTTAAGTGTTATAAAAAAAGATAAGACAAAAGAAGCCAAAATTACTAAATCAATTTAGTAAATTACCCTAGAGAAAAAGAAAAACAAAACAAAGAAAAAAAAAAACCTTCAGTTTAATAATGGGACCACATATTCCAGGGACTGGTTTGACTGGTTTTTCTAATCAATTGATCAATCAGTCCTGACACAGAATCCAAAGATTCAGGGTAGACATGACTCCTTTTCTGTTTCCCAGGTTTCTGCGCTTGAATAAAAGGAATAGTAGAGAATATGGAAAAGGTAGATCTCAAAACGGGAGGAAAATACAATGGGTGAGAAAAGAAAAAGATAAAGCTGGCATATTATGGGAGAAGCAAGAATATGCTTGTATATACATATCATTTAATATTTAGAATTTAGTAAAATATTAATTTGAAAATATTTAACATTAAGAGATGATTGTTCTTTTATCTAAATTTATAATAATGGTCAAAATACATTTAACAAAGTATTTATCAATGCAAGGAAATGCATTTTACAAAAGGAATTATATAAAAACTGATTCAGCCATCTGAGAGGTCATGATAGGGGGCTAGCAACATGGTTAAAATATGCTGCAGACAATGAATGATTATGAGCTAAACACAGAAGAGTGACAGGGAAAGCAGTTACTAGAATTAAATACTAAAGATACTTTGTTGGTGCAAGATACTTTGATTAAGAATGTGGACCCTGGAGTTAAACATCTACATTTCAAATAACAGGCCTCATCACTTACAAGCTGCTTGATATTGTACAGGTCTCTGTACCTCACTTCCTTATTTGAAAAATGATAATAGGAACCAAACTCATAGGATTTATAGGAGGATTAAATGTGTATTATGTATGTATGATTATGTATGTGTACGCAGTTGTATATGAATATGTGATTGTATGATTATGTTATTGTGTATGTGTGTAATTGTGTATGTGCTTATGATAAGTAAGTGCTTGCATATGTGTATGTGATTGTGGATTGTGTATAATTGTGTATGTGCATGTATATATGTAAGGTATGCATGTGATTATATGTACATACATGTATATATATGCATATGTGACTGGATTTATGTATGTGATTGTGTATCTATATACATATATATATATATATACACACACACACACACACATATATATATATATATATATATATATATGATTTGAGTATTTGAGTACTCCAAGTACTGGACACTTAGTAGGTCCTCCATGGAAGTCAATTACAGCTATAAGTGATAATTTTATTGAAAGGGAGGGAAGAAGAGGAGGAAGGATAAGGAACAGGTTAGGAACATTGCAACTATAGAACAATTTGAGTGAAATTAGAACCCTTTTGTTTTGAGGGATGAGGATGAGTTAGAAAGATTAATGGTCAGTTATTAATTTAATAGCTACTAAAAAGGGGGCAAAGGAGCACAAGGTAACTCTTCAGAAGGAGGTGGATGCTAATCTCAGATATAAGCAGTTCAAGAACTTAACAGATAAACATAAGTGAAAAGAAGCAAAAATAAGATAAAAACAGAGAGGAAAATAGAGGCACCTGGGTGGCTCCGTTGGTTGAGCGTCTGACTTCGGCTCAGGTCATAATCTCACCGTGTGTGAGTTCCAGCCCCGCACTGGGCTCTGTGCTGACAGCTCAGAGCCTGGAGCCTGCTTCAGTTTCTGTGTATCCCCCTCTCTCTGTCCCTCCCCTGCTCGTGCTTTGTCTCTCTCTCTCTCAAAGATAAATTTCAAAAAACATTAAAAGAAAAAAAGGAGGGCACTTGTTGAGATGAGCACTAGGTGTTATATGTAAATGATGAATCACTGGGTTTTATTCCTGAAGCCAAGACTATAATGTATGTTAACTAACTTGAGAAAAAAAAAAAAAAAGAATCCATGAATAAGCAACTTATTTTTATTTATTTATTTATTTATTTTTTAATATATGAAATTTATTGTCAAATTGGTTTCCATACAACACCCAGTGCTCATCCCAAAAGGTGCCCTCAATACCCATCACCCACCCTCCCCTCCCTCCCACCCCCCATCAACCCTCAGTTTGTTCTCAGTTTTTTTTTTGTTTTTTTTTTTTAATTTTTTTTTTCAACGTTTTTTATTTATTTTTGGGACAGAGAGAGACAGAGCATGAACGGGGGAGGGGCAGAGAGAGAGGGAGACACAGAATCGGAAACAGGCTCCAGGCTCCGAGCCATCAGCCCAGAGCCTGACGCGGGACTCGAACTCACGGACCGTGAGATCGTGACCTGGCTGAAGTCGGACGCTTAACCGACTGCGCCACCCAGGCGCCCCTGTTCTCAGTTTTTAACAGTCTCTTATGCTTTGGCTCTCTCCCACTCTAACCTCTAATAAGCAACTTATTAAGATCTTGCTACAAAATTTCCTTGATTTGATTCTAAGTCCTTTACTTTGACTTTTCTGACATAATTTTAAAGGGTAGAGGTTTTCTCCATTCTGTTAATGTTTGTATGGGTCGATATGTTCATGTTCTGAGATCATTTAGGTTATAGAGACCTGGGAGTGAAGTTTCTAGAGTTTTTCATTTAGTGGTTAAGAATTTTATTTTATTTTTTTGTTTGTTTTTCTCCTCTGCTATCGCATTAATATGTGGCTTATTTTAGGAGCAAAAGTATGTGAGTTCATTCTGCTGGCTTGTGAGGTTTAGAGTTAACCTTGGACAGTATTTATTAAATGTTTGCACAAGAAGAATTCATGTCACTAAGAGAAGGGTAAATATCTAAGTTAAATATACCAAAGGTGATGCATGGTTGGTAACTATCTTTACTTTCTCTGTTTGCCGCTAACTTTGCATATTAAATATTCTTTAGATTCTAGATGCAGAAGCATGTTCTGTCAACATGTAAAAATGCACCCTATTATACTTTTAAGACACAAATTTCTCTTATCTTGTTTTAATGCAAGTTACAGGATAAATCCTCTCTTCCATAGAAAACCTACAAAGGGGTTCAAACGAATTCAATAGATTTATTTACAAAGATAACCCCTAAGGAAGAAGTTATGACAATGACAAAACATAGTTACTAAATTTTTAAATTTCTAGAACATGTTGAATCCATTGACTAATTAGCTTACATATTAATCTCTCATAGGTAGTATTATTCTCTTAATCTTTTAGTTGAAAGCAAAGATTTGTAATTATTTAAACATATTTCTTTTGAAGAACACAAAGTATTTCTGAAAAATATCTGAGGTCCATATCATCTTCATGAAATCTGGCAAATAGTAAGCATTAATATTTTTGTGTTACAGCTAGATAACAGAAATCAACTCAAAGTAGAAAGACTTGCTCAAGGTTATATAGTAATTAGTAGGAGAACTGATGATTTGGATTGGCAAATTCAATGACCATCTGAGTTAAAATGACATTTTACTTGAGAAGGTCAGCGAGAGAAGTGTTCATTTGGATATATTTAGTGCAGCTTGTATCAAGTTTTATTTTTACATTCTTTTACAACTTTGCCCAAACATGGAACAATATTGCCTAGAGATTTCAGAACTATGTACTCATTTTTTATCAGAACTTTTTTCCATTTTTAATGTCCGTATAGTCAGGAAATCATATTCCTTACTATTTGCCAGAGATGTCATAATAAAAGTGAAATTCTAATTCATTAATTTCAAAGACACCAGTGTATGCCCTATGAAATAGTTAGGAACTTATATTTGCTTCTTCCATTTTAGGCAACTTTTAGCCATCCTTACAACTGAGATTTCTCTAAAGAAGTCTTCCTTATGTTGCTTTACTTAATCTGCCCAAAAGGCTGGAAGTCCAGGCAGATATGCATAAAGTGGATCAAGGGTAGTTCAGTACACAAATCACTATTACCATAGTCTGTTGTGGTAATTTCCTTAGAATCTCATCATTAATGTCAAAGAATATTAATTGAGCATTGCATGTCAGACTCCAGAGGTATAAAAAGCATGAGAAGTAGGGGTTCCCTTGAGTGGGCTTGTGATTCATTTAAAGAATGAGAAGATATATTTGAAAATATAGCTCACATAATGAGCTAGGATGTGCTAAGTACTAAATAAGTGGTAGCATCAATGAGGGTCATTGGAATTTAGTAGGGACAGGTTAAAATAAGTTGAAGTATTGGGGGGATGTTTCATTAAAAAGGTAGAGACAAATTGGTCTTCAAAGGAAAAGTATGACCTAGACCAGAACTGACAAAATTTAACTGGAGTGAGAATTTGTAGTGGCTTCCTGTGACTGATATTAAAGATTGTAAGACTAACTCAATCAATATGCAAAACTATCACCTTTATTAATAGGAAAATTGGAATGCAGAATATATGTCTTCTTTGAGGTCATAATATGACTTCCTATAATTTTTTTCTTAAAAATTCAACCTTGAAGGGCAACTGGGTGGCTCAGTCTGTTGAGTTTCCGACTCTGACTCTGCTGCATTGGGATCCGTGCTAAGCACGGAGCCTGCTTAAGATTCTCATTCTCTCTCTCTCTCTCTCTCTCTCTCTCTCCCCCCCCCCCCTCTGCCCCTCTCCCTTGCTCATGCTCTCTCTCTAAAATTAAAAAAAAACTTAAAATATATTAAGCTTTAAAACCTAACCTATGGAGAAACGTGAGCAGACAGAACAGATCCTTTTCTAGCCAGTTACCTGGAGGGCCTCAAGATACTTCACAACCTGTTGAGGTAAGATAAAGAAATTCAGAGAGCAAAAGTACAAAAAAACATATTAACAATAGAAAAGAAGTATACTCCTTTTATAGGCAGGTGAGTTCCAGAGGTAAAACTGGAGTCAACAGGCTGTGCCATGCATAAGCAATGAGTGTCTTTTACCTCAACCCGACCAAGTAATTCTTGTTATAGAAAGGGGTAAACGTGGGGGTTGAAGAAAAAGCATTTTTCCCTATTATTCTCAAGCATATATATGTGTGTGTGTGTGTGTGTGTTTGTGTGTGTGTGTGTGTGTGTGTGTGTGTATGTGTGTGTGTATGTACATATGCTATTTTCACAGCCTAGGTTAAGAATGCAGACAGAGGAATGTTTCATTGTGTCTGCCCTAGGTGTAGGGTGAAGTATCAGTGGCATATCTGCTTCATATTTTCTATCCCTAAATATGACCGTGAGGACATTCTGAACAAGGAAAATGATGAGAGAGAAAGGCATGGAGGAAAGGATAGGTAATTTAATCCAGATAAAATAGTAACCATTTTGTCTTGATGAGCAGGTTAGTACTGGGGGATGCTGAAAGATAATTAGATATTAGGATTTTCTGTTTTGTTTTGTTTCATTCTTACAATTTTATGTCCCCTCACAAAGTATTCACAACCTTACTTATTCTGTTCTCATTTCTTCTTTTTGTATCTTTACATCTCCTAGTTTATCACTTTTTTTTAATTTGGCTGAACAAACTTGTTCTGGATGTTTCAGACAATTTTTTCTGCATAGCAATTTTTTTTAATGTTTATTTTTGAGAGAGAGAGACACAGAGTGCAAGCGGGGGAGGGGCAGAGAGACAGTGAGACACAGAACCCAAAGCAGGCTCCAGGCTCTAGGCTCTGAGTTGTCAGCACAGAGCCTGATGCAGGGCTTGAACTCATGAACCATGAGATCATGACTTGAGCTGGTCAGATGCTTAACCAACTGAGTCACCCAGGTGCCCATTCTGTGTAGCAGTTTTTGTGTGTGAGGTGGCCAAGCATCTAGGAGAGCTTTAAATGTAGAAACATAAGTGTGAGAAGAGGGGTAAATAAGGTAGGAAAGCTCATACCAAAATTATTTTAATAATTCTCCTCATCGTTTTATGTTCTCTGAATAATTTTTTGTATCTGTTCATTAGAGCATAGTCATTTTGAGGATATCAGGTAGAACTTCTGCTTCATGATAGACTCTTAGTTATACACTGAGATATTTTCTTGGGTCAGGAAATCTGGGTCAATTTACCCATGATTCCACCTAAGAGGATATATTTGACAGTCTTGGGATGGTGGACAATGAGAAGTTAATGACTGTTATGCTGTCATAGTTTTGCAAGTTGATGTATTACATTATTATCATTTGCATTCAAATTTTGACAACACTGGAAAAACTGGAGACGATAAGCAAATCATTAAACATTTATTAACTCTTAATCTACTCACCTGTGCATTAGGGATAACACTTTCTGCCTCGCCTACCTTACAGAGTTTTATGAGGAAAAAATGTAGCAAGGGAAAATTAGGAAGCGCTTTACAAATTTATGTAACTTTTTATAACATCTCTGAGACAATTAAAGTGGGCTATAAAATCATTCATAACCTAATCCCTAATTTTAAAAATGCCCTTTCCTGTAGGAACTTTTTTTAAAACTCCATTCTGTATTCACCTCAAAACTATGCAAGCACCACACATTGGTTGATAATAAGGTGGATACACCATTATCTGTGATCTTGGCTAATGTAGAATGTTTAAAAGAAAGAAAAATAAGCTTATGAGGCCAATTGTCCTTAACTTAATATTAATATATGCAGAAATATTACAAAATTGGAATTCGTTTTTGGTAGCTTTCCTATTCTTTTTTTTAATTACAGAAATTATTATTATTTTTTAAATTTTTATGTTTTAGAGACAGTGCACAAGTGTAGGTGAGGGAGGGGAGCTGAGGAGGAGAGAGAGAGAGTGTATCCCAAACAGTCTCCATGCTTAGAGCAGAGCTCAATGCAGAGCTTAATCCCATGACCCTGGGATCATGACTTGAGCCACATTCAGGAGTTGTAGGCTCAACCAACTGAGCCACCTAGGCATCCTCAGAAATTCTTTTCTAAGTAAAAAAATGCATTTTATGAGCATTAATCTTAGTGTGAATCCATATTGGTTATATATTATCATTTGATAGAGGATAGAATTTATATAAGTTAGATGTTAGTGTGGAAATGAAAAATATAGCTAATTTGTGTGTTTCATAGCATATTTGGCACTATTCATATTGATGATAAGTGTCAGTGTGTCAACTGTGGCCTGCTTTCAACCACAAGCTGTGTATTCTTTTAATGACTAGTCTTTGCTCACACCTTTACTTTTAGTAGCCACTGTTTAATATTGATGTGCAAAAAAACCATAACACAATCATCACTCTTAAGTAGAGCTTGAAAACACATTCCTATGAAAATACTGGCTCTTACCTAAAGTATGCTTTGGATACTGAAACACTGACTTGGGAACAGATTGATAATTGGCATTGTGTTGCCCACACAAGGAATTATTTTGGAACTAAATAAGATAATGTTGATTGTGCTGTATAAACACAGCAGGCTTGTAAAGTCTCAGTTTTATTTTGCATTAAAATAGTTGTCAGTAACTTGACTAATAAATATCTTTTCAAAAGTGGTAATAGTTGATCAGTATAATAATGTCAAGCATGTCTATTTCAAACACACACACGTATGATTGGCGATTGTCATTTTAAAATGCTATGTTGTAAAACTTAAAAACAACAACTAGGAAGCCACAAATACTCTGTTCTTTGCCTCATTAAAAATTATACTTTTGGAGAGGCAGCTGGGTGGCTCAGTCAGTTAAGTGTCTCACTTCTGCTCAGGTCATGATCTCACGGTTTGTGGGTTTGAGCCCTGCCTCGGGCTCTGTGCTGACAGCTCAGAGCCTGGAGCCCGCTTCAGATTCTGTGTCTCCCTCTCTCTGAAACCTCCCCGCCTCACACTGTGTCTCTTTCTCTCCCCCCGCCCTCTGTCAAAAATAAATAAATGTTAAAAGTTACACTTTTGAAACTCCAGAAATGGACTTGGTTCTTAGACCCTCTTATCTTTATTGGGAAATAGAAGAAACAAGGATTTATTTTCCCCAAACCCTGTTTCCTGTTAATTCTAAATCCTTCCTTTCCAGGTCCATTTGTGACCCAATCAATATTGTAAATGGCAGTGGCTAATTTTTGACTTTTCTTACTCTCCAAAGACTAGTGACCAGATGACCTTCACACCTTTCCTTGCTTGCTAGAGATTAGAGGAGCAAATGTAGTGCACCAATGAATATGTGACAGGGGACTCAATTTAGTACAGCCTCATTGTTTTGCAAAAGCCATACAACTGTGAGAATTGCTAGGGTCACCACTACAGAGAACCAACTCTTTGCTGTTTCCCGAAGGCAGAATGTCAAGACTTAAATGGTGTAGCAATGGCAAAAAGAATGAAATGCTAGGAAAGATCTTTGCATTCTTCAGAGGTCACTGTAACACTGGATGAAACTCTGCCTTACATATTACTGTATCATTACATGTATTCTTAAAAGTGATAAATGTTCTCAAGTTGAAGCAACTGATTATTAGGATTTCTACTATTATTTTGGGCAAACTCATAAGGAGCAAAAGTGAACCCATATTTTTTGATGAGAAAGAACTTAGTTAAAAATCAGGATTTAATTTTTGTAGCTGGGTAGGAGAGAGGACAAACCAAGATCAGAATCATCAAGGCTATAAAATCATTGTAAAGTTTCTCTTCAACCCAGATGTTCACAAATATTGCTATAACATAAATAAAATAATTTTCTCATGATTTTTTTTTCTGGGCAGAATTGTAACTCATCCTGAGAGTGTGTTTATAGAGCAATTGGTACAGAAAAATAGTGATAATATCCAAATAACCGAAAGATTACCACTGCAAAGGTTAATTAGCGATACTCTCTTTTAATTTAAATATTTTGCATATTCACAGCATTCTTTACAAGGCCAGATTATTTCTCAGGACACTATCATTTATTTTATATTTCATTTGACTAATGTTTGGTTTCCCTTAAATTTTTTTTTAACATTTATTTATTATTTTTGAGACAGGGAGAGACAGCATGAACGGGGGAGGGGCAGAGAGAGAGGGAGACACAGAATCTGAAACAGGCTCCAGGCTCTGAGCTGTCAGCACAGAGCCCGACGCGGGGCTCGAACTCACGGACCACGAGATCATGACCTGAGCTAAAGTCGGATGCTTAACCGACTGAGCCACCCAGGCGCCCCGTTTGGTTTCCCTTAGGAAGTATTTTCTTCCAACTCAATTTTTGTCTTTCAATGATATTTAATCTACTTTATATAAAATCCCAAAATATTTGCTGCAGTTTTATCATTGTTGCTGTTAATATTATTACTAGAGCCTGTAAAATCTACCTGATGCCTACATGAAAACTTACATATTAAATCTACTGAAAAATGGATTACTTGACGTTTAGTGTCAATTTGCTTCATGAGTAATTTCAAAAATATTACATTTTATTCTGGATAACAAGTTTCAGGATAGGTTTTATTTCAAAAGCCAAATAATTAAGGGGTACCTGGATGGCTCAGATGGTTAAGCATCGGACTTCTGATTTTGGCTCAGGTCGTGATCTCAGGGTTCATGAGTTTGAGCCCCTTGTCTGGCTGTATACTGTCAATGCAGAGCCTGACTGGGATTCTCTGTCTTCCTCTCTCTCTGCCCCTCCCTGCTCTCTCTCTCTCTCTCTCTCTCTCTCTCAAAATAAATAAATAAACATTTAAAAAAAAGACCAAAAGCCAAATAACTAAGTTGACCCACATAGATCTACATGAATCCACAGTCTACTGAAACATCTTTGGGCCCTTAAAAATACAAAATATGATACTTGCAACATCACCAATGCAGAAATATCTGAGCCTGGTTAGTCTCAAACAAATTGGGAGTGCTGTTCACTCACTGTGATATTAAGAGACCATGATGTCACTTCAGAGCTATGTAGATAGAGGAAGACAAAGAAAAAAAGAGAGCTGATTCATGCTTTAAAAAAAAAGAAAAAAGAAAAAGAAAATCCTAAATAATAAGGCAATGACTCCAAAGCAGTGACCAGGAAATTACTTTCTGAGTAAGATGCTCCAGGGCAAAAGTCTTTCTTTAACAAATATTGTTTAAGGCAGTGAAATCTGTTTGCCATCATTTCTTTCCTCCCAGGTGATTAAATGCAGAAGAAAAACAGTCATTTGATAGCCACAGAAGCTATTTACTGAAAGTATATTCAATCACCATAAACATTATTTTTACAGCAAGACTAGCAAAAGATACTATGGGGGATCTCATAAAACATTTTTAAAAAGAAAAAAATGTTACTACCATATATTTTTATGAGGGCTTCAGAGTGATCTGTATGCAGCTGTTTTCTCCAAGTACTGCCTGACATTGTAAGCTTGGATTTTGGAGCCAGATGGCATAAAATTCAGTTCCCAAATGGGAGAGATTTTGTAGGCTAAAGAATAGGTTCAGGGCTTGTTTTGTTTTGTGACTAAGGATAATTCCTGATTATTCGCTCTATATTTCTCATCTATAAAATGAGATAACCTGTTGTAATATAAGCACTAAATAATTATAAAGAATTTTATTGTCTATACATTTTAAAGACAGAGGGAAAGAAACAGAAAAAACCTTTCATGATACGTTCCCCAAATTGAAATGTTCTTTTTTTCCTTTTTCATCCTTTTGAAAATTTGACATAAGTAATTCTATAGGAAAAGACTATCACATCCAGTTCTCTGGGGTTTACAAGTAGAAGCTGCAAGGTTTAGTTAGAAAGAGAAAGGACAGACTCCAGCTCTCAAGATACAAACTGGCTCATCAGGGAGAAGCATGAGGTACTACAAAAGGTTGTTGCCAGTGGATGTGATGGGAGGAAACAGCTAATGTGATCCCTGTTGTGGGTGATTAAGGGCTTCCATCGTGTGGAGCTGGGATCTAGACTGATTTTAAGAGACTACACAGTCCCCAATGCTGGCTCTATCCTCCTCACATTGTCCTTTGGTTGTGACTTGTCTTTTTTGTCTTAGCCCTCTCTTCCTGGGAAGGTGTGAACCATCATTTCATATCTCCTATCTTTTACTAGTCCAAGGCGAGGCATCAACTCTTTAAGCCTTTCTCTTAATGACACAGACTTCTGACGCACAAAGATAGAAAAGGACTCAAGATTTTCTTTGTCAGTTTTATCATATCCCCTCCTTGAGGCAATAGAAGAAAATTGTCTAAATCAGTTTTTCTCCACATTGGCTGCACAAAAGAGCCATCTGTGGAAATTTTTGAAAAATACCAGGGTATGAGCCCGACTCCAGAGGTACATTGCAGGCAAAAGTATTTTTTTTAAATACTCTAGTGTAGCCAGGCTTGAGAACATCTAGCTGGGTATTTGAAGGGGAGAAAGACCAGGATGAGAAGGGAAATGAAGAAGGAATGGTGAGGACTTTTAAGATTTTATTTGTTTATTTATTTTAATATATGAAATTTATTGTCAAATTGGTTTCCATACAATACCCAGTGCTCATCCCAAAAGATGCCCTCTTCAATGCCCATCACCTACCCACCCCTCCCTCCCACCCCCCATCAACCCTCAGTTTGTTCTCATTTTTTAAGAGAGGACTTTTAAGATTTTAACAAGAGTTTTGTGTATAGTAGTTTAAACTATAAACTATGTTTATATAGTTGTTTGAAAAGATCAAGCAGACCTTCGATTTTTAAAAATTTATTTTATTTTTTATTTTTTAGAGACAGACAAAAAGTGAGAGCAGGGAGAGGGGCAGAGAGAGAGAGAAAGAGAAAGAGAGGGAGAGAGAGAGAGAGAGAGAGAGAGAGAGAGAGAGAGAGAATCTTAAGCAGGCTCCACACTCAATGCCAAGACCAATGAGGGACTCTAACTCTCGATCGTGGGATCATGACCTAAGCAGAAATCAAGAGTCTGCATTCAACCAACTGAGTCACCCAGGTGCCCCAAGATCAAGCATATCTTCAAAAGGAAGTCTGTCACTACTTAATGTACTTACAGGCTTGAGAGCTATTTCAAGGGTATCTTGAGCACTGGTGGCAGGGTTGGAATGTATGTGACATCTATAAATATAACTATATGGAGCTGGAATCCACAATTCTGGCATGTTAAAAACAATAATATTATAATCTTATTAATTTCAGTTTTTGTATACTTAGTAGACATTGTCCAAATGAATCCAATGTAGCATTTGTGTGTTAAAAATTAAAATCAATAATAAATCTGTACTTTTTAAGAAAGGGAGAAAGGGCAATTTTGCTTAATCTCCCTCAGAGACTCATTACACTATGACTTGTTATGGAAGTCTGGTCCCTGGAAATTTTCCTGAAATACCCCAAACATTACACATATTCTGATATATAATTTTGCCTGACTCAGGTGACATTTTCCCAAGCCTCATACATTGGCCTAATGTTTTTCTTCTATGATGTCTTCTCTTGGGGTTTTTCTTCCTTTTTCAGAGTTTCAATTTCCTTGTTATTTGAATGACATTTAAATTTGTCCCAGTCCCTTCATCCTCCTTAATTCTGCTTTTTCATTTTCAACTGATTGCTGAATACATTCCAAAGGGGATGTATTCATGATGACACGTGAGGGTAGTCGTCTCCGATTCTATTTCAGGACAGCTTAAGAAAGTGTATATTTAATTTTAATGATCCTCATTCCTTACTTTTGTCGGAGTTCTCAGTGAAAACAACGTAAAAGGCAGATCACAATCCCCACCCCCGCTAAAAAAAAAAAAAGCAACAAAAACCAAAACCAAAAATCTCAGGATAATATGTTATTAATTACATCAAAAGATCTCTGGGATAGTCCTCAGTTATATTTCAAAATATTTATGATAGAATTGTATTATAAACATTCTTTCACTATGCTTAAAACTGATTATATTCACGTTATAAATAAGCATAGTTAAGTAATAAAATTCATGCATTTAAAAAGAGCATTAAATAACCATTTCTTTTAATAAATATATCAAATACCCTATATAATTTTAATAGTATGTTTTTCTCTTGAGAATGTGCTCAGCTACTGGAAAAAAATTGATAATGGATATAGTACTTTACTGTCTGAATTTAATTTATAGAGAAATAAATTTAAGAAAGAACATTGAGTGTAATCTCTAGGGTACTGAACTGTGAAAAGTTTTTTCCCCCAAATATTTAAATTATTTTTATATAGAATATCCCTTCCCCTCTTTTTGCCCCCAAAGCCAAACTACTGCTCTATGGGGGAAAATATTTATATTAGTTTCTAGGAGTTTATTTATACCCAAATAATGCAATTAAAACAATTTAGTATAAACTATACAATCATATTGAAGTGTGTATATGTGTGTAACTACATTCTTAGTTACTAATACTCCAAATAGCTTTTAGATAATAATAGTAGTGATGATAATAATAAATATAAAGCTAATTTTTAGGATCCTGATATTGAGGGATTTTTTTTTAAATGCTTATTTATTTTGAGACGGGGTGGGGAAGGATGAATGAGAGAGAGAGACAGATAATACCAAGCAGTCTCTGTGCTGTCAGCATAGAGCCTGATGTGGGGCTTGAACTCACAAACTGTGAAATTATGACCTGAGCCGAAACCAAGAGTTAGTTGCTTAAGTGACTGAGCCACTCAGGCACCCCAATGATATTGCAGAATTCTTAAATGTAAGCTTTATTTTTTGAGAGGCAAACCACTTTACAAAAGCATACTTGTATAAATGAAAAGTTAAGATGGGTTTATTTTTATAAATAAATGGACTTTTCATGTTTTGTTTGTCTTGATAATACCACAACATATTTCCAGAACTATTATGACTAGAGGCTATTTTGAAATTATGCTGTGCACATAGCTAGTGTGCAAGGCTAGGCTGGTATGCCTGCTATTTTGCTCTTTGTAGGAAGATTTTTTCAGATGATTGAACTATTTTTTTTTATTTGATGAGTACTCACCTGCACAATGAGAGTGTAGCCTTCACTGCCTACTCTGGAATGTTTTTCCAAAAAGCTAGGGGACCAAGATAGGTAATTGTGAACTATACTATGAATGTTTGATTTTGTTTTCATCACAGGAGTCTATGTTCTGAGGAATTGGCAATAATTTGAAATGACTTCAACAATTTGGACCAGTTTTATTTTTCCATTTGCTCCAATGGGTAGATATTCTTCTGGGTTTTCCATGAGCATTTTCTTTACCTGTGGTTTTGCTGGAATATTTCTGTGATCACATGGTCAGAGTCTTTGACTTACGTCTCAATCCTGCTACAAGTAGAATCTCATGTGATATCTGTAGGCATTTGGAAAGCTAAATGGAAATATCCCAAAGACTGATTCATGAGAGGAAGTATGAGATATTTTCACTTCCTCAAAAAATGATAATAATAATGTTAAGGTACAGAAAATATTTTGGAGCTAGAGACCATATAAACTGAGCTATATTAAATAAGATTGACCATTGTTTCCTACTGGAAAGCCCTTGACCAGCTGTTGGTGCAATGTGGGCTTCCTTTAACTATAGCTGGGTCCCGATGAGTATAGGCAGACGTTAGAAAGTCATACTTAGGGAAACTGGAGTAAGAAAAAATATAAATTAAGAAAAAGAGAAAATTCTTGACATCTGTGTCAAAAGCATAGGAATCACATATAAGAATAAAGGTTACTGGTAAGTAATCAAGAATTATTTCAGCAGCAAGAAAGCCTGTTATGTGTTCAATTTGTACAAGAAAAGGCACTTAGGGGGCGCCTGGGTGGCGCAGTCGGTTAAGCGTCCGACTTCAGCCAGGTCACGATCTCGCGGTCCGTGAGTTCGAGCCCCGCGTCAGGCTCTGGGCTGATGGCTCGGAGCCTGGAGCCTGTTTCCGATTCTGTGTCTCCCTCTCTCTCTGCCCCTCCCCCGTTCATGCTCTGTCTCTCTCTGTCCCAAAAAAATAAATAAAAAACGTTGAAAAAAAAATTAAAAAAAAGAAAAGGCACTTATACTAAAAACATATGTTTTTGAGATAATTCCTATAATCATTCTGGGAGGTAATCTAATGTAATTCTTTATGTGAAGATGAGTAAACATAAAACCATAGTGGTTGGGTAATTTTTTTCAAGTCTGGAGGAGTCATTGCTTACTGGCTTAGACCATTTCAGAAAGCCAATTCCCAAAGAGCAACACTAAGTTTGAAAAATTAACCACTTTACCATTTTTCAGGTAACTTAAAAGAAATTGTATTCTCCATTTAAAAAAATATTAACAAATACAAAGTGGTTGGTATTTGAGTATGAATTAAGCTGTCTGAATTGGACTTCTTATTTTGCTAAGGGAAGATTTCCATGAGAGTTTTTGTTCCTTCTTCTTTTACTTCCTTTTTTGAGATTTCTCTAAGAATGAATATTTTAGTAGTGCTCTCAACATGATTCACTCTTGAAAAAGACATATGCTATGATCGTTGTCTTACTGAAATGCAGTGAAATAAAGTTTTCAGAAAGTTTCAATCTTTTTTTTTTCACATTTGTATCCCAACAAATTTTATTTTATTTTTATTTATTTTTTTTTATTATATGAAATTTATTGTCAAATTAGTTTCCATACAACACCCAGTGCTCATCCCAAAAGATGCCCTCTTCAATGCCCATCACCTGCTCTCCCCTCCCTCACCCCCCATCAACCTTCAGTTTGTTCTCAGTTTTTAAGAGTCTCTTATGCTTTGGCTCTCTCTCCCACTCTAACCTCTTTTTTTTCTTTTTTTTCCTTCCCCTCCCCCATGGGTTTCTGTTAAGTTTCTCAGGATCCACATAAGAGTGAAAACATATGGTATCTGTCTTTCTCTGTATGGCTTATTTCACTTAGCATCACACTTTCCAGTTCCATCCACGTTGCTACAAAGGGCCATATTTCGTTCTTTTTCATTGCCATGTAGTACTCCATTGTGTAAATAAACCACAATTTCTTTATCCATTCATCAGTTGATGGACATTTAGGCTCTTTCCATAATTTGGCTATTGTTGAGAGTGTTGCTATAAACATTGGGGTACAAGTGCCCCTATGCATCAGTATGAAAATTTTAATCTTTGTTTTTTGTTTCTTATAATCAGAATTCAGTCTTTCTGAAAATGATGTCTATATTCATTTCCAAAGACTGCTTTGAGAAAGTACCACAAATTGGGTGGCTTAAATAGAGGAAATTTATTCTCTCATAGTCCTAGGAGCTAGAAGTCTGAAATCAAAATGTAAGCGAAGTTCATTTCTGAGGGCTGTGAAGGATAATTTTTTCTATGACTCTGTCCTAATCTTGTGGCCTCAGAGGGGTTCCTCAGTTTATAGAGATGACATTTTCCCTATGTCTTCACATCTTCCTTCCTCTATGGGTCTGTCCTGTGTCCCAAGTTCCCCTTTTTATGCTTATAAAAAGTCATATGAGACTGGGACCCACTCTATGACCTCATTTTAATTTGATCATCTACAAAAACCTTATTGCCAAATAAGGTAACACTCAGAAGTACTGAGGGTAAGGACTTCAGTGTCTTTTGGGGGTGGGGGGCAGTGGACACAATTCAACCCAAAACAATATCCTAAACAGGATTAATGAAAATTTAACATTATCTTATATTCTGATCTTTGAACATTTCATTGATTATTTCCATCAGCAGTTACAAAGACCAGACTTACAACAAAAACATCCTTTCTCATTTTAATATACCACTTCAAGCTGTCATTCCTGTTTTTATATTCTAAGAGTTGGACTTCTTAAAAAAACAGTTCTGTGTTTGTGACCTTATTTCCACACCCCACATTCACTCCACTATAATATGTTTTCACATTACACCACACTGATGAAATTGCTCCTGATCAAGCTAACGCTGATCTCCATTTTGCTAAATCCTTTTGAGATATTTTTTCCTGGCCTCAATTTGTTTTGTCTCTTCAGATCATTGTTGGAAGATACAATCTCCAATAGGCCTGAGTGCCCCTGGAAGTTTTTCCTGACTCTGCCAAGAATTCAAGTCCTTGACTACTCTTGTGACGTTTCTCAGGGTTGTGTTTTCAGCAAATACTCAGGAATAAGGTAGCATTTTCTTCCAGTTAAAGAGCATGCTTGCTTCTATCTAACTATGAAAGTGATTAATCTTTCAAGCTTAGTGTTGCTCTTCTATAATGCAACCCACTGCATGTGCCGGCATCCATCATGGGTACTCCGCATCACTCCATGATGCTTAGAACATATGGAGAACCAGCATGACCATCGTGCTGCTCCTACGACCACTCTTTTTGCTATGACTAATAAAGTCCTTTGTCTCTAACCCAGGAATCTTGTGTGTTGTGCCGGTATTCACAAGACAGTAACAGACTAGCTTATTAACTTTCTTTTAGGGAGAACTACCAGACCTTTCATAGTTCTTGATAAAAATTTGACATTATTTGACGTTCTCTTGTCATGGCTATCAGATGCCCTTTGGAAGATGTTCCTTTCTACTGGGTCATCAAATCCTGAGTTTCTTAAAGGTCATAAATAGGCTTTTTTTTTTTTTTTTTCAGTATCTTGCTAGGAAATTTCAACACATTGCCAGTTCTGGTTACCGTGGTGATGTCCAGATTTATTTCTCTAGCCCAGAGCTCTTCTCTGGTATATCAGTATATCCAACTATTGACTTGACATATCACTTGGATGTTTTGAAGATACCACAATTCATGATGTACACAACCAGATTCATGGTCTTTCTTTTTAAACTTCCTCTTTCACTATCCTTCTCACAGCAGATGACATAGCCATTTATCCACTTGCTCGGGCCATTTCCTTCTTCCTATCGCTCACTATTCCTATCTAATCTGTCACCAAGACCAATTACCTTTATCATCTCAATATCCATGGAATCTTATTTTTCTCTTCATTGTTACCTTCATTCTGTTCTCAGCTACCATTATCTCTTAAGTGGACCTCCTAATGTGCCTCCTCTACATTCATTCTGCTCTCCCTCCAATCTATCCTCCAACTGAAGCCAGAGTGAATGATCACTTTAAAACTCACATTGAATCATGTCATCCTTCTGCTTAAAGCTGGCTTAAAACTTTCATTGCACTTAAAGTAAATATCATCTGTTGACTGCTACTCATGTTTTTGATCACGGTCCACATAAAGCTGTCAATGACTTCCTATTTGGATTTGGATCTTTTATTACATGCTTAGATATAATGCTGTTCCTTTTCTTCAGAACACTTTTGGAGATGGTCATTATATATCTTTAGTGTGGCTATTTGATTAATGTCTATGTTTCTTCTTAGCAAGTAAGCTCCATGAGAGTAAGAACCCATGTTTGAGTTAGCTTACATTTATCTCTAGCAAGGAGTACAGTGTTTGTCTCCAGAGTGGCACTCAACTATTTGAGAATGAACAAAAAATGATGGACACCATGGATAGGCTACTGTACCTTTTTCATCATAAAATGTTGATTGTGCTTTAGCTAACAATTCATACAAACTAGATGCTTTAAAATTATATATCAAGTTATTTTAGCCTTTAAAGTTCCCTATGACTTTCTATCACAATTAGAATGAATCCAAATAGCTACAAAGTTCTATACAATTTAGGCCCCATCTAATCCAGAAGCTTTCTTGGAGCACTTTTTTTCAGCCAATACAATAAAGCCACACTGGATGTCTCTCCCTCATTTCCACCCAGAAGCTTATGGGCCAACTGTCCCACTTAATCTTTGCCTCATTGACTCCTTTCGTCACTTGAGATCTTAGTTTAAATAGTTTAATCTTAGTTTAATCTAAATTTCCCTGCCCATCAAATCTTAACTAGTAATTGAGTAATTCTCTCCTCAGTAGTACTTTTTAAAATTTTGTATTTTTCCCATTTGTCTATTTATTTACAGTCCATGTTCTGTTACTCCTACACAAACACACACCCACACACATACCCAAGCACACATACATGCATATGCACAAGCACACTGCCTCACCCCGCTAGAAAATTCTTTGCATGTAGACTTTCTTGTTCGCTGACATATCCCCAAGACTTATAAGAGTGCTAAGTACATTGTAGTCACTCAACAAATATTTTTTTAAGGAAATAAACATACTCTTAAAGTTAGGGGTCAGGAAATCTCCAGCGATGCTTTTGGTTTAGGAAGTTAAAACCACTTCTTACATTACTAAATGTGAAAGTGATTACAATTTTTAACATGACTCAAAATAACTTTTTATAATTTGAAGTTTGTCTTTAAGTCAGTAGGCAATCAGTAGATCTATGATTTTTCTGTGTTCTTCATTACTGGTTTACTTTGAGAACAAGCTGCCTATTCCTTCTAGTAAGGTAAAATTGAGCAAAAATTTAAACCGATGTGACAGAATCTTCTGATATTTAATTTGGGGTTAGTGCAAACACAGAGGAGCCAGACTGTCCCTTAACAATCCTCTGATCTTGAAACGCACCTTCCTTCTGTACTCTGTGTTTGGATTTGAAAGCAACATACTGTGCAAACCACATGCATCATAACATTGTCAAAAGTAGAACTTATTTCAACCTCTTTGCCTTTATGATGTGTATTAACAATCAGCCAACCCCCATTTTTTCTTGTTCTTTAAAGATATTAACTTAAGAATAAGATAGCTCATCTGCTTTTCCTGTGAATTGCATTGACTTCACAATTATGAATTAATGCTTGAAATCTACAGGACTCCTGAGTAGGAAGTTAGGGCATGTTTAGAAAAAAGGTGGATGAAAATTTAGTATTTATTTGATGTAGAGGAAGAAAACATCCTTTCAGTGCAGCTTAGCACTCCTTTTCTCACTTGTTTCCATTAGGTAAAATAAAGTATAAATTCTCCTACACTGTTGACAACCTTTCCGAGATATGTTTTTGTCTTTTAGAGTTAGCCTTAGGCAAAATTTTGAAATATTTGGAATTATCTTTGTGGATCTTGTGTTAGTGCTTCCCTTTATTTTGACATTGCCAATCCATAGCGTCTAAAGGTCTAACATTTCAGCTCCTCATTTTTATCTCTTCTTGGCTGTGTGCCATTCTCTCTGCCTTTCTCTTCCCTTTCCCTCCTTCTCCTCAATCAGTGGCCCTGTTTAATCTGATTAACAAATTCAAACTAGTTGGGAAGAGCTAATTGGTTAGTGCACTGCCCTTTAAGGAAATGCTTTTCTCTTTAAACCAGGGGCTAGGGACTATCCCTTCACTTAAATGTATGACTTTAATGATTTCTGTTTAAGGCTTTACAGGTTTTTGTTTATTTTGTTTGTTTTTATAATCAAGTAAGAGCAAAGCAATTCAGTTGGAAATAATAAAGATGTATTAAAAATAAGTCCAGGGGCACCTGTGTGGCTCAGTCAGTTAAGTGACAGACTTCGGCTCAGGTCATGATCCCACAGTTCATGGGTTCGAGCCCCGTGTCAGGCTCTGTGCTGACAGCTCAGAGCCTGGAGCCTGCTTCGGGTTCTGTGTCTCTTCCTCTCTCTGCCCCTCCCTGGCTTGTGCTCTGTCTCTCTTGGTCTCTAAAAGATAAGTAAACATTAAAAAAAAAATAAATTAAAAAAAAATAAGCCCAACAATCACACAATTTTGTGGAAAGGAAGATTATGATTTGACCAATATATTAAATAAAAGCTCTGACAAATGTTGAAACACACAACCTTTAAAGGGGTACAAGACATATGATGACACATAATCAAATTTGTCATTTCAGACATGTGCAGTGTAATCAAATACCTGGTGGCTAGGTTGTAAGAGAGATAAAACCCAAGTCCCTTTCTGGAATTTCAGTGAGCCAAAACGACAACAAATGTGGCCAGTACCAAATGCAGGATGTAATCATAAGGGCTGGTTGTGAACAGCTCTCATGGGTCATTGTCAAAGCATAGTTTCATGTTTCTCAATTTAGGTTTCTTTTCAGGAGCCGGAATCTACCTTGTGTTTATTCTAATGTAGCTGGGATCTAGTGTTTTGTAAAAAGAAGGCCCTATGGGGATGCCTGAGTGGCTCAGTTGGTTGAGTACTGGACTCTTGATTTCTGCTCAGGTCACCAGTGTCCTGGGATTGAGCCCTGTGACAGTCTACACACTGAACCTGGAGCCTACTGAAGATTCTCTCTCCTGCCTCCCCTCCTCCCCACTCCTCTTCTCTGCTCTCTCTCTCTTTAAAATAAACAAATAAAATAAAATAAAATAAAATAAAATAAAATAAAAAACAACGCCCTTTGGAGAATCTGGTCCATCAAAAGTAGAAGCAGAGTTTCTTGTTTAAAGCTCTAGATCCAAGATTTTTTACTGAGAATGAAAATGTTCATTATTTCTTACCCCTCCTCTTTTATTTTCTACTGTAATTCAAGCATAAGTGGGCATGAAATGATTATATGGCAAAATCTCCATCAGTCAATAAGCAGCCTGGACAAATTAAGCAAGATAATATTTGTTCAGTGAGGCACGTTCTCTTTGTCAATAGTAAGTGCTTTATAAGTGGCAGCAATTAACTAAACATAGTATTATTATTATTTTTTAAACATAGTATTATTAATAATAATATGATCTTCTGTAGCTGTGGGTTGGGCAGTTAGTAACTGTTTTGGTTTTTATAGATAGCTAGAAATTTATCTTTTTTAAATAAAGAATTGTCTTCTAGTCAGCACTCAGCCTAGAAGAAATGCTTTTTACCAAAGGCCATTGAACTCAGTAAGACAAGACTCATCGTAGGTAATAGCAGAACAACTTTGCTTTGGAGAAAAACATGAATGATGGAAATGAGTGCTCTCAAAACAATACAGATTGGGGTAAGTAAGTGGCATATAACATATACTGGCTAACATAAATGTACTTAGCACTTAATACACACGTATGACTACAGAAATCATTCTAGGGGCACCTGGGTGGCTCGGTCGGTTAAGCGTCCAACTTCAGCTCAGGTCATGATCTCACAGTTTGTGAGTTCGAGCTCTGCATCGGGCTCTGTGCTAATGGCTCAGAGCCTAGAGCTTGCTTCAGAGTCCGCCTCTCTCTCTCTGTCTCTGCCCCTCCCCTGCTTGCACTCTGTCTCTCTCTCTCTCTCTCTCTCAAAAATAAATAAACATTATATAAAAAATAAATAATTATAGATATGTAGATATAAGAATCCATTTAATTGATATATTGCTCTCTCTCTCTCTCTCTCTCTCTGTTTCTCCCTAATCTTTATAATGATTCTTTATGATGACTATTTTCCTCATTTTATATATAAGAAAATTGGGCTTGAAATAATTTCAATGAGTCTTAAAGCTGTATATAGCTCTATATTATTTGAAGGTTTTGTGGCTCCAAAGCTTGAGTCATGGACCACCTTAAGAAAGAAACTAGAAGATAATGATGGAGTAGGACAGTGGAAGAGCTGGACAAGGATGGGTACAAAGAAATGGTGTAGTAGTTTTAGTAATAGGCATTCCTGGGTTTGATGATAGCTCCATCAGGTGCCACCTGGATATCTTGGTTAAGATAATTAATTGTCATAAACTTTGGTTTACTCCTCTTTGATATGGGGCTAATGATACTTCTTAACTGAGTGTTGTGAGAGTTTTATGAGATGAAGTATTTAAATTGCTTAGTAAAGAGTCGTAGGCTAGTCTCGCATGTAAGAAGCTTGGAAGTTGTCACTGTCCTAACAAGTGAAAATGTGAACAAGTTAAAGGTCAATAACACTTCTTATATCCATAAGGGAACTAGGTCACAGGACAAGCCACTGCTTCCAAAATTGGAGAGACTAACAGGTGAATATAGAAGATCAGAACTTAGTGGAACAAAAGCCCTAGAGCAGAAACATCAGGAGAAACAGTGTTGGGGTGGGAAAGCCTGAACTGTAACTGATGAATTGCTCGAGGATCGGTGTGGATAAATTTGAGACTTGCAAAGTCCAGGGAATGGAGTCATAGGGACAGGTGTTACATTTTTGTGAGTTTTACCTCCATGAGTTTTTAGTAGGGGAAGGGGAAAATGAACCATTTTGAAATATGCCAGAGCTTTCTAGTCTTCTTTATAAGGTCTTCCCTCAGGAGAACCTATGTAACCAAAGACTGTGTCGTTTGTTGGGGTTTTATCAGAGCCTAACTGACCTGAAAAAATAAAGCTTCACCCCACTGTAGGCACTCTGTCCCACCTAAGGAAGGTAAAATAACCTAAGAAGCACTCGTGAGGTTCACAGATCAGAGGTACAGGCTCACTAAGACTGAGACCTAATTATAGGACTGTAGAATGCTCCCTCTCCCCTCACACCTCAACACTACATTATTAAAGGTCCATTTACAGCAGCTCCTTTTATCCAGTACATCATGGTCAGTTATAAAGAAAATATACAAGGTGTGCTAATGGATAAAACAAACAAACAAACAAAAAAACAAACAAAAAGAACACCACACAGTTTGAAGAGACAGAGTAAGTATCAGAATTAGACTCAGATATGGCAGAGATGTTGGTATTATCAGACTGGGAATTTAAAACAACTATGATTATTAATATGTTAAGGGCCCTAATGAATAAAGTAGACAACATGCAAGAGCAGATGGATGATGTAGACAGAGAAAGAACTCTGTCTGAAGAAAGAGCTAAAAGAAATGCTAAAGATCAGAGACACTGTAACAGAAATGAAGAATGTCTTTCATGGGCGTGTTTGTAGATTGAACACTGAGGAAAGGATCTCTGAGCTTGAAGATATCTCACTGGAAATCTCCAAAATTGAAAAGCAAACAGAAAAAAAAACCAGAATATCAAAGAACAATGCAACAACTACAAAAAAAGTAACCTATGTGTAATGGGAACACCAGAAGGAGAAGAAAGGGAGAAAGGAAGAGAAGAAATATTCAAAACAATAATGACTGAGCATTTCCTGAAATTAATTTCAGATACCAAACCATAGATCCAAGAAGCTCAGAGAACACCCAGAAGGATGAGAAAAAGTGGTACATCTAGGCATATCGTGTTCAAAATACAGCAAATCAAAGACAAAGAGTAGTAGGTATTCAATGATTAAAATAAAAAGACCTCAAAATTGTATGTACCTTCAGTTTATTGATATAATTGATATTTGGTAAATTGCATGTAAATAATGCTGTTATGATCCTAATAAGTAACTGATTACTTTGCTATGTTTCTAATATTATAAGGACAAAAGGACTTATCATTATTAGGGGGAGGTATGGAAACTGATGGACTATGGACACTTGTAGCCATCCTTGTGTTGCCCAGAACTTTTTATAGATTAGGGCCTGATCTATGGGCCTCGGATCCTTGGTTACTTTGCTGGATAATATGGACTCAATGCAAATATTAGTGTCAACATACAGATTACCCTTCACATGGGTGTAAGGGAGAAATCATTCAGAATTGATACCATCTTTGTGTTCTACTGCTTTAAAATCAGATTGTGTATAAAATATAGAAGATTATTTTCTATATAATGAGATATTAGCAAATAACACATACTATTTCACATAACTGTCACCTCAACCCCTACCTCCTTGGGACTATATTTCCTACTTTGTATGAGAAAATGTCTAGGGATTCTTGGGGCACCTGGGTGGCTCAATTGGTTAAGAGTCCGACTCTTGATTTCAGCTCAGGTCATGATCACACAGGTTCGTGGGTTTGAGCCCCTCATCAGGCTTCGCTCTGACAGTGTGGAGCCTGCTTGGGATCCTCTCTCCCCCCACCCTCTCTCTCTTAATAAATAAATAAACTTAAAAAAAGAAAATAGCTAAGGATTCTTTAGTGATTACTTGAAAGAATAATGAAAGGGAAAAAGAGTCTCAGTCTCTGTATTTCCTATCTTTCTTCTTCACTCAGAACATTTACCATGACAAGTTCTAAAAAGATTCTTGTTCTCTGAGACTCCTGCTAGTTCTATCTCCTTCTTGAGATTTAGGAGGGGTGCCCAGAACATGATACAATGCAGAAGCTTCCTCTTCTAAAAGGAAGCAGAGCCGAAGTCTTGACAAAGAGAGAAAGCAGGGGAATTCCACAAAACAAAGTCAACTCTTCCAGTTAGAATCTATGATGATTCCACAACTTATTTTCTAATTCTTTTACATTGACTTTAGAAATATCAGTAAACCTTTTGGATTTTTATCCATCATCTCAGGCCCTAATATTTTATTAATAGATATAAAATCTCAAGCTTTGTCTTTCTGAGTCAGTGTTTCTAGCTGTGGAAAAGCCGTATAATTTTTTAATAACACAAAACTCTTGGTTTCTTATTGTTTTCTTATTTTGAAAAAAATTTTTATCAAAGATGTTAACAAAGGAAAACATCACAATATAGCATATAGGAGAGAAATTTGTACTCATATTATCACTGTGCTGGATTCACTTGCAGAATTTGAAGATACATGCCCTGGGTTAATGACTGATTTCTCTTATGAATTACATGGAATCAAAGAACATGCTAATATTTAATAAATAATATTAACACTGGATCGGAGTCATCATGTGTGGGTGGAGGTGTCAAGGCCTCCTTCTTTGTATTTATACATCCTTTTCAGGTCATTGCTAGAAATTTAGCTTTTCAGATTCAATCTTGTTCTGATGTTTTGGGATCAGGTGAGGTCTAAGTTTTATATTTCCTCTCTTGAGAAGGAATGTTTGGGAAATAAACACAGAATTTGGAATTTGGATCCTTTCCGTTTCAGTAGACATTTTATAAACAGATGATCATTCCTGGGTTTAGGGAAAAAGAGATGCCAGATGGTGAGGGTAAAAAGCAATGTTCAAACTGAAATTACTGCAGTAATAGAGAAATAAAGGAAGAGCTATATGGTAAAATGTTTTTTGATTGTCTATTTTATCTATTTCCAGCATTCGCTGGAACAAACCTTCTTCAAGAAAATGAATTGTAGCTTCAGACTCTTAAGAGGCCACCACAAACAAAATATTAGTAAAAATACAGTAACATATACCTTGACAGGATGCTTTCTGAATTGAGTCTTAGAGTTTCTAATTTCTGTCTTTTTATGAAGGAGTCTGTGTTATGAATTCTCTAAAAATAGCTGATTGGCCTTGATTGAGGGTTTTACTCATGAACAGTTTGGTGAGTAAATAGTGTAAGTTCCTCTGAGTGGTGGAAGAGACAGTGGCCAAGACTTCATTCCACAAATATTTGTAAGCATATTTTATAATCTAAACTGTCTCTTTAGTGATGTACTTTGAGAAGTGAGGGCAGGGAACTCAGTGGCTGGGTTCTGCTGGTGGTGAGGGAACAAATTTATTGAGCCGCCTTTGCATAGAGTTTTAAAAAGTAGAAACTCTTAGCATCAGAGAGGACAATTCTTAAACCCAAAGATGTGTACATGTGCACTTTTGTATATTTAGTAAAAATTCTGAACTCTTCATTTGAAACTTGATCTTTGAAAATGTTGAGTGATCCAACCTATGCCTATCTATGCCATGTCATTAAGTATGTACTTCAGAGTTAAAGATGAACTAAGAATGTCTGCATGACATTGGTCTGTGCTTTCTCTTTGAATAGGAAATAAAAAGAAATGGTGACTCTAATGCTTCCTATATTTGAAAGAGCAGTTTGTGTGTTAGTGTGCAGGCTGTGTGTGTGTGTGTGTGTGTGTGCACACGTGCGTGCCTGTATGTGAGTGTGTGTGATTATTCTGTTCCTGATTTTTAGACATCTTAATACTTATAAATTTTAGGATGAAATTTTAATCAATTCTATACTAGATTACCTGTAATGATTTCTACAATAATCCTTATTACACTTCTATCCACACCCCCTTGCAATGTGACTTAACCACTTCACCAATCAAAAGATAGAGTCTCTTTCCCTACCTCTGGAATCTAGACTCATCTATGCTTGCTTTGACCAATTTAATATGGTGAAAGTTACATTGTATAACACCTGAGCCTGGGTCTCAGCAGACCTTGTAGCTTCTACACTGGACCTCTTGGAATGCTACTACCATCAAGTCATGTGATGTCTTGCCCACCATAAGATGAAAAGCCTCAAGGAGCAGAGATGAGTCATTGCAGCTAATGCATTTGAGACGAACCAGCTGAGACCAGCAGCAGTCATCAGAAATGTGATTGAGGCTATCATGTGTCTTTCAGCCCCAGTTCAGCCACTTGATGACTTCATCCATTTGAGTGACCCTACAAGAGATTAGCAGAAGAATTGCCCAGATGAGCACCCAGCCTGAATTGTGTTTGTTGTTTTAACCCACATTTTGTGGTGATTTGTCATGCAGCAATACATGATTGAAATACGTTCCCGGCATTTAATTTATTGAATTTTATTCATGGTGTCCCTTAAGCAACAATCTTACCTTGAGTTTTACTTCACATCACCACAGTGCTAATGCATTAAGTAGCATTGTGTATTGAGTACTTTCTGTGTGCATGTATGATTACACACCTTTTACTTTCTCGGGCTTTACAAAAGGAAATAGCCAGGAATGAGAGGAACTTCTTGATCTTTATGAATTACAGGTTCCTGTTTTGCCTTCTAGCTTAACTTAATGTAGTGGAATAAAACAGACAAGCTTGAAACAGAACAAAACAAAACCAAAGGGAGATAGCCAAAACAAAATGAAACAAAACAAAACAAGAGGAAATAACCAGTAGAGTTTTGTCCTTATACATTGATATATAGTAAATCAACACTATAGCTTAGGAACAGTTTTTTAAGAATCTATAGAATAATTTACATTTTACTCCGCCACATACGTGGACATATTTACCAAAGACTTAAACATTAGAAGATGTTAAAGAAACGCAAAAGAATATCAGACGGGGAATTCTGAAGGATAAGTTTTGACATGAGCCTTGAGAAAAGAAAGCTTGGTGTACTAATGAAATTCTGAATAACAAACAGTGCCAAGGAAAATTAGAACTTGCTCCCAGGAAGGCTAAGAAGACTCAAAGTTATTTTAAGTTTCTGTTAATAAGTTTTCAGCACTGTTGCACACTATATAAATTTTGTTGTGTTCATTAATATTCGAACTATTGTTTCTATAATAGGTGATGACCCAATCTCAAACAAATATTCTTGGGAAACAGGGCCTGGTTTTAACTTAGAAAACTTTTTTTCTTTAAAATGTCTCTCTCAGTGTCCACCATATCACTGAAGAAACACTTATGTATTTTAAATTGTTTTAAATTATTTTCCCTTTACTTTCTGATTTTTTTCTCTCTTTCCCCTCTCTCTCACCTTCCCTTCTTCCTTTCCTTCTATCATTTCAGTGTATTTGTTCTTTGTTCTGAAAGATATTTGCAGAGAGGAAGGATATGGAAATTAATTGTATTGTTAGTAAACAAACGTCTCTTTAGAAAGCAATTTAACATATTAAGTTAATTAAGTTAGTACAGGAAACAAGAGCAAGAAACTATAATTATCATCTGATATCAAAATCTAAAACACATCCAAAGTAATTATTCATGGGTTATAGGCCTAAAATAAACACAATATTTACAAAAGAAGAAATATAAATGGAGCCACATTAATTCACCTTGGCTTCCCCTGAAGCCACCTCTTACCCCTCTTGTCTTTTCCCCTGATTCAGGCAGATGTTGTGAGCACTTAAATCAGAGACTTGATTCCAAACATAGAAGTAAGTGTTGGTCTTAATTGTATCAGTCATTAATATCTCGCATTGCAAATAATTGCTGTTTTTCTAAATGACTCTTATTGGGACACTTCAATTTGATACTTTGGCTCCTCTCTAGAAGCAATGTGTTGCTAGGCCTCATTGCTAAGCAACACCACATAGTGAGAAAAGCTGAATTCTAAGGTTTTAGTGTCACATTCAAAAAACTATTCTTGATCTATAATTTAACATCCAATAATATATACATCTATATGGTGTCTTTGATATACATGAAGCAGGACTTATTTTAGATGATCTACAAAGTTTCCTGATCAAAGTGTGATTTCTTTCAAGTTCCAAAAGACTTTAAAATACATAGCATCTGTCATCTCTACAAAATTTAATAAGCAATTTCATTATAAACAAATCTGGCATTTTATAAGTATTCAGGTATTAGTTATATCCAGTTGGCATTTTCATGAAGAATGGTACTCTTACCAAACATTCAAGAAATGAAAGCATTGAGAGAGAGCTCTCCATGGGTCTTTTAGGTTTCTGCACGTCTTCCAAGCCGAGGCACTGACAGCTTTTAAGCAGGCTGTTTTTGGAGGATGCTTGCACAGAGAACGATTTTGGAAGGTAGAGATGGTGTCTCCATCTAGAGCAAAAACAGATTTGCTTAAACCCGTGAAGATAGAAACAGTGACTTCTTCTGGAGGGAAGGGCAAGCTTGTTTACCGCCTATTACAAAAAGTTCAAGTCCTCTAAGCTCTGTGTTCCACTCTGATAATGCAATTCGCAGTGTGTGCAAGTTATCACCTGGTTCTCTGCATCGCCTTGTGGGAACTGGGGCTTGGGGAACCTATATAAGAAATAGCAAATTCTCTGGTTATTGTTGTTGCTGTCAGTCAGAAAGTCCTTTGTCTTTTGTCTCTGACAAGGTCTTGTGATTTCTGACAACATCTGTGAAACTGGCAAGCTAGCTTATTAGCCTGAGAGGAGGGTAAATTCTCAGGCCCTTCATGGTTCTTGACAGAAGGTACACTTCCATTGATGGTGAAAGTTATAATAAGTGAATCCAATCAAAAGAAGCTTCAGGAGACTCTGAATCACGAAGTAAGAAACAAAGAAAAAGAACATTAAAATATTATTTATAAGTAACATCATGGCATGTGGGTTCTAGGCAATGTGATTAAGAATGTACAGCTTGTGCCTTATCTTTAATTGTATAAAATCATTTGTTCCTTGTTAAAGAAGTTTCACCACGAACTAAGATGTCAAGGAAAAATTCTTTTGGGTAGGCACACCTTCCAAGAATTTTTAATATCATTCCATTCAGGTATTTTTCTGCTTTGTCCAAATACGTATCTCTGATCATGCCTCATTCAGGAAAATCAAATTATTAACTACCTGAAGAATTGTTAAAACACAAATTACTAGGTCTCATTCTTACAGTTTCTGTTCCAGTAGATCTGGGACAGGCCTGATAATTTTCATTTTTAACAGTTTTCCTGCTGATGCTAATGGTTCTGATCTGAGGACCAAGCTCTGAGAACCATTAACATAGAATGGTGTTTGAAATGGTACAACATATATTTTCTTGGTACCACATATTTAAATCATTTAGAATCATACCAACCTAGGTGAGAATCTGAAATCTGCCATAACTAGCTATATAATCTTGGAAAAAATAATTTCTCTGAGACTCACTTTCTTCATCTGTAAGATGGGATTAATCATTATAATAACACCTATTTCAAAGGAATGTTTTAAGTATGAAATAACTAACCCATGTAAAGTGCTTTGCATATGTGTGGCACTTAGTTAAGTGCTTCCAAAATGATAATATTATCATTCGACTATATTCTATAGCAACTTATTTTTACAATAAAGATTCAGAAAACAATTTATAAAATACGAAAATCTTCTCTCAGTTCCTTAAAAATACAGTTAGAATGGTAATAGAGGTACAGTTATTATATAAAAAGATACAAATCTCTTTTAAATATTATGGAACTGGTTAAAGTATTTTTATTAAATCAGCATGTGATCCCTGAAGTATATCATTTACTTGGACAAGTTCTCCCAGACTTCAGTAAAATGTTTCCTTTGTGTATACCAAAACATTTTTGGCTATTGAGGCTGGCTTTCATTCCTGTGGCTGGTATCATGTGCACATCCTTCTTGTGATTGTTTTCACTTAAAATTGGACATTACCTCATGATATCTATGGTAGCAGATTACTTTGATTTTCCAAAAGCTGTCAGAAAGTCTAAGAAAGTCCACTAGGAGTTAGGGGAGAAAATCATCAACTTCCAATGTAATGATTTTGTTTTATGAGGATTTTTTCCTTTTTTTCTATTTTCCTCTAGTGAGGAAATGCTTTCTCTTCTTTTAAGTATTAGAAAAAGGAAATCCATAAGAAGCACCATGTCCTTATCATAGAGAAGCTTATTTTTAAAATGTCTTTGTAAGGATTTCTGAGTATGTCTGTGTGTGTGTGTGTGTGTGTGTGTGTGTGTGCATACATAATTTTCTAGTAACAACAATAAGGCAAAGATGTTGTTCAACATCTGCTTAAATCCTCGCAAATCAAGGTGTGGGCCATAGATAGGTAGCATTAGTATTACCCAGGAAATAAGTTAGGAATGTAAAATTTTAGACTCCCCCCAGCCCCAGACCTATTGAATCAAAATCTGAATTTTAACAAGATCCCTAGGTGAGTTTTACTCACTTTAAAATTTAGAAAGCACTGGTTTAGTAATATCTCTGATAGTATGAATTAATATCCTTTTATTTAATTGATGCATACTTCTAATTTTTTTTTTTTTAACTTTTATTCATCTTTGAGAGATAGAGCGTGATCTGGGAAGGGACAGAGAGAGGGAGACACAGAAGCAGAGGCATGCTCCAGGCTGTCAGCACAGAACCCCACTGTGGGGCTTGAACTCACGAACTGTGAGATCATGACCTGAGCCAAAGTCGGACACTCAACCCACTGAGCTACCCAGGTGCCCCAATTGATGCATACTTCTTCCTTCTGTTAAAAGCAATGCATGCTCTGTGATACCCAAGCAGGGATAAATTAAGAGAATACATGTTCTGGGGCGCCTGGGTGGCTCAGTCAGTTGAGTGGCCCACTTAGGCTCAGGTCGTGATTTCACAGCTCGTGAGTTCGAGCCCCGCCTGGGGCTCTGTGCTGACCCCCTCGGAGTCTGGAGCCTGCTTCGGATTCTGTGCCTCCCTCTCTCTCTGCCCCAACCCACTCACATTCTGTCTCTGTCTCTCTCAGAAATAAATAAACATTTTTTAAAAAAAGAGAATACATGTTCTTACTCAGCAAATTAACTGATGTTATCTATATTAAAATTATATAACATTAGATGAACTATTTTCAAGCTCATGCAGAAATAGACATGAAATGGTTAAAAGCAAATATTTAGCTTCTTATACTGTAGGGTAGGTTAAGAAGGAGAGGGCTGTTAGTCTCAGTAACTCCTGATGCTCATTTTCCTGTTCAAGAGAACTTCCTATTCTTCCTAAGAAAGTGCCGAGTTTAGACATCCATCTCATTGCACCAGCCTGAGAATACAGAGACAGTGGCCAGAGAACAGCATGCATTAGGTTGCAAGGATAGAGTGGGGATTCAGCCTGCACCTAAAGAGAGAAGTCATCCTTAAAAGGTCATCCTTAATGGTGGCCGGTATTTATCAGGGAGGCTTTGACGGTAGTATACTTTCTGCCATAGACAAGAACAAGGATCTAAGTAGCAATTAGGAATTTTCTGTGATTGGTAATGAGAGTCATGATGTGAGCTTGAAATCATTTCAGGAAGAATTATATGGGGCACTTAGAAGAGAAACAGGAGAACATGGATCACTGAGAAGAGAAAGTCTGTCTGGACTAGACACACGGAGTTCTCTAAATCTTCTAGTGGGTTTTCATTAATTGCTGGCCAGGAGGAATTAGAAATTAATGATGATAATAACAAAATCCTTATGACTTAGACTTTGGTTATAATTATGAAAACTGCATCTGTAATGAGTATTCAGTTGTATCCTTAAAGTCTGTAGATAAATTTTCTCCCCAGGTATTGCAGTCAACTGCCATCAGACTCCTTGGATCATGTTGATAACTGCAGTGCCAAGAATGGTCACTATCAGAAACGTAATGCCTTGTTTACAAAAGTAATTGAATATGGGAGATGCATGTTGCAGTGCATTTAGAAATGAGGCTGGTACAAAATGATTCCATTTATCAACGTCAAAGGATTTCTTTATATTCTCATTTAAGTTCTTAGGAAGAAGTTGGTAGATTAGTCTATTTTTTACTTTTTCTTCACTCTGTCTTTTCAGTTTCTTGGTGGTGATGTTGTTTCTATGTTTTTAAAAAAACGTATGCAATATATGCCTATTCTATCACCCTTATTTGTCTTTTAATTGAAGTTTATTGAAGTGTCATCAGTGCTTGTCCCCAGACCTTACACCAGAACTTCTTTTTTGATTCCCACCCAGGAATGTTATATACTTATATGTTTGTGAAGGATTTCCTTGTTATGTCTTTGCACATTTTTAAATCAAATTGTCACGTTTTAGAAATGTTTATTCTTAAACTTCAATGTTATTCTTTACCATTTTTACTGTAATCTGCACATCTATGACATTTTAAAACTGGAAACAGTGCAGACATTTTTCTGTGTTAATTGTTCTACCCGCTTTCACACTGACCTCTCTAATTATTGTAATTTTTTCAGTAAATTTTTCTGTGTTGTCCCCACATATTTTTTTTTGGCAAATAATTTACATGGTATTTACACACTTTATTTATTTTAACATTTTTAATTACACAGGCTAGTGATTATTTCTTAATGCTTATTTATTTATTTGAGAGAGTGAGAACAAGTGGGGGAAGGGCAGAGAGAGAGAGAAGAAGAGAGAGAATCCCAACCAGGCTTGTGGCTCAATCCCATGAACTGTGAGATCATGACCTGAGCCAAATCAACGGTTGGCTTCTTAACCAACTGAGCCATCCAGGTACCCCCAGAAATACTATAAACAAGGGCAGAGATATTGTGAACTCTTGCCCCATTTTTTTAATCTTAAGGGAAATTTGGGGGAAATGATATTTTATTTTAGGCAGTTTACTTTTATGACATTTTCACCTATTACTTTTAATGGTAATATCTGCTGAATTTATTAGATAAATGTGGGGCATATATTGGAACAATTAAGTGTTTGGGTCTTAGATTAGTAATTATATTAATAGACTAACAAACAATGAAACATTGTGGAATTCCTGGAATAAATCCTTTTTGGCCATGACACTTCAGAATATTGTGTAGTTTAAGTGAGTTCAGTTCATTCTTGCTCATAGTTACAAGGTGCTCGATATGCCACACTGTCTGATCAGCTCTATCTGGTCCCTGAACCCTAATATTTGGTACTGAATTATTATCATGAACTTGGTTGCTAATGATAAACTATTTGGTATTCTGCAGAGGTATAGCCAGGTTATCTTTGATGAGGGAGATTCTCAGCTCTACGTTTCTATGGAGGCGTCTTTCCTGCCATTGGAGCTATTTTCATCATTAGTGTACTGAGCCTGCGCTGGTGTGGCTGGAGCAGAGAGTTAGCTTACCTTGCTGACTTGGTTATTAAGAGCTCCACTCATTCAGGTGGCTTCTCAGCGATCAGTCATCTGGGACACAGGAGCTACCTTATTCGTGAGTGGTGAAGAATGATTTTCCAAAAGGCTTGGGACAGGGGAGGAGCAAGACTGAAGGATGGGTGAGAAGGAAATTTGAAAAAGATATCGATTGCTGAACTTTCACAACCTAGGATGTGAAAATATTTTAAAATATGCCTTTCTCTTAGATTAATGTGTTTTAAAAGCATAGCTAATTTATGTTTCACCTCTTCCCTTCGTTAGTATATGCACGTGTGTATAGTTTATATATATAGCTGCATAATTTGTTCCCAATAGTTCTTTGTTCACGTCCTGCAGGATTTTTATGTAAAACTCTTACTAATCTTCATTTATATAAAATCTATGCTTTGTACTTTAATTGTTTCTTTTTCTTCCCAGAGTTATCTAAAAGCGTTAATAAATTCCTGAGTGGAAAATTGATTTTTGACTAAATGTTACTTGTAAATTTCTAATGTTATTGCATTATGTTCAAAGAATGTGGCATATTTTTTTTCTGCTATGTGGAATTTATTGAAGTTTTGGCTGTTCCATAGGACTGTGAAAAGTGTATGTATAGGCAAATACATTTAATTGTGCTATCCAAATTATCTGTAGTTTTAATTTTTTAATCTCCTTCATTTTATTAAATGCTGGGTTTTTAGAGATGTGTATTAAAATCTCACATCGTGTGTCATTTTAAAATTTTATTTTAGCAGTTTTGCATCCATTATTGCAAATTATATTGATGAACATTGAATTTTGACAAAATTTTGTAAATATTTTGCTTTACGTATCCTATTTAAACTTTTCTGCCTTAATTCCACTTCATCTGGTATTAGCAGTGTTGTACTTAATTTCTGTTAGCTGGAATTGATCTGTTAAATGTCTTGTATCTCTTTTTTGTTTTAAAACTTTCTTTGTCATTTTTTTCCCCACTGTAAACAGTATACTGATGAATTTTTTTTATAAAAGTTTTTTTAATGTTTTATTTATTTTTGAGAGAGAGAGAGAGAGACAGAGTGTGAGCAGGGGAGGGGCAGAGAGAGAGAGGGAGACACAGAATCCGAAGCAAGTTCCAGGCTCCCAGCTGTCAGCACAGAGCTCGATGCGGGGCTTGAACTCACAAACCCTGAGCTGAAGTCGCTTAACCGACTGAGCCACCCAGGCTCTGATGAACTTTTTAAAAAGTGAGCAAAACAAAAGCGCTTTAATCTGAGGATCTCTCAATAGGAAAATATATTTCACTCATATTTTTGTTATGAATGCATTTGGATTTATGTTTGTTGTATTTAAATGACTTAATTTTATATCCTTTATTATTTTCCTTTATTTCCTTCTCTCTTTTTGACTGAACAAGTTTTCTTTGTTTCATATTTTACACTGAGTTTTGAAAATTTTTAATGTATCTGGTGATTGTCTATAAAATATTATATATTTATTTGTAATAAGCAGCTGCTTTTAGACTAGGACTTCAGTAAGATTTAAATGTTTATTGAGCAACTATCATGAACTGGTCACTGTATTCGGTGCTTTCATGTAGCTTGGTACTGCTGGTAGAATGTGAGGAAATTTTAGTGATAATTCTGATATTTAGAATTTTAATAATTCAAGCTTCAATATTTATTAAAAGTATAGCAAGAACATAAAAATCATAATTTCGTGTATATTTTCGTGTAAAATGAGGTTAAGTAAATAAAAATAAGTTGATCTGAAACAATTAAAAAGGAGCGCCTGGGTGGCCCAGTTGGTTAAGTGTCAGACTTTTGATATTGTCTCAGGTTATGATCTCCCAGTCATGAGATGGAGGCCTGTGTTGAGCCCTGCATCCCTGACTGGGATTCTCTCTCTCTCAATCTCTCTCTCTCTCTCTCTCTCTCTCTCTCCCTCTCTCTCCCCTTCCCCCAATCTCTAAATAAGCAAATAAATAAATAAATGAATATTTTTTTAAAAATGATTGAAAATATTGAGCAACAAATAAAAGAGTTATAGCACTACAACAGAAGTCTTAAAGGTAAATACAGATATCAATGATATATCTTTGCAGTGATATATTGTATTCTGGAGATAAGAAAATTGGTGCTTAGTGGCCACTATCTGCCAGGTTCTGATCAAAGCATTGGAGAACAAAAGGGAGAGAAATCTTTACCTTCATGGAGCCTACCTCCTAGTGGGGGAAGACAGCACACAATAAGCATCGTGAATCGGTAAATTATTTAGTAATATGGCTCACTGGAAGGTGAAACAGGCTGTGGAGACAAGAAATGGAGCAGATGCTGGGAAGTGGGGCGGTTGTAAACTTTTCTTAACAGTTTATGTTCAATGACTTTAAAACTTTGAAAACAGTTGTATGGAAAGTACACATATGCTTTACCCAGACCTAGAGTCCTCAATTGTTAAATCTTTCTCTGTCTCAGTGTTCTCTCCTGCAAAGTACTTCCTATTCTTAAGTATGTTCAGGAACCAGTGGCTCTGTTTAGGGTCAAAGATCTTGTAAGTAAGTGAAAAAAGCAGCAACAGCACACACAAGCCAGCTGAGACAACAGCTCCCTGGAACCAAGGCAAGCTTGCCCAAGGGAGGAAATCCTTCTCATATTTTCCGCTGTCGTGAAAACCCAAACTGGAAAACCTGGCCAGCTGGTGATCCAAGCTTTTTCAAAACCAATTTAAGATTCTTTGATTCTTCGATTCTTAATAGAGTCTATTAAGAATATTCTTAATAGACTCTATTAAGAATCTATTAGGATTACTTTAATTTCTTTTGTATAAGCTTTAGGTAGAACTCACTTGAGAAAAGGAGGTATTCAATTAGTATTTGTTAACTGAATGCCTAAATTATAGGAATAATTAATCTTTTACTTTTTTGCTTCTTTACATAAGGTATTGTATTAGAAAGGTTCCCCCCCCCCCATTTATATTCTCCAAGTAAAATGAAATACAAAGATATTTAACGCTCCTTAAGTTTTGTGGGCATATATGTAGTATCAAAAGCTAATACATTATTGTTCCTCACCGCTCCTAAAAAAAAAAAAAATCATGATCAAGACTCTTTCTTGACCTCACTCTAGTCAGGATCCTCTGAGCCCTCTTTTTAACAAGGCCTCAATTTGCATTTTTCCTTGGTCCACTTCTTCCAGTTTTAGCAAGAATCCTGCTAAGACAGTTTAGCGAAAATCCCACACCCTTGGAATATGATCACCCTGGCTGTCTTCAGAAGGAATCCTATTAGGTGATTCTAGAAAAACACTTTCCTATCTCTTAATGATTTTCCATCCACTGACCTTTCACCCTGCTCTTTGGCTATAAATCCCTACTTTTCCTTATGGTATTTGGAGTTGAGCTCAATCTCTCTCTCCAATGTAAAACTTCATTGCAGTGGTGCCCCTGAATAAAGCCTGCCTTACTACTTTTTAACAAGTGCCATGAATATTTTTTTCTTTAACAGGAGCCAAGAAAATATGGAAACCGTGGTGTATCATGTCTCCATCTTGGTGACAATACTCATCTTCAGCATTTTGAGGACACTGAGGAATCCTGAAGTTAATATTTAACCTAGAATTTCCAAAGTTTATTTGATCATTATGTCCTTTTGAAACGGAATAGATATATTTAATTTTTAATTCTTTTCAGTGTAGGGAGCTGTGTTGGTAGTAGAACTATAGTGCTGGAATCTTCGGGATCAACGTTACCTGGGCATCTGTTTGCAGGATGGAGTCTTGGGCTCCAACTCACACTTTCAGAATCAGAATCAGCATTTTAATAAGATTCTCTGGTGATTTATATGCACACTGAATTTAAAAAATAGTTATAAAATATAGTAAGGAATAGAAGGACAATATGATCTTAAAACTCGCAGGAAGAATAATAGTTTGATCTCATAATTTTCAGTATAATAATGACCTATGGAATGATATACACTTTATTATATGTGATTCTATAATAATATTTTATTAATGCGATAACTTGTCTTTTCTGACATGCTTTTCTAAACTTTATTTATTAGGTCATCAGACTTATACTCTTAACACCTTCATTTTTAATCTATATAAATGAAAGTAACATCAGTTACCAATAATTCTCAAATAATTTTTGATAATTTTTATTTTTGAGAAAATCTTTTTCCTGATGATAACTGTTACTGGAGCTAGAATAACTTTCTAATAATTCTTTCAAAATAAAATTTTAGTGTATCTAGAGCTGATGATTCTTGAGGAATAATTTTTCTAAAAATACTTAACTAGGGCACCTGGGTGGCTCAGTCAGTTAAGCGTCCAACTCTTGACTTTGGGTCAGGTCATGATCTCATGGTTTGTGAGGCTGGAGCGGAGCCTGCTTGGGATTCTCTGTCTCTCTGCCTCTCCCCTGCTAGTGCTCTCTCTCTCTCTCTTTCTCAAAATAAGTAACCTTAAAAAAAAAAAGTAAAAATATTTAACTCCTCAGATGAATCAATTTTATGTAAGTCTAAATTTAATTTTAAATGCAAATTTGTACAGTGGCATTTTAATGCCTTTTTGGCATTTTCTGTAACTTGTAGACATTATACAAAAAAACAAAAGTGACTCTATGATTTGTTTATAATTCAAAATGTCTGTTAATTGTTTCTAACGCTATGTCTTCAATTACAAGAAACATTAATTTAAAATTTATCTTCTTTGTAAATAATTGGTTCATTCGATGCTTCATATGAAAATAGTGTTCTTTTACGTCAAAAGTGACAATCTTTAAATTCGTTTTCTATTTCTGTTTGTGGATATTTGTTTTGCAATGTAGTAGTTTTCAAAATGAGAGTCTAAACTCTTTGAAGAGTTCTATTAGCTCTCAGATATTCTTTATTGTAATGTTTGTGCACACACTTTTATTTTGTTGTAATTTAATGACACAGTCACTGCCTGAGCTCCAGCAGAATATGTGTGCAGGTGTGGAAGGGAAGGGCTGTGGGAATGCCTGCGTTAGCTGGTGTTCCATCACTGATGTCCCCGCTGCTGCAGCAGCTGCCTTTGCTGCTACCCTTGCCAGCAGTCTGGCTCCAGGGCCCGGTCCCAGCCTCCCCATGGGGGTCTGTGATGCCAGGAGCTGGCCTGGACATACACACCACGTGGCCAGGTCCCCTGCTTGGACTGCCTGCTGCCCCGTGCTCTCTGGCCTGAGCTTGTGTGTGCACTCAACACATCTCCTCTGCTTACGTGCATGCTCCATTTGTCCCATTGGACTTCCTTTGCAACACACAAGTTCAAAATTAAAAGTATGAATAATTTCAAGACCACAAAAGCAGAGTTTTAAACCAAATGTAGGACTCTTGAATGACTACACAGCTTCCACATTCTGTTGCTGGCTCTGTCTCTATGTATGGAATTTATGTTATTTTTATGTTATGTTATGTTTCCGTGTACTGAAATCGTTGAATCTTAATCTGAAGCCTCAGAGAATGCCTAGATCTCAGAGTTAAAGTTGAGAATCTATAGTATTCAAATTTCTCTCTAGAAAGCACGTAAATACTATTTTTCAGTTTTGCTTGGCTTCCTTTTACCCTCTTTTCAACGGTTAACTCGGGTGTGATTTGTAGGCAATAAATACACAAGCATCCCTGGTCATGTGAAAGTCATACTTGTTGATTTATAAATGGTGATGCTTTCAGGAACTTATAGTTGGTGGCTATTTGTGACAATCATTCATTTCTGAGAATTTGGTGACTGTATCTTTTTTAAAATTAATCTTGGAATTTTTACTAAAAGATAGCATTAAACAAGTCATCTATTTTAAACTTAAGACAGTGAATACAGTTGTTAAAAGAGTTAAAGTTCTTCCAAATCAGAGGGACAGTTGTTTGACAGAAACTACTTCCACTTAGGACCCTAGTTTTTAGACACAGATATCTACACATTCATGTCTAAATAAACTGAAAAATAGGGTTAAATAGGTATTGCATCTCATGGTAATTTGATTTTAAATTGTAATTACATATATAAGTAAATGAATAAAATACACTAATGTATCATTTGTGATATAATAGTGGATGGATGTTTGTTGTGTTAGGTATGAATACTTGGGAAAGATTGGCCACAGACATTGTGACATAACATTTTTTAATTAAATGTACATGAACTGATTAGCTACTATTGTTCAGTACATGAAAAGATAAATGACACATCGCTTCTGTTTTAGAAGAGCTTAAAACTCAGGGGGAAAAAAAGAGACTTGATTAAAAAGGATCATAAATTTACTATAAAGAACTGAGCATTTGCTGAAACCCCGCAAAATTTTACAACCAATAAATCACCTGTGATCTACTTTTTCTCCACCTTACTTTTATACTGCTCCCTGAATGCTAATGAATACAGGGTCCTAGACTTATCTTATGAAAAATCATGACAACTAATGAGATTCACATCAGTGTCTTCTCCATTCCATAGATGCAGAAATGGTGTCCTCTGAGAGATTTAAAAAACATCCTCAGGTAATATCAGCAAGTAAGTTGCATAATTGAGAAATGAATTCAAAACCAATCTGTTTGACTCCAAAGCCTTGTCCACCATGCTGAGCTGTTTTCATGGTGTTTTCTTTGGCATATCACACTCTGAAGATTGAGTCTAGAGCAGATTTTCTCGGCTGTGCCCCAGAGGACTTTTCCCGGTAAGTATTGTAAGGGGAGGGGTCGATGGCAACAAATGGGGGAATGAGAGGGATTTGTGGTCAGATATTTGGCTGCATTCTCCTCCTCCCATTGAAAATTCATAAAATGTATTAGCATGTTCGATGATCTAAGACACCTTACAATACGAGAAGTAAATCAGTTGTGTTTCCTCAGCACTTATACCAAAAAATTGTAAGGAAACAGATGATCATATCCTTGTATAGGAATGACACATACAATTTTGAAGCATCCTATGTTTCTGTATGCCTTGCTCATTTCCAGCTAAACTGTAAAAATACATACATCTGGTAAATTGTGTTTAACTGCAACAATATTTCTTGCATTTATTTGATTGTGTATTCTTCCTTTCCCTAATACCAATTAACATATCATGGAAATATTATTTAATCAAATAGGTTTTGGGGGAAAATGATGTGGAGATATGGTCCAGAGAGAAGATATTTAGGTATTTAGGAGCATTAACCACAACATTATAGACATCTAAATCACTGTCTCATAAGAAAGGCCCAGTTTGTTTGTTTGCTTTCTTGTTGTTATTACTGTGAGGAGAAATGTCTCCTAATTTATAAATAAATTAATGAAAATTACATTTATCTAAAAAGTCATGATATAAATTTGGAAGAGGAATATTTTTATAGAAGATGCCTTTGATTAACTGATCTGTGACACTGTTTGAGTAGTGGGGTAGAATAGTAGAACAATAATACGATGTGTGGGGACATTGTGCTGTGTGTTGGAGATGTGACCTGAGGGGGAAAAGTGTTCAAATTGATTTTTTTTCTTTTAAAGAGATGCAGAAATCCTTTTTTAAAAAATTCTTTTTAAAATCCTTTTTTCAATGTTTATTTATTATTTATTTATTTTTTGAGAGGGAGAGAGACAGAGAGCAAGCAGGGAAGGGGCAGAGAGAGAGGGAGACACAGAATCAGAAGTAGGCTCCAGGCTCTGAGCTGCCAGCATAGAGCCCTTTGCGGGGCTCAAACTCACAGACCGTGAGATCATGACCTGAGCTGTAGTCAGCTGCCCAACCGACTGAGCCACCCAGGCGCCCCAAATTGATTTTTTTTAAAAAGAAGAAAACAAAGAAAGAAAGCAAATACTAGGTTTAAATCTTAAAGATCTTCAATCTAAAAAAAAAAAAAAAGTACCAATAGGCAATTAAAAGATTCAGTGAAGACAATAAGTAAAAAATAAAAAAAAATACACCTTAATTTTGTAAAAAATATACAAAATGGTAAGAGAATATTAATTGTTTTAATTCACAAGTTTATTTTTTTGTAGGCTTGTATTTTTAAAACTACCTTTAAAAACTCAAAAATGTTTCTGAATGTGGGGAAAATAAGTATTTAATAGTTGGTATGCCTGCTATATTCCTTCACTTCGCTTGTGTTCCTGACTGCTTATCTCATTAATCAATTTAAGCTAGTCATTTCTTTTGAAAACTCATGACACCAAAATGGTATGTTTCTCAAACCCAATTGAAAATTAATGCATACAAAAGATGCCCTGTTGTTTCATTTTGACCTGGCAGTCACCTTTCTTAGAAGAAGGATCAACCCAATTGAATCTTAATAAAGTAGGTCTTTCTTAATATCCCTGTGGTTGTCTTCTCAGCTGGGAATCTACCAAGTGAAGATTTGAAGGGCATGTGTAGGGAATGTTCTGAGAACCCCCAGGATTTAGTAAATAATAAATTTAAAAAAGAGCACTTCTTCTTTAGCAAGTAGCTCATGTATTTGCTGGTGAAGTATCATGCTGGGCACCAGGAGAGGATATGATAGGGGCAGCAGGGCTTGAAACATTTCTATTGCTTTGGTGCCCTGCAGCAATCTTTTGAATGGGACAGGTATTTTGAAAATAACACTTGTCTCAAAGCATCCATAGTCTTTGTAGGAGTATTGGCAGCTTGAAAACTTCCTGACTTGGGTTTCATTACTGGAAAAACATCCAAATGAAACTTCTGTTGAGAGCATATAGCCACAACAGGGGTCCTGATGTAGGTCTCTTTATAATAGAAATGAAGGTAGGCTGCATTTTAGATCTCACTAATTTCCCAACATCTGTTTCTTATTCAGTTTTCTAGATCTGGGATTCTTTTCCATAATGTTAAATGTATATTAACTTTGTAAAATAAGCATGCAAAAGAATATTCCTGTGTGTATTTAATTCGGAAGTAAAAGGCAACATGATGAATGGAGTAAAAAAATTAATTCAAACAACAATTTTATTGTTTTATTGTAAGGGGAAAATTTAGTGATTAAATTTGAACATACATGCCTCCATATATCCATTCAGAAAGTTATTAGCTCTAAATAAATATCTTCTTTAATCTTGAAAAATAACTAAGTATGCCTTTGAATTGCTTTGAATATTTCCTTATTCCCTCATCACAATTCATTACAGACACATACTTAGATAAGAATACTTAGATATTCTTAGTGTTCTAAGAACACTTAACATAATACTTCTCAATGCACGGCTCAAGCATCTCAGGAATAGAATGAATCACTCAGTGTACATTGCTCTTCAGTACTTCTTAAAATACAGAGTTCCTCCTGAGATTTATTAAATCAGAATCTAAATGGGGGTTGTGATCTGGGAACTTTATTCTACAGATTTTCAGCTAGTTTGATGTGAGAGGTTTTGATTATTTCCACCTTATTGTTGAAATAGAAATATTTTTTGTACACTAATTCTGAAGGTTTTTATTTATCTTATTTTTATTTTTATGAAAGGTGTACGCATTAGGCTACTCAAGCTGCCGTAACAAAATACCACAGACTGGGTGGCTTAAACAATGAAAATTTATTTTCACATAGTTCCAGAGGCTGAAAAGTTTAAGAGCAAGGTAGCAGTGGGGTTCAGTTTCCGATAGGGACTCTTCCTGGCTTGCAGACAGCCACCTTTTCACTGTCCTTACAAGGCTTTTTCCTTGGTTCATGCATGAGGAGAGAGAGTGTGAGCTCTCTGATGTCTCTTCTTATAAATGATACTAATTCTATTGGATAAGGGTCCTACTCATGATCTCATTTGACCTTAATTACTTCATTAGAAACCCCATCTCTAAATACAGTCACACTGGATGTTAAGGCTTTAACATATGAATTTTGGGGAGATGCAAACATACAGTCAATAAAAATGTACAATGTATTTTGTCAACTATTTAGTTTCTTCCATAAAACTGTAAAAATGCAATAGCGAAAAGCATCAGTTCTGTCTATAGAGACAGAACTTGAAGAAAACAGAAGCATTATAAATAGTCCTGTTAAACTTTTCCATCTTAAAACAGAAATTGAATTTATAACCTTTCCAGTTTATATATTGTTACTGTTCTAAATACAAAGGATAAGCAATGAAAAAACTTCTGAAATAATATCAGATTTTAGCCAAACCAAAAGGATGTATATCAACACCCAAATCTTAATCCTAGGTTTGGGTTCAATAGACAGTCATGGTGAGTAGTGGTGGAGGATATCTTGTAAAGGACACCTGAAATTTGAGAAGGTGGAGAAAAAGTAAAATACATATAGGATCCAAAAGTGGTGTTTCAAGGAAAAGAGCAAAAGTTCACTGCATGATGATTATATAAATGAGAATGAAAGAAACACAGAGTTGGCTACTGGACCAATGCAGATACTTAACCTGTCTAATATTTGAGTCCTGTTACAAAATAGAATTCCATGCTATCTTTTTATTAAATGGATAAGTAATTATCACAACTTAGTGGCTTACAACAACACCCATTTATGATCTCACAATTTCTGTTAAGTCAGGAGTCTGGGCACAGCTTAGTTATATCCTTTGTTCAGAGTTATACAGGTCTGTAATCAAGCCGCCAGCTGGGCTGCGTTCTCATCTGAAGGCATGACTGGAGATACATATGATAGTAAGCTCACTGAGGTTGGCAACAGAATTGATTTCCTTGAGACTGTATGCCTCAGAGACCTGGCTTATTGCTGGCTATTGGTTGTTGACTGTCCTCAGGTCCTGCAGCTCATAGAGGCTTTCCACAAGTTCTTACCACATGGACCTCCTCAACATGGCTGCTTACTTCAGCAAGTAAGCAAGGAGAGACTCTGGCCCTATTCTGCTAAAATAATCTTACATAATATAACATGATTATGGGAATCAAATCTCATGTAACCTAATTAAGGGAGTGACATCTCATCACTGTTGCTATATTTTATTGATGCAAAGCAAGGGATAGATTTTAGTTTCACTCAAGGGGAGGGACTAACACAAGAACATGACTCACTGGGGGTCACCTTTGGGTGTGTCTGCAATGGATGGTAATATTTACCCACATAGCTCTTTGGAGATTAAATATGATTATAGAGAGAGAGTTCCCAGTCCATATTATGTATTACTTATATAGTAGCCATTACTGTATTCCACCGACATTTCTAGTGAAGAAAAGCTTTTTAGACGCATAACTGATTTTTAATTCTGCCTCATCTCATAGATTCCACCCAGAACAACCAATGAGTATGCTAAGCCCACCTTAACAAGTATCACACTTGTTTCTTATGACTAGTTCATGTTAAGATCTCAGTGTGCACTGACTCAGAAAAAAAAAAACTAGGAAGAGGGAAAAATAACAAAGTACTTTCCCTTTCTGCTTCCAAGCTCACCACTTGACACACACTTTGGTAATGTATCTATATATCTCTCTCCAACATTCAGGAGAATTATGTTATTCTCTGGATGCTTTGGGACTCACTTAGGCATCTCCTTCATGTCCAGTCTTTTTTGAAAAGAAATCTGTTACTATAAAACAAACTAACAACAAACTTTCTTTTACCACTACACCACTCCTTCCTCCTGAGAACTGGAAAAGCAAATTTCTTAATATGTTAGCTCTCCCAGGAGACAATAGTAGATATAATACTTGCACACAGAAGGAGAGACTGAGTGAGCCTGGAGGCATATCTCTATCCAGTCAAGCCTCCAGATGAAAAGGCAGAGGCAATACAGGATTGCAGCCTTATGAGAATCTGAGAGGGGACCCAGGTAAGCCATACCTGGACAAATGAGAAATAGAAACATGGCTCCTTGTGATAACATTTTAGGCACTATATCTGACTTGTGGGGCAAAATTTTCATCACAGAGATACCTTAATACAACTCTCAAACAATAGAAAACGTCATTCTTCTTTTATTGTTCAATGTAGAGCTTATGTTTCAACATACAAAGCAATTATATAATTTTTAATTGTTCAGTGTATAAGTTGACATTTTTTTTTACAAAAGTAATTTTCTGGGAAAGGAACTCAAAATAATCACTCTTAGAAGAGAAACCAATGGTTTATTACTATCTATACTTTATAAGGCATTTTAAAATATATTCTTCCCATTCTGTAATCATGTATGAAAAATAATTGATTAGCGGTTCTTAAAAGAGTTCTGTGAATTTCTCTTAAGATACTTAAGATGGTCAAATGGCAATTATAAAAACACAAATGCAAATAGGTTTCCTAAATTTAATATATGTTTTCCAGAGAAAATACATTCTATGTATTTTAATCTGTGTCTTATATTCAATGGCCATGAGAATAAACACTCCAAAACTATGTAGGTGGCATTGGTAAGGAGAGGTAGATGTTTTTTTGCTCTACCAAAATGGTCCTTGTATTTAAGGGTTAGGAAAACTGAATTCAAATAGTTTGCAGTGCCCTGTAAATTAAAGATATTGCGGACACAGGTGTTAAATTGAGAGTGTTTATTTCAGCAACTTAGGGACTGGACACGCAAGTGGGTGGGTGAAGCAGCTTTGGCATGTTTAGACACCAATGAGCAGCCCTTGTTCACCTGCCAAAGTTCACCTATCAAGCATGAAGTCTCTCTCATCAGACTGTGTTTCTGTGCATGACAGCCAGTGTTCAGGACCTAAGGGGAAAGGGCTTAGTTGAATGCTTTTTCATTATTTGAATCAGCCTCACTGAACTGACTTGATTACTTGTAAAACTAGAAGTATCAATTTGATGAAGATTAAGGCATTTTCCCACGTTTAGTATACATCGGATTATAAGGGTGAAATGGAATGTGGTAAGCAGTATGGATGGTTAGACAGTGAATGGTACTGTGTATGTAAGCTGGAACTCTTCATGTGACTAACACCTGATAATTTAATTTACACGAAATAGCAAAAGAGTGATACATAAGCTTCAAACCAAGTCCCGGGACTGGCTACATAATTTTCAGGGAACATTGTGAAATAAACATGTGGTGCCCCTTTTCCAGAAAGTATTAACATTTTCACGATGGCAACAACAGACCATTCAAGCAATCTCAGGGCTCGTCTGAACATGGAGTCCTGTGTGTACCAGTTCTTGTACTGGGAAGCTGACCCTGCAAAGGTCACCCCTTACCCTCTGCAGTCTCCCTAATGTCAGTAGCAGAGCTGTCCCTAGGGTAGAGTAAATGTGTATCTTCATATCCTTTATAGGGAAGATGGGATCCTAAGAGGCTTGGAAAATGAGACATTGATGTTGCCTTTGAGTGGTACACAAAACACCTGAGCCTCTTCTGCTGGCCCTGGCTGTCTGGTCTGGACCCGCCAGGTCCGCATACACTGTTCTGTATTTTGTTTTCTTCTTTTTACCATTTAACACTTGTTGTAGTCAAAATACACATGGATTTAAACGGTGGCAGGCAAAATGAGTTTTTTTCCCCTTTCTCTGTGTAGTCTTTTATGCATGGCCTTGGACTTTCATGGAAAATTCTCATTGTTCTTTGTTTCTTGGGAGAGGCTACAAAATCATGTCTTTATGAAAAGTTCTAAGGTGTGGTTATCAACACACCAGCTTTGGAGTCAGACTTGCATAGGTTTTATGACAGTTTCTGCCATTTCCCAGTTTTTGATCTTTGGCTAATCATTTTTCTACACTGAGTCTCTTGTTTGCTAGTGTTGATGGCAAGGAAAATACCTATTTCTACATTTAAAAAAAATTTAATGTTTATTTTATTTTTGAGAAAGAGATAGAACATGAGCAGGGTAGGGGAAGAGAGAGAGGGAGACACAGAATGTGAAGCAGACTCCAGGCTGTCAGCACAGAGCCTGACAAGGGGCTCAGGTCCAAGAGCTGTAAGATCATGATCTGAGCCAAAATTGGACGCTTAACCAACTGAGCCATCCAGATGCCCCCCCCTTTTTTTTAATGAATTCTAAATCTTTTTAACCTTTATTCATTTTTGACAGACAGAGAGAGACAGAGTGTGAGTGGGGGAGGGGCAGAGAGAGAGGGAGACACAGAATCTGAAGCAGGCTCCAGGCTGTGAGCTGTCAGCACAGAGCTCAATGTGGGGCTTGAACCCACGGACTGCGAGATCATGCCCTGAGCTGAAGTCGGACACTCAACCAGCTGAGCCACCCAAACACCCCAAAAAATATCTATTTCATAGGGCTGTTGTACACATTAGATGAATAAAACAGAAAGACAAATATCTGGCATATTATAAATATTCAAGAAAATTACTTATTCATCTCTGTATTATTATAATTTCTAATTGTATTTTGTAAAAGATATCAGGTTTTTTTTTTTATCTTGATATAAAGAGTGTCAAACTCAGAAGCGTAAAACTGGAGAGGACTTCAAAAATTTTCTGGCTTAGTAGCTCTTAAGTTTGTTGGGATCATAGATCCTTTTGAATTCTGATAAAAGGCAATGGCTTCTCTTTCTCCCCAAAAGTTACACATGCATTTAGCATTGTATTTCAGGGGATTCTTTCACTACCTGAAGCTCATCATTGGAACCTATGAAGGCAGGTAAAAATGAGTATTTCAAACCTGATACTAGTTTCCATTTCTCAAACAGTGATGGGATTGAATTCTAAATATCCACCTCCCATTATTGAAAGCAACCCCCTTTATAGACTGTTCTGCTTCATGAATATGGGTCTATATTTTTGTTTTATTTTGTTTTGTTTTTTTTTCATAGAAATGCTGAGCAAAGCCTGGAACTTGATGAGAACACCGGATAAAGATGCAATCAATTTCTTTTATGTAAAAGAAATAACTTCACAGACATCCCTTTTCAGGACTCTATTCCTCTGAGAGACCCCTCAGTGCTGTGAAGTTCTTCCTTTTAAGTTGCTACGTCTGATGTGCCACTGTGCATTACCCTGATGATTTCATACTTGGGCAAAGAAATAGAATAGTAGCTCAGGTTTTGGCAAATTTGGCTCTTTATTAGGACCTAGGTGTTGTCACATTGATCCCTATTTTGTTTTTCCTTTTCTAGCTAATTAATTCTATATTCTTTATTACTTCTTTAACTTTTCTTCCTCTCATATTAGGCTTCGGGCCTAGTTTGCAAATAATTTTTTTAGATGTTTATTTATTTTTGAAAGAGAGAAAGAGAGAGAGAGAGAGAGAGAGAGAGAGCAAAAGCGCTAGCAGGGGAGGGGCAAGAAGAGAGGGGGAGAGAGGATCTGAAGCAGGTTCTGTGCTGACAGCAGAGGGCCCAATGTGAGGCTCAAACTCACGGACCGTCAGATCATGGCCTGAGCTGAAATGGACGCTTAACAGACAGCCACTCAGGTGCCCCTGCTGATTATCTAATTTTTACCTGAACCTACATCTGCTTTGACTGTCCAGCGTTTATTCCAGATTCTTTCTTCCTCTTTGGCTACTTTCACCTCTACTTATTACACTACAAATTTGTGGCAGCAGCATATGGACACATACTTCCCACAAAGACACAATGAAAGTCAAACTAAAAGACAATAGAAAGGCAGAGCGCCATCATATCTTTTAGGCTTGTAGCCTGATTTTCTTTTTGTTCTCCACCTGGTTGCCATTTGACCCACCCAGGTTACTTCTCATTCTTAAGCACGTATTCCAGGGTTTATGTTCACTGCCGGGAGAGACATGTAGAGAGTATGTAGAGATTCACTTCCAAAGAATAAACCCAAAGAGAGCTGTCAAATTTCTCTTTATGGATATTTTGGTTCCGAGTCATTTTTATATTTCTTCTAGCTCTAGATCAGGCTGATGTTGAAAAGTAGTCTATCTTGATTGTTTCCACATTTCTTGCAATGATATTGCAAAGCAAAATTGGGGGGGGGCGGGAATTGAAGCATCACCTGTCATGTTTAGCCAGGATGAAGTTATATGACATTTAGAGTGCAGGAGCAGAAGAAGTATCTGCCAACCTGGAAGTTTTTAATCCTCATTTCAGAACGTTTACAGAGATGCCACACTAATCCCAGAGTGCCGGTACCCTGTCTGCTGCTGACACACTGTCTGCTCTCCTTCATATTGGATGTGATCAGATGTGAACCTCAAAGACTTTTTGGAAGCTAAGCCTTATTTGAGTCCTGAGTCATTAACTTTCACCCAGGCTCATCACATTTTGCCTTGTGCACACCCAAGTTTTGTTTAATAGGGTAGTAATTGACATGTGGCAAGTAAGAAACCATGCAGATAGAAACTTCAACCTAAGTGTGCATTTCTGCAGGGTCATAGAACTTTGTCAGAGTTGCTCAGGTTTTCATTACTTAGCATGTTTGTTTAATGTGCCTATATTTATTTTTAAAAGTTGTGTGTGAGCTTGCTCATTTTTTTAATTGCCTCTCCTCTTAGTAATAAAAAGGAAAAATGCTTCTCATGTGAGAATTATCATCATGGGAACAGACACTAACAGAAGGCCTTGTCATAGCTGACCTCAAGAGAAAGCAGAACAGGATCCTATCTATGTTTTTGGAGTTGATGGAATAGTATATGGGAATCATTGTGCTAAAATAAGTCCCAACATACAGGAGTACTGATGCATAGGGGCACTTGTACCCCAATGTTTATAGGAGCACTCTCAACAATAGCCAAATTGTGGAAAGAGCCTAAATGTCCATTAACTGATGAATGGATAAATAAATTGTGGTTTATATACACAGTGGAGTACTACATGGCAATGAGAAAGAATGAAATATGGCCCTTTGTAGCAACGTGGATGGAACTGGAGAGTGTGATGCTAAGTGAAAGAAGCCATACAGAGAAAGACAGATACCATATGGTTTCACTCTTATGTGGATCCTGAGAAACTTAACAGAAACCCATGGAGGAGGGGAAGGAAAAAAAAATGAGGTTAGAGTGGGAGAGAGCCAAAGCATAAGAGACTCTTATGAACAAACGGAGGGTTGATGGGGGGGTGGGAGGGAGGGAAGGGTAGGTGATGGGCATTGAAGAGGGCATCTTTTGGGATGAGCACTGGGTGTTGTATGGAAACCAATTTGACAATAAATTTCATATATTAAAAAAATAAAATAAGTCCCAACAGCTTGTCATTTCACTGTTACAGATTCACTCCTTTGGTATAAACATTTTTCATTGTCAAAATTGTAGCTATTAAATTGCAATTTATCTTAGAAAATATTAGGCAATTTCTGTTAATCCTCCAGTTGAATGCCAATTAAGCACCCAATCTGTAAGAACATGGCATGGAATGGGTGTCAAAATGATGAGAGCTGGAGGGCAAAGCTGTTTTGAAAATTAAAGGTGTAGGAGACAAAAGTCAACTGCTTCCTGATTTGTTAAAATTAGCCTCTACTCTTAACTGTGGTACTTCAGTCAGAGACGGTGATAAGATGCACAGAACTGACCAGCCTCAATCTGTGCATTTAAATTTCTGATAATGTTGGAAGAATGTTTGGATCCTAAACAAATTAAATAAGCTCAAAAAGTACTCTTAGAGCTCTCCCCAGTGTACACAGCCCTTCCACAATTACAATTTTATTTAATTCTCATTATAAGCCAGTATACATGTAAAAACACGTGTTAATTTCACTGTCATCTGCAGAAGAATCCTTGGGGCTGCACACAGAAAGTATACATGAACATAGGCACGTACTTTGAAGAGAAGCTAGGTTCAGGAACTGAGCTACAGATAGATAAAATGACTTATCCATGGTTACATCTGAGATGTCTACGTGAAACGTGCATTTTTGTCTTTATTAGTTTTAGTTTACGTTTCTTAAAATGTATGAATCATTTACGACAACTTCATCACTCTGACTGCATTTGAGCATGTAATTTAAAATATTTCTAATAATATTTTAGGTATTTCACTGGGATGGATTTTCTATTATAAGTCAATAAGGGAGAAGGAAGCATGACAATGTTATTGTTAAAATAGAGAAATGGCACATAAGGGATTTCTTTTTGGCAGAGTAGTCTTCATGATTCCATCATTATGTTGCTTCTAAGAATATATCCCTGGACAGGAGAATAATCTTAATGTTACTTAAGCCTTAGGGGTATCAGATATATCTATTTTTCTAAATTTGTTTTTGTTGGAACATGAGGAGAGGAATGATATGCTTATGATTCGAACATTTTCTGAATCAAAAATACCATTTATGTAACCAGACCTACATTATTTTAAATTATTTTTTAAATACAAAAATTTATACAAAGATGGAAATCTTTGTGTCATGTTGTCATGTTCAGCTTTATATTTAATGAATCTCATTTACAGGAATAAATAAAATTGCATGAGATTGGGGTTGTCCAAGAATATTTAGCACAAATGACTGTTATTTATTGGAGTGCTGTTTCTGAACTGTGACAGAATGAAGAAAGTTAATTTAGAAAAAAATAATAAGGATAATGTAATGTTACTGTCTTTTATCTACATTGTTTTCTTATAAAATCTAAGCATTTTAGAAAGTAATCTTATGGTACAGAATCCAAACTCCCACTAAAAACAATCAATGAAATTCAATTATTCCTTTCATATTTGCATGGTTACATAGTCTCCCAGTTTCTCTAATATGAAACATCTAATGATGGTTTGTTAATTACCACCCGTTCCTCATAGGAGTTTGGCTATTCCAAGCCAACAATGCTTGAATGGCTGGAACACACAAACTTCTCAGAAGTTTACTGTAAAATTCTGTGTGAAAGGCTAAACTGTTGTATCCCTGAGGCCTTTCAAAGACATTTGAAGGGCTCTGATATTTTGTGAACAAGTGGTAAAATGTGCTATACACAAGGGCAATGATAAACAATTAGTAAGCCTTAACTTTTGATGAATTTGTGCTAAATAGGTTCACCTGTTCTTTTGAATAGACCGAGGCCTTAGGAGAATATAAGAGGAAAAAAATCTTATATAAATCTATTATTTTGAGAATGGTTGCTGGGGGTGCCTGGGTGGTTCAAGTTGGTTGAAAGTGTCCGGCTCTTGATTTCAGCTCCGTCATGATCTAGCTGACAGTGCAGAGTCTGCTTGGAAGTCTCTCTCTCTCTCTCTCTCTCTCTCTCTCTCTCTCTCTCTCCCCCTCTGCCCCTCCCTGCTTGCAGTCTCTATCTCTGTCTCTCAAAATCAATAAACTTTTTAAAAAAAATTAAAAAGAATGGTTGTCAATCGGAAAAGCATCCTCTTATTTTTTATTTAAAAGCATTCACTTTAGTTCTTGGAGCAGAATTATAAGATGAATGGTATCAGCCACTGCACTAGGTGTTCCAGGAGGGGCCGTGCCTGGGAAACATCTCAGGCAAAATGCAGTGGGCTAACCATAAGCTGGTTAGAGATCTTTCATGGCTGCTAGACTGCGTTGTTTTTAAAGACAGAATAGTAGATGGTGTATTGGTATTGGGAAGTCAGTAGGTTTAAGAGTCTATAGCCATTAAAATTTAGAAGACCAGATTTGGAGTCTAGGCTTTGTATCTCACAAACATAACGTAGAACAGTTCACTAACTCTTTCCAAGCTTCATTTTCATCTTTTCTACATTCATACCTGTGCTATTTAGGGTAGCTCAAGGATGAGGTATGTTGCCATCCAGGTACCTCAGGTCTGGGAATTTGTTTCAGTAATTTATTCCTGTATAACATATCATCCCCAAATTTATTGTCTTAACAACCATCCTGGTTATTTCTTATGATTCTGTGGGTTGACATAATGAGTTTGCTTCTGGTCTGCCCTAGACCATTCGTGTTATATCTAGCTCTGAGATTGACTAGGGGCAGTGAACCTTGGTGCTCGGTTTTCCTCCTCAGGGACTTTCCATGGAGCTAGCTTAGGCTTTCTCACTGTCTATTGGTCTTAAGCAGTGTTCCGATAAGGAGGATGTTAAGAATGTGAACATGGAAGCTACAAAGCTAAAAAAGTGTAACGTTGGAAGCCCTGCAGTGTTCCTTTCACTGCATTTTATTGGGCGAAGCAAGTCACAAGGCTAGCCCACATTCAAGGGGTTAAAAATCAGACCCATCACTTGATGAGAGAAGTGGTTAAGTCTCATTATAGAAGGTGTGCAATATGGAAGATATTAGTATGACTGTATTTGGAAATTATCTAGCAAAGAAGGTGAGTGCTAAAGATGGGGCTTGGGTGCAGGATGGTGCTGAGGGACACAGACTGGTAATAGTAACCCTCCCTGCAAAGGAAACCCAGTGAGTGATCCAAGTGAAATATCCCAAGTTCATGCCCAGGCAGGACGTGATAAATCTTGGTTAAGGGCACAGACTCCAGAAGCAAAACAACTTTGAGGTTAAAATCTAGCTCACTATTTCCTGACTAAGTGATTAAGCTCATCTGTGGCTCAATTTCCTCACCTATAAAATGAAAAGAATAACATTTTCTGTCTCATACAGTGGTTATTTTGAAGATTAAATAATTACTATATGTGAACATCTTAGAATAGTTCCTGTTAAATGGTAGAAACTTCAAGAAGTATTTATTGTTATTATTATTAAAATATACCTAGGGAGCCTGGGTGGCTCAGTCGTTAAACATCTGTCTTCAGCTCATGTCATGATCTCACTGTTGGTGAGGTTCAAGTCCCACATCGGGTGAGCCTGTGCTCCACTTTGGGTGAGCTCGTGCCCTGCTTCTGGTGAGCTCCAGCCCCACTTCAGGCCCCAGATGAGCCCTGCTTCTCTCTCTCTCTCTCTCTGTCTCTCTCTCTCTGTCACTCTCTCTACCCCTTGCTCACTTGTGTCCTCTCTCTAAAAAATAAAAATAAAAAATAAATAAAATGAAGTAAATAGGGGCACCTGGGTGGCTCATTCGGTTCAGTGTCTGACTTTAGCTCAGGTCATGATTTCATGGTTTGTGGGTTCAAGCCCCGCATTGGGTTCTGTGATGACAGTGTGGAGCCTGCCTCAGATTCTGTGTCTCCATCTCTCTCTCCCTCTCTCTCTTCCCCTTCCTGCTCATGCTCTGTCTCTCTCTGTCTCTCTAAAAAAAATAAACATTAATTTAAAAAAATATATCTAGATGCACTCTGTGTTGGGGGTGGGGCTGCTGTTGTGAAGTTAGAGAAATTTTAGTCATAACTAAAATTGGGAATTCAAGAGACATCCATTGCAGGAATTTATATTTTTCAGGGATCTAGCAGGGGAGTGCATGAAGGAGACACACAGCGAAAAGGAGCCAGTGTCTTAAAGGAGATCTGACAAGAGGTAGGGGACGTGTTACTGTCTGGGGTGTAAAGCAGAACCCTGATTTGGGGGCCAAGAAGTACAAAGCCAAACAAGCAGGACAAAGTAAGAGAGGGGAACCCAATGACATGCACACATTTATGAAAGGGGCCAAATGTTGGATGGAGCTTTGTAGGGACAGGTTATCTTGGGTTGTCCTCAGACTAAAACTCTATGCATGAGTGAATCTTAGGATACCGGGACACCCACATATCTTGGCTAAATCACTTAGCCTAGAATACATCACTTAATTCTAACCTCCAATAAAATATAATTTTACTTTTCTCTACTGTTGATTAGTTTAGAGATTGACTCAGCCCTGTTCTATAAGTGGCGACCATGAGTGGATTCAGCCCTGGATGCTGGGATGTAGGGAGCATGTAGGGACAGGGGCTGTATGCAGGGGCTGTGACAAAAGCCTGACAGCCTACCTCATTGGGTGGTTATCATGATCAATGTAAACAATGTATGTAAAAGAACTTTGTAAATCACTATCATCAAACATGTCTCCTGGGGCCAATGATTTTTCTTCTTAAAATAAATGTACTTGTCAAACTGTCAAACTAAACTTCCAGAGGTGGACTCCATGATGTCATTTGTGAGGGCTGAGGTCAGTGACAGGCAGTCTAAGGCAAGCAGGGTAGCTTAAGTTGCAACAGTGTCTATAGACAGAGTGTGGACTTAAGCAATCATGATGGAAAAGGTGGTGAATATTTCTAGAAGATCAGCACCCTGAATGTGTGGGCGGATACCTCACTAGAATGTGCAGTGGAAATCTGACAGCAAATCCCATGATGAGGTTTATAATCCCTCTGCCCTGGTTTTAAGCAGTATTTCTGATGTGGTTGGATGAAGGCTCACAGGTGTGTGCTGAGCCTCAGAATAAATTCTGCAGGTGCTGGTGATTGCAGTAAAGGTCTAAGTCCCTTTAGAGAGTACTCACCATCTGAACAAATGAAATGATTTTGAATGCTTCTGCTTGCTACAGGGAAATGTATAAAAAGATGGCATGAATTCATGCCATCTTTGGACGGCTTTTAAAAAGAGACCTGGGCCAAGAAAATTATTCTCCAAAAGCCTGCTAAATGTTTGTAATGGAAACAAATATATCCCTTAATATAAGTAACATTAATTCTATTTTAAATATATGATATGAGAGCAATGAGGTTTGTAATCACCCTGACTGTGCTTCAACTTTGGGGTGCATTGTGTAGCTAGCAATCTGGCAAGGATGTCATCACTGTATTGTTTTAAAATAGAAACTTTTGAAATTGACTTTTTGTTCATTTTATCTATTATATTATACTATATTGAGAAATAGTTAAGAATGTCCTATCAAATTACTGACTTCCTCCATAAGAAAATATGAACTTTCTTAATAAAATAAATTTTAGGTAAAGGTGAGAGCACTATACAGTTGAGACTATTCAAAAGACTGATTCTCCTCCTGTTTGTTGATCTTCACTTCTCCATATAGCAAGTACCAAGAGAATGATTCCTCGAATATAATCACTCCTAGGTAAACTCAAATAATACTCTAGATATGAGTTGAGGTGAAAAGTTAACCAGTTGCATGATTCTTTTCCCAAAAAGCACCATTAATTCAGATACAATCTCTTCCAATTTTGGAATTACAGCATATGTTCAGGTTCATCTTTATAATTGCAGCATTTATAATAGTTGTTCCAAAAGCATGTTTTTTTCCCCCAAAACTTTCCAAGTTCATGGGATGTCTCCAGAAGAGTCAGATGTTTAACTCCTGATGGCTTTGGGGAACAGAAAATTGAAATGCCAAACCAAAGGGTGATGAGCAAGAAGCAGAAATTAACCGTTGATGAGGTGGCAAGAGTGAAAAAGGGTGGGAGTGAGAAGGATTCTGAAAGGAATCACTGAACTTTAATAAGATGATGAAAAGGCATCCTGACAGGAAAGAAAAGGTTCATGAACCATTCTTCTGGGTTATACAATAAAGTAAGCTCAGGAAACATTCATTTTTCTAGAAAAAAACCCTGGTACATTTCCACTGAACTGAAAATTATATCCTTTCCATCAGAATATTATTGTCCTAAAATAAGGGTACTTTTTTCCTATGCCCCAATGTTAAATCAGACTAAATTTAAATTATGAAAAGACTATTTTTCAGATTTAATGGCCTCCTATGAAAAATTATAAACCACTTAAATGCTAAAATTCAAATCAGAAGAGCCTTAACAAGATTTGTGTCTCCTGTAAACCACAGTGCAATCAATAGAAAAACAAATTCATAAAGATTAAGCCCTGTACCTTATTTCTTTAGAAGCACATAATTCAAGTGCTTTATCCACTTTTAACAAAATACTTAAAAAACAAAAAACTCTTTTTGCCTTTATGGAATGCAATCAAGACAAAATGTAGTCTATGGTATGTCTCCATACCAGGTCAAATAATCTCATATTGAACGGTTTCTCTTCCCAGGCCTTATTTATCTCATATAGTAAGCACACTGTCCTCACTATGGATCAGGCACTTGTCTTAGTGCAGTGCTAATATAACTCGTTAAATCCTCATACTATCTCTATGAAATAGATATTATTAGCATTCCCATTTTATAGATCAAGAAACTGAGGCTAGGTTAAGAAAGGTTAAGTAACTGCTCGAGTTCATGCAACCCAAAACTAGTAGAACCAGATCCAAGGATCTTGGATTCAGAGTCCATGCTCTTAAGCCATGATATTCTGATGAAGTAGGTCATAGAAAATAGAAATGTAACCAGAGAATGCCACTGATTAGGTAGGACTCCTAAATGCCAGAGAAAATCCCAACTATTCTTTGCCTATTTCATTTCTATTTGTATTTTCTATGGTCACTTTAAACTCACAGTTTCCAAACTTGAAATCATTATCGTCCCTCCCCAATGTGTTCCTCTTATACACCTTGAATTAGATGACGAATCACCAGCTATTCAGTACCTTAGATAAAATCTAGGAATTATTCCAGAATTCTGCTCATGCTCAATGTCTACATATAATTACTCATCAAATCTTGCTCTTTAAGTGTTCTCAAAACTGGCTTCTCTCTATGGCATGGCCACTGTTATTGCCACTTTTCAGGCATTGCCTTCTTACTACAATTACATTGTCTCCTTAGCAGTCTCTTTGTTTTTAAATATCTTTCATTCTAGCCATCCTCTATACTATGGCTAAAGTAACCCTTTAAAAACGTTTATCTGGGGGCCTCGGGTGGCTCAGTCAGTTGAGTGTAGGACTCTTGATTTCCACTCAGGTCATAATCCCAGGGTGGTGGGATTGAACCCTGCATCTTGATCCACACTGAGTGTGGAGCCCGCTTAAGATTCTCTCTCTCTGTCTATTGCCGCCCTCCCCCCCGCCCCCCGCCTCTTGCTCTCTCTCTCAAAAAAACAAAGAAAGTTTATCTGATCATTTTTCTCTTTCAGTGAAGAGATCATACTTTATGACATAAAAATATTAAGCATTATACAGTTTTTAGACTCATGTCTTTGCAGATGCTATTCCTTCTGCTTAGGAAGTCCTTCTTGCTACTTGTCCTCCTGGAAAACTCAGGTAAGTCTCCAATAAGTGTCCATCTGATGTGTTCAGCAGGACTGCTGTAGCCTGGGAGAATTAGTTGTGCCTTTATGCCACATCTGTGCTTTGTGCAGGCTTCTGTTGTTCCTTTTAACACAACTTACTGCAACTATTTTTTACGTTCCACGCTAGACTCTGAGTTCCTTAAGAAGACAGCAATTAACGGGAGGCCAATAAATGTTAGTTCAATAAATTTGTTATGAATTTTTATTCTAGCTTGTTGCACTTTTAAAGATTTTATCCTGTCAGGAGATGGAGAAATGTGAGAAATAGTACATCCTGACACTCAGTGATGGTTAAAACATCACAGATTGGAAAATATGAGAGGAATACAATGCTTCATTTATTTTTTTTAAATTTATTTCATTATTTATTTTTGAGAAAGGATAGAGACAGAGTGGAAGAGGGGCAGAGAGAGAGAGAGGGAGAGAGGGAGAATCCCAAGAAGGCTCCACACTGTCAGTACAGAGCCCGATGCAGGGCTCAGTCTCACGAACAATGAGATCATGACCTGAGCTGAATCAAGAGTCAGATGCTTAATCAACTAAGCCACCCAAGTGCCCCTTTGTTTTTGTTTTTATCTTGTGATCTCCATTAACAGATGTTTCAAGAGAGTTTTAGAAAAAAGAAAGGCATGGAAAAACTTTTCCTAAATAGGAGGAATTATTTTCTTGATAATTCTGTCTTCTATTGTTTTCTTTGTTTCTGATATATTAATATTTATTCTGATGGCTTATGTACATTTACTGACCATTATATTCTTCTTTATTTTCTGTTGTATTTATCTATTACTGCATAAAAATCATGCCAATAACTAGTGGCTTAAAGCAACAATCATTTATTTTTCTCAGGAATCTAATTTATTCAGGGCAAATGAAATGGAATGGTGGGACGAGTGGTGTCTGATCCACAGTTTCTGGGGTGACTGGAACACTGACAGGTAGAACAAATAGGGCTACAGTGGCAACTTTCTCACTTTTTATAGTCTCAGGATCTCCAGGATATTTCTATGTATTCCATGTATTGTCTCTACCATGGTGGTTTCAAGACACTCAGACTTCATGCATCACAGTTCAGGGCTCTATAAATAAATATTCCTAGAAAGCAAGGTCTTTTATGACCCAACTTCAGAAATTATTAAGATGAAGTAATGAATCTTCTGCCATATTATATTGGTTCACACATGGTAAGCCTCAATTTTTTGAAGAAGTGGTCTACATGAGGGTATGAAAGCCAGGGGCAAAGATCACTTGGGGATAATCTGGGAGCCAGATTACCACATTTCTATGGCCTTCCCCCTCTTTTCTTTATTTAATCTTCTCTTCATCCTCTTCTCCCCACCCACCACTTTTGGTATGATTTATATACAGTAGAATTTGGAAAAAGGTATACAGTGATGTAATCACCACTATAATCAATGATATTCCACCATTCAGAGCATTCCCACGTGCCTGTTTATAGTCTCTTATCTCCCCACTTCAAGAACCTAACAACTAGGAATCTATTTTTTGGTTTCCATAGTTGTACCTCTACAGATGTCAAAGAATGGAAGGAACTGTATCTAACTATGAGAGATTGGTTTATTTCACTTAGCATGCTTTTGACTTCATCATAGTGTTGCACATTTTATTGCTGAGTAGTATTCTATCATATACCGTATTTTTTTCATTCATCCATCTGTTGAAGAACATTTAGATTATTTTCTAGATCTGGGTGATTATTTAAAAAGTTACTAAAGTGAAGAGATCATGTAGCAAATATCTAAAAATGTGGAAGTGGCTTTGGAATTGGGTGATAGCTACAGGTTAGAAGAAATTTAAGGGGAATTCTAGAAAAAGCCTAGATTACCTTGAAGGGAATGTTGGTAAAATATAGATGTTAAAGTTGATTCTGGTGAGAGCTCCCAAAGTAAAGTGGAGAGCTCTAGAGAAAGCTTCTATTGTCTTAGAGAATACATATATCATCAAAACCAGGATGTTGACAGAAATATGTACATTAAAATGCTATTCTGGTGAGATCTCAGATGGATATGAAATACATGTTACTGGAATCTGGAGGAAAGGCATTTTGTTATAAAGGAAAAGAATTTGGCTGAATTGTGTTCTTGGATGGTGGAATTTGCATCTGATGAAACTGGATATTTAGCTGAGGATATTTCTAAGAAAAGTGTTTAGGGGGTGGCTTTGTATTCTCCTTATCTCTTATTGTAAAATATGAGAGGAGGAAGATAAAACGAAATAATTGTTAAGTCAAAAAAAGCCAAACTTGAACATTTAGAAAATTTATGTCCTGTCCTTATTACAAAAAAAGAAAAAAAAATCTTAAAAAAAGAAGCATGTTTTGAAGAGAAGACTAAAGTATGACTGAATAACCATTTGATGAAGAGTTCATGAGTGTGACATGATTTACCAAGCCATTTTTTGCAGAACCAAGAATAGAGATGTGATTATACTAGCAGAAACACAGCTACTTTGAATTAACATAACTAGTAAGGTAACTAACAGGAAGTAAGGTATTGTCTGTCAGTTGTTGGACTTCTTGGATTCTTCAGGACAGGTCAATAGAGCTACTCAGCTGCAAACATATTTTATCTTTCTTTCTTTTCTTTTTTTTTTTTTTTTTTTTTAATTTTTTTTTTCAACGTTTTTTATTTATTTTTGGGACAGAGAGAGACAGAGCATGAACGGGGGAGGGGCAGAGAGAGAGGGAGACACAGAATCGGAAACAGGCTCCAGGCTCCGAGCCATCAGCCCAGAGCCTGACGCGGGGCTCGAACTCACGGACCGCGAGATCGTGACCTGGCTGAAGTCGGACGCTCAACCGACTGCGCCACCCAGGCGCCCCAACAAACATATTTTATCTTTCAAGGAAAGGGAAGAATGACAATGAAGGTGATCAGAGATTGTTAGGGCTGCCACTTCCTCCATTTCTGCCTTTTCAGTCAGCCAGGCAGCCACCACAGCAAACAGCATGGGCAGGACCCTCATGGAGAGCCATGGGGTTGGGGATACTCCATGAACCAAAGGGGCTATGTGGGTAACACTGCTACTGCAGTGGGCCTGCAGGGCTGAGCATCAAACCAAAGAGGATTATACTCAAGCCTTAAGATCTAATGGAATTTGCCTTGCTATGTTTGGACCTGCTTAGGACCCACCATTTTTTCTTCTGATTTGTTTCCTTTGGAATTCAAATGTCTACCACTGGAGAGAAATCTTGCCTCAGGATGAATTGTACCTCTCTTCTCACGCATAGCTGATTTAGAGGAAACGATGGACTTTAGTCTTTAGAGTTAATGCTAAAACTTTGGGCTCTTGGGATGGAATTAACGTATTTTGCATGTGAGAAAGACGTGAATATTAGGGGGCAACAAGGGTGAGATGTTATGGACTGTTTGTGTCTCCCTTAAATGCTTATGTTGAAGCCCTAACTCTTGATGGGTGGTTGTATTTGGAGAAAGGGACTTTAAACAAGATTAAGGTTAAATGAAGTCATAAGGGTAGGGACCAATACAATTGTTGCTCCTATAATAGCTCTGTCACCCTCTCTGTCTCTCTGTTTTGTTGAACAGTCTACCTAATGGTTTATCAATTTTATTGAGCTTTTAAAAGAACCAGATTTTGTATGAATTGATTTTATGTATTTTAAAAATGTTTTCAATATTATTGATTTACGATATTATCTTTGTTATTTCCTTCCATATGTTTGCTTTATGTTTAATTTTTTCTTCTTTTTCTAGTTTCCTGTGATAGAACCTAGATCACTAATTTTAGAACTTTGTTATTTTTTAATATAAGCATTTAATAAAACAGTTTACTCTAAGCTCTACATTTCTTCCATACAAATTTTGATATGTATTACTTTAATTTTTATTCAGTTCACATATTCTCAAGATTTCCTTGTAACTTCTTTCTGACTCATAAGTTAATTTAAATTTTTTAAATATTTCCAGATATTTAAGTATTTTCTCGATATCTTTCTGTTACTGGCTTCCAGTTTAATTGTTATGTAGTTTGACAACATACTTTGTATGATTTCAATTTTTTTATGTTGGTTGGAGATTTTTTGTATGTGTGGTCCTGACAGTGTGCTATTTTAGTAAATGTTCCACGCATACTTGCAAAGAATGTGTACTTTTCTGTCGTTTGGTGGAATGTTATACAAACATCAATTGGATCAGATTGATAGTATTGTTAAATCTTTAATATTATAATATTTTTTGGTCTCTGTTGCATTGTATATGGAGAAGGAAGTGTCATTGTTTAATCGTGCATTGGTCTGTCTCCTGAAACTTCTGTAAGTTTTTGCTTTATATATTTTGAAGATTGTTATTAGGTGCATGCCTGATATGGACTGTTCAGTTTTCTTGATCAAGTGAACCCTTTGTCTTTCTGTAATTTCCTTTTATATCCCTGACAATATTCTTTCTATTGAAGTTTATTTTATTTTATTAATAAAACAATTCTTTTTTTTAAAGTTTTTATTTAATTACCTTTTTCTATCCATTTACTTTTAATATATCCAGGTCATTACATTTAAAGTGCATTTCACATAGACAGCATATAGATGAGTCTTGTTTTCTTTTGTTTTCAATCTAATACAACTTTGTCTCTTATTTTGAAGCTTTAGGCCAATTAGTGAAATTACTGATACAGTTATATTTAAACATACCATCTTGTTCATTTTTTCTTCATCCTATCTGTTCCAGGTTTTTTTTTTCTTCCATTTTTTATTTTGTTTTGTTTTTACTGAGTGTTTTTGATCATCCCATTTTATCCCCACTACTGGTTTATGTTTTATAACTCTTGTGATGGTTTAGTGTTGTTTAGGTCTTCTAAAACCTTACTGATTTTCAGTTTATTTGTTTTATCAGCTAGTGGAGGAGGGCTATTACTGTCTCTAGCTGTAATTGTGCATTTCTCTTTTTTCTTACTTCAGTCCTGTTTTACTCCATGCATTTTGAAGCTCTTTTATTTGATTGATTCATTTGTTCATTCATTTAATCATTTATATATTGGGTGGTTGTATCTTAGTGAGCCTTTCCCTTTATGATTTCCTTTATCTTCTCCTTGTTCTGAAGTCAGTTTTGTTTGATATTAATATAGCCACTTTACTTTTTCTTTATTGATTGCATGTCAATTTTTCAATATTTTACTTTTTTTCATCACTTTATTTTTAACCTATTTTCATTTTTTTTTTAATTTTTTTTTTCAACGTTTATTTATTTTTGGGACAGAGAGAGACAGAGCATGAAGGGGGAAGGGGCAGAGAGAGAGGGAGACACAGAATCGGAAACAGGCTCCAGGCTCTGAGCCATCAGCCTAGAGCCTGACGCGGGGCTCGAACTCACGGACCGCGAGATCGTGACCTGGCTGAAGTCGGCAGCTTAACCGACTGCGCCACCCAGGCGCCCCTAACCTATTTTCAGTTTTAAAGTGAATTTCTTAGAAGCAACATTTATTCAGTTTTGCTTTTTTTTTTTTCAGTTTTGCTTTTTAATCCAATATGATTTTATTTTTCTTGATTACATTCAACATAATAACATATAGTTCGATTTAAATTTAATATTTTGCTATTTTCTATTTGTCTTATCTTTTGGGATTAGTTTTTTCCCTGCTTTGGATTAATTTTGTATTTTTACTATTTTACATATATTGTAAGAAATTTATAATATTTTTTATTTCTTTTTTATATTTTTGTATTGTTATGATACATTTTACTTATACGTGTTATAAGACACACAATAGGTTTTTATTAGTTACCTTTTAGATTTCCCCTTTAGATTTCAAATTATTTCTTTGAGTAAAAGTAAGGAAAATTTTTTTTTAACTTACTTTGATTGTTGTGCTATGTCTGGACCTCAAACAAATTTCTGTCTGGTATCATGTTTCTCTATTTGAAGAACTTCCTTTAACATTTATTATAGCATAAGTCTGCTGGAAATGACTTCTCTAAACTTTTGTTATCTAAAAATGTCTTAATTTATGTTCATTTTGAGACATATTTCATTGGGTTTATGATTCTAAGATGACAGCCTTTTACTTTAAGTACTTTGGAGATGTCACTCAATTATCTTCTGACTTGTGTAATTCTTGAAAAGAAGTTTGCTATCATACAAATCTTTGATCCACTGTATGTAATGCGCATTTACCCCCTCTCTATCTGCCTTTAAGATTTTGCATGGTGTGTGTGAGTGCGTGTGTGTGTGAGTTTACCTAGAGTAGGATGCTTAGGTATGTCATTTATGTCTTTCATTATTTTAGAAAATTCTCTACTGATGTCCCTTCACATATTTCCTCTACTCCATTCTCCTCCTGCTTCTTCTGGAACTCAATTACAACTATGTTAGACCATTTAAAAGTTTCTACAGTTCCTGGATAATCTCTTTGCCCTTTCCCCACCCCCACTTCTTTTTCCTTTTTGTTTCAGTTTGGATAATTTCTATTGATCTATCTTGAAGTTCACTAATTCTTTTATTAACAGTTCTAAATCTACTTATAAGCCAGCCAAATGAATTATTCTGTGAATCTTTAAAAATTTATTTCAGCATTTGCACTTGACGCTTTTATATAATTTCCACTCTGTGTTGAAATTCTACATCTGTGAATGCATGTGTCTCTTTTGTTTTTTGCAGTAGATTAAAAAAAATTAGTCATAGTTATTTTGGAATCTTTCTCAGAGAGTTAAAACATATGGTCATTTCTTATTCTAGTTCAGCTTATTATATATGTAAAAAATATACCTCATATATGTACAAGCCACATTTTAATAATGTTTTATAAAATATATACATTTACATATATACGCATAAATTTTTGTTTGTTTTTTTATTTGTGTCTTACAATCATTGAGTGAATGCCAGATATCATGTTAGAATAGTCAGAGTGAAAGTCAATACTTTTTATGCCTGGAAAAATCATGCTTGTTATTCCGTTAAGTTGTTAGGTATGGGGTTAAGTGGATCTAGTCAGGAGTTGAGATGAATGTGGGTTTTATTTTTGTGGTGATTAGCTTTAGTGTACCACTGGTTCCAATTTTCTTCAGTATGGGCTTCTCTTGTGTTGCTCCAAAAGTTTGGGTTGTGTTGTTGGATGAGTTTTCTCCAACGTATTTCATCCTCAGGTCTGAGCTCTTCCTGAAAATCTGTACCACAGCTAGAGGCCCCTATCCATATTCTTGCCCCATCCCCCATAGAAAATTGGTGTTGCTTGTTGCTATGGGTTCATTGCCCCCCCGCCTTTCTTTATGCAGTCCCTGTGTGCCTTGGCTTTGGGGATATGTTTTTCTCAGCATTACAGCCCTTCATTTTCATGACAGTCCAACACTGTCTTATATTTGTTGTTCCTTTTGATGGAAGTTTCCTTTCCTTCAGCTAGCAATAATAAATCACTCTTTGATATCAACCTAGGCACAAGATGGTTTCCTTCTATGTTCTAAAAGATTATTTTTCTATTCTTCCCCAGCCATGGAGCCTTTCCCTGCACTTTGGATGTGACAGACTTTGCTGTCCTCCATCAACAGGCTGAAAGCTTTTGCTTCATAGGAGAGAAAGGTCTAGAGAAATATTCAAAGTTTAATTACTGTTCCTTCCAAGCTCCAGTTACTTCTTCATACCTGTATTACTCACTCTTGGCTTATGTCCTTCCCCAAATCTTTCTTGTATCACCTGGTAGTGTCCTTTAAGAAAGTTTTGCAGATGAATGGAGACTTCTCTTATGTCCAGGACTCTGTTATTTCAAACTTGTCTACACTTGGGCTTTGGCAGTTAAATAAAATGTTAGCTATTTTTGCTTACCTGCTTATATGGTGGCTGGTGTCTCTTTATCCTGTGCCCTGCCACAAATGTGACAATTTCTGTGCCTTGTTTTCCCTTGGAGAAGCTTGTCCCTTTTTGGAATTTACCTGGTTAATGGGTGCCTTGTGATTTTTGCTCCCTGATAGTTCAGGAAGTTATGGTTTTGTGTTTTCTTTCAGCTTTTTATTTTCATTGTTAAGGTAGGAGTAACATTCTTTGCAGCTTTTTACATCTAAGCAAGAGAGCTAATGTTACATCTCTTATTTCTTGACCTGTTTTGGTAGCAGACTAATTGGCGAGAAGCTAAAATCACATAGTAAAATTATGGAAATTTTGAAGTTAAAGTATTCACTTACTTAACTGTTTTGTAACATGAAATAACAAAAATTTTCATTTAAGAAAATGAACTGATTGATAGATGTAGAATCACATTGGTAATTATGATACACAATTAGATAAGTATTATAAGCCCTGCATTATAGATAATTGCATTTACAGGGAGGTTGAAATATTTCCTTATAGCTGGTCCATGTTGGATCTTGGATTTGAACACAATAATAGAGTTGAAATTTCAACTTTTATCTTTATAACTTGGAGTTGTATACCTTTTTTCTGCCATGAAATCAGTGATTTCCCAGAGATGGAGTAAAGTTTATAGTTTATAAATATGTAGTAATTTCCATTGAAGAATGGGAGAAAAAGACATATAAGCAAATAGCAAACAATAAACAATGTGAGTGCTATAGCACAGATATGAACAAAGATTTATGGAAATATAGCTGTTAATAATTCCATCTGAAAAGACACAGATGAATTTACAGTGGAAGTAATATTTAACCTGTGCTTTAAGGACTAATGGGTTTTTTCAGGAATAAGATGTGCTGACATGTCTTTGCTTATGCCAAAACATACACATGCACAAAATAAGTGCTATATCCAAGAGGAAGTGGAAATTTCAGTGTGGCAGCATGCTGTGTATAGAATATAATTTGGTGGGTATGAAACTGGAAAGGAAGAATGGATCCAGACTGTGAAGATCTTGGATGCCAGACTAAGTTTATAATAGCAAAACACTGGGATGTTTTAAGCAAGAGGATGACAAAATAAATTTTATGTTCAGCAATATATTGATGGAGTTAGTAGAAATGATGAGCAGTCATGTTAATTGGCTGGAGGTATAGAAAATTATTAGCAGTCCTCAGAATATTCCAGGTGAGTTCTAAGCTAAGGGAAAATCAAAGAGGTAAGACACACCTCTGAGTGTCTTTACTTTTCTGAGATAAAATTTTAGACAAATTATAGTATAACTAGCTGAGACAATAAGAACAAGGGAGTTATTAAAAACCTGAGGTGATTTATAACTCTTTCTTAAGTTTATTTATTTAAGGAGAGAAAGAATGCCTGCGTGTGCTCACAAACGGGGGAAAGGGAGGGGCTGAGAGAGAAGGGGAGATCGAATCCCAAGCAGGCTCCATGCTGTCAGCGCAGGGCTGTAACCCACCAACTATGAAATCATGACCTGAGCCCAAATCAAAAGTTGGATGTTTAACTGGCTGAGCCAACCAGTTGCCCCGAGGTCGTTTCTAACTTAGTAGATATAACGACAGTATTAACTGAGATAACATATTCAGTCTTCAAAGGTACTAAAATGAAGGTAACTTCTGATGGTAGGATGGAGTTGATAAAAGACTGTCTGGAGATCATATTATTCTGAACATGTCCATAGAATAGGATTAACCTATAATTGTTAGTCACTTACTGAATGCAGAGAAACAGTTCAAGGTAATTTGAAAGACACACAAATCTGTTTCTCCTCTACAATTGTACCCTCCAAGTATACAGTTGAGTTGGGGAGATGAGCCAGTAATGTGGGATTAAAAGCAATACTGAGAAACAATAGAAAAGATTTTCCAAGGCAGTGAATGATTAATTGCTTAATGATTTACAAGATTTAAAAGGAAAGAGGTTAATTAGCACTGGCCAGGAAGGAAAGTTAGAGGAAGTATACAGTATGTCAGCTTTTCTCAGGGGATAAAGTGAAAAGAGCCACTGACTATTGTGTGTGTGTGTGTGTGTGTGTGTGTGTGTGTGTTTGAAATTTTTTAATGTGAGTATATAAAGAAAATTGAATTTTAAAATGCTAAAACTTAAAAATTGCTATGTTGGGTTTGCCAGAAGTTTCAGTGATGGAAGGGGGTAGAAATTGGACCTTGTGTTTGTTTGCATTGACTAGGAAGTTTCCTATTCTGGTTTTCTTTTTCACTCATGCATATATAAAGCAAATATCTACCCTCTCCTTATAGTGTAACCCTGAAGAAGAGAAGTAATCAAAATTCAGCTGCTTTCAACCAAGATGTGTTTTGTCTAATGATAGAAGTTAGGTTTATCTTATGCAAAACTATATCCCTGCTGAGACAGAGAAATGAATTTATTTTCTTGAATCTGGAAATATGCTCTACCATGACTGACAACTATTATTTATCCTTGGGTGATGGTGTTCTTTTACATCCAAACATTTATTCGCATTTATCGGAAGAACAGATCACTCCAGGAAAGATGTATAAAATGAATAGTGTCTTCATCCCATATTATTAGAAAGACTGTGAACTGCATGGAGGCTGCTATGGTCTAACTTGTGCTGCTTTATTAGTATGTCACATGCAATGCTATTTAATATGTTAAAAGCCAGATACAGAAAATAATTCAAGTGTCTTTAGTAGTATGATTATCTTGATTCCCAGACGCTGTTTGGAAGGTGAAAATGGGAATTTTCCTATAAAAGAATTCAAAACTGCCTCTCTGGAGAAGGGTTCAATTCTGTGGTAAGAAACAATGAAGTCTTGGATTGGAGCCAAGAGAATTCCTTTTGTCCTTGGGAATAGGAGCAGTGTGGCCTTCTTACACTAAAGTGGGAGATAACTTTGGTGAAGGCTGAGCTGGTTCGGCCATGTCAGTTTGCTGAGAGCTAGGCTGAGACATAAGCTGGGCTCTCAGCTTTCTTTTCTTATCCCTTCCATGAAAATGTTTTAAAAATATTATGCCTTGATCTAAGGCATGCTTTGAGGAAGGAAAAACGCAGCTCCTTACCAATATTTGTATTGTGTGAATGACAGGAGCTTTGGGAAGCCACTTACGTGTGGCAGGAGGTGACCTGCAGGTTTGGGAGCATCGGTGGTTCAAATTGAAAGCAGGTGGTGAGAGTGACAAGCAGGATGGGTTTGAGGACATGTGTGCATGCTTTAGAGGCTCTCAGGAATTGTGTGGAGTAGAGAGCTTAGTAGAAGAACGGATTTCTTGAAGACGCTGTAATGTGGCCTCTATGGCAGAGCATTTAACTAAAATTGAAAGTCAACAACATCTGGGACGTGGTTATGGAAAAATATAAAGCTTTATTGTAATGGCCAAAAGTTCAGGAGACTGTTTTTCATGAAAAGGGCATTCATATATAAAACTATATTGCAATCAGTTTTTCTTACTCATAAGCATCTCTTAAAATGGAGTGTGCTTTATAAACCATATGAGATTTTCATAATTATTAAGGCTCATGCAACCAAGCAATTAATTTCAACTCACTCACATTTTTAAAAATGAAAAAGCAGCGTATAAAAACAGATTATGGAAATGAAACAAAATACTTGAATAAATTGAAATGTTGGAACCCAATATTTTTCAGAACCTTAAGTATGTATTCTTCAGGTACTCAGGGGATTCTGTAGATGAACCTGATGTTAATAACAGTCTCAGTGAGACTACTTCAAGTGTTTGCTTTAGGACTTCATGAGACTATGTCTGTACATGACTGATTTAATTAATATTCTACATCAGGGTACATAGCATTGGAAATGAAAGATTAGTGGTGGGTGTGGTGAATCACTGAAATGCTCTAGCCCTCTAAATGGCACAAGTATATGATAGGATTATTAATGGTGCTTGAAAAATGTTCATCTCTGCCTCCTTTTTTTAGTGACACTTGAAGCTACAGTGTTTTGATACATATTATTCAAACCCTTCTTTATTCATCTTGACATAGAGTTTATTATCTGCCAGTATCTAACCTAGAGGTCTTGTTGGCTAAGCGACCTCTTTGTGACTGAGTTTTTCTTGATTCAAAATGGTGCAAACACTGCTTTACCATGGTGTTAAGTAATAATGAAATAGGGTGCCCTACCTATGCTATGTATTTGCTTAAATAGCAGGGAAATTCTTGAGTATAAAGTTACCCATAGATCATTTCTCTTAGATCAATTAATCAAACTATGTGAAAACAAACATAAAACCAAAAACAACTTTGGCTAGTATTTTTATTACTAATTACGATTAACAGATGTGTAGAAATGCATTATATCTAAGGTAAATGAATGTTTAAAAACAAAACACGGTATTAATTAATTAAGTAACTGATTTTGAGTCTACTATTTTCCAAGCATTGCGTTCAGTCTTGGAGATATAATGGTGCACAAATGGTGGTTGATCTTACAGTTTAATGGAGAAGACAAACATTGAACTAGAAATTAGACCTGTAAATGTTTAAAAAGTTGAAGTATAGGGCAATATGGGAACATAAAGCAATAGGGTGAACTTAGTATGAGAGCTCATTTAAGGCCTCCTCTGGCAAAAATGTAGCATATTTGAGGCAGAGAAAACATCATGAATAAACGTCCTAAAATGAGAGGGGTTGGGCAGGGAGTAATCTCCAGAAATTGAAATAAAAACAGAATATTTACATTTATAGAAACATGGCATGACCATATAATAATATATGCTGCTGTTTCTATCAATACAACATAACATATTTATAAGATAACTATATAGAAAAAGACAGGATTTATAAATGCATAACCTTATATATGAGGATAGGATTATTATGGCCTTTTGTCTTGCTTATTCGTAGGAAGATATCAAAAGATTTTTAAAAGGTGAGTGACAGGCTCCAGTTCATATTTCAAAATATCTTTCTGGTATAATGTAAAAAGGAGATTGGAAAAGAGTAAGAGAAGTGAAGACTTATTAGGAGAAATGATAGTGGCCTTGACTAATATGGGGGAACAGGAAAGGAGACAAATGGAACATTTTGGGAAGTTATTGGCAGAAGTAATTAAATGATAGGACTCTGGAGTTGAGGGAAGAAGGCATTTTGAGAAGGTCAAGTAGTCAATATTGGGGAACACTGGCAAATAATATCACATTTCAATGCATATATCTGTAGTAAAATCACACTAATTGGGACTAATAATTGGATGTCTAGCTTGAATGAATAGCTGAAAACTGTTTTTTTTTTTTTTTTCCATATTACCCAAAATTTTAACCTCTGTTTTGGAAACACTTGACTCCAAACATCTGATCAATTGTCACACCTACCAAATATCTATTGTCTTTCTGCTCTCAGAGCTACTTCAGTATTTCCACTCTAGTCCAATGCCTTACTATGATCTTCTAAGAACTTCTCATCCAGCTTACTTGAGTCTCATCACCTGCTTTAATGCATCCAATGTACTAATGGATTAGTCTTTCTAATTTATAATTCCAATTTTACTGTCATCCTCCTTATAAATATTCAATGGCTCATTTTCTGCTGAATTTATGAAAAATTTCTATGTGACAGGGTTAAGAGGATACATAATATATTACAAAGTTTAATCCCCCTCTTCCACCACATTCTAAGGAAAATGACTTTTACTTACTTGATGTCAATCAGGGACTGGTTTTCTTTCAGTTTATACAATAATGGTTACGAGTAGGGAAAAATATAAAGAAGCAAGAAATGTTAATTTGTATAAATAAACATCAAATAAGAGAAGGCAGGACAGTTGATGTGTATATGTTTGCTTTAGAGAGAATGATTTGGGGAGTTGACAAAAAAAGAAAGAAAGATATTTGATGGATACTATGGTGTATGTAAAAGTGAAAAATGAGAAAAAGAGAGAAGGGGAGGGAATAATTTTAAGAAGTTTTCAATCAGATCTATTTTGATGTTCTTCAAGAGAATTCAGGAAATATTGAGTTGGATTTTTAATTATGTACCTGTATATATGTTCATCTATAAATATAGTTGATATCTTCTCTTCTAGTTTAAACCCTCACTTTTCCCCCAAAACCATACGATACAGCCAATTGAGAATTTCTGGTCATCTGGTATGTCCAACATTTTCTCATCTTGATGTATTTGCCCTTGTTTTTATTTTAGTATTTTTTTTAAATTCCAGTTAGTTAACATAGAGTGTAATATTAGTTTTCAGGTGTACAATATAGTTATTCAGCATTTCTGTGCAATTCCCAGGGCTCATCACAAGTGCCCTTCTTAATCCCCATCACCTGTTTAACCCATCTCTCCACTCACCTCCCTTCTGGTAACCTTCAGTTTGTTGTCTATAGTTAAGAGTCTATTGGTTTGCCTCCCTCTCTCTCTTTTTCCCTTTGCTCATGTGTTTTGTTTCTTAAATTCTACATATGAGTGAAATCATGTGGTATTTGTCTTTCTCTGACTGACTTATTTTGCTTAGCATAATATTCTCTAGCTCTATCCATGTTGTTGCAAATGGCAAGATTTCATTCTTTTTTGTGGCTAAGTAATATTCCATTATATATATATATATATATATATTCTCTATATATGAATTCTATATATATGAATTCATATATATACATATATATGTATATATATACACACAAACACATACATACACATATATATAATCTCCATTAATCAGTCAATGGATGCTTGGGCTAGTTCCATAATTTGATTTGCATAGATAATGCTGCTATAAACATTGGGTGCGTGTAGCTCTTTGAATTAGTATGTTTGTATTCCTTGGTTAAATACCTAGTAGTGCAATTTCTGGATCATAGGGTAGTTTTCTACTTTTAATTTTTTGAGGAACCTCTATACTGTTCCAGAATAGCTACATCAGTTTGCATTTCCACAACAGTGCAAGAGGGTTCCCCTTTCTCCACATCCTCATCAACACCTATTGTTTCTTGGGTTGTTGATTTTAACCTTTCTGACAGAAAACAAAGGCAAAAATAAACTATTGGGTCTTCATCAAAATAAAAGGCTTCTGCATAGTGAAAGAAATAATCAATTCAACTAAAAGGCAATCGATGGCATGGGAGAAGATATTTGCAAATGACTTTTGTTTTTCATCTCTGGAACATCCCAACATTCCTGAAGAATTCCTACTTTGCTTTCAGCAATATCAGATGGCACTGTCTCTATAAAGATTACTTTAACCACACAATTAGATCTTATCTCTTAGCACATGGAACTTGAATTTATTTTTCTTGTGGACTTGACATAACTCTGGATTGTATTATAGCCATGTGTGTGTGTGTGTGTGTGTCTGTGTCTGTGTGTCTGTGTGTGTCTGTGTATTTGTGTGCCATGTGTGGTCTTAATTTCCCCTAATATAGTAAGAACATTAAGAAAAGAGACTATTTTTTTTTCTTTAATGTTTATTTATTGTTGAGATTGAGAGAGAGAGAGAGACAGAATGCGAGCTGAGGAGGGGCAGAGAGAGAAGGAGACACAGAATCTGAAGCAGGTTCCAGACTCTGAACTGTTAGCACAGAGCCCATCAATGACATTTACTAAACAATTTAGAAGATATTATTAATTCAATTCTAAATTTTTATTCCATGTGTTTGGATTTATTGGTAAAGTGTCTCATATTCTCACCTTAACATTGAACTTCTATCATTTGAACGCTTATTTTTCATTTCTAATACTTTGCTCTAATATAACAAAGTTCACTTAAATTTTCTTATGTTTACTGTCAGTTTTTTTAATTTTTAGAGAATGTCTTTCCTTTTCAGAGCTGGCAATCCATGTCCTAACATTTAATTCAATATTTCAGTCAGAAAATAACTTTTTATGAATTTTTCCTGGATTCAGTCCCTATTGTGCTCACATGACATCTTTCAATTTTATAGTTGATTGTTCTCTACTGACTGGCAAATTGAATTGTAGCTATTCTTAGATATATTTGTTTTTTTTTAATATTGTATACATTACTTTTAATCTCTTACAGGGCAAGAATCTTGTCTTCTGAATTTTTTAAAAACCATTATTTTTGGTAGTTATAATTTTTTTTGGATAAGAATTTCTACTCAAAAATATATGTTAATCAATTAATCTTAATTTTATGTAAATTCAAGATTAAAATAACTAAAACCATAAAATGAGAAATGCAGTCTTTTCCTTATAAAAGGAGGTGCAGATTAATTCAAGGGAAAACAAATACTATTACTGCATCATTTCAATTATTCATTTATCTGTTCATTCATTTATTCAATCAACAAATATTTTCTCTTGAGTTCTAGGTTCCAAGCACTGTTCCAGGCACTGTTCTAACAACTTGACTATCATTATTGAGCAAAACATACTAAGATCCCTGCCCTCATGAAGCTCTGTATAGAGCCTATGAGAAAAACAGATGATGAAATGTCAAAGATAATTTTAAGAAGAAAACTTGGTATAAATAAAACACCTATTAGCAAAATACACAACAAATGACTTTTTGATGGATAATATAAAGCCCTGAATGTTTGGTGAAGAGTTACATGATCTACTTAAAAAAGTGAGATGACTGGTGGTGGTCACTGTGTGTGTGGGGATCTATAAAAGGGGGGAAACAAGGAGTTTAGTGAGGAGGGTTAGGTGTCACCGCACCTTCGTTAACTTCTGAGATACCCCAAATGTCAAATTGGACAGATGCTGTGAGATTAAGTGGGAATGCAATTTTTAACTTTTATATGGAGTGCTTAGATTATTTACATATATCTATATTGTCATTTATTTTCTATTTGACACATCTATACTTTGTTCCTTTTTTTCCTGACTTAAAAATTATTAGTATCATTTTTTAAATGTTTATTTTGAGAGAGAGAGAGGGCCAGCAGGGGAGGTGCTGAAAAGAGGACCAAGGATCCTAAAGCAGGTCCCCACTGACAGCAGTGAGCCCAATGTGCCGCTTGAATCTATTAACCGTGAGATCGTGACCTCAGCTGAAGTCGGTTGCTCAACCAACTGAGCCACCCACGTGCCCTCACCCCCCAATTTATTAGGTTTTATAATTCAATTTTATCTCCTTTATTAGCTCATGATTAAACTTCATCTGTTTATCTATCTATCACTGATGGAGGCCAGTGGTTCTTAACATCTGTGAACATTTGGCAATAGCTGGAGAACTTCCTGGCTATTACAACTGGGAGATACAGGCATCTACACTGCAGGTGCTAGGGACCCTACTAAATATCCTACAGTACAAGGGCATGCCTCCACTACAAAAAAAATTGTCAGTAGTGCCAAAGTTGCAAAAGTGTGCTCTAATGTCTATAATATAAGAACTTGAATTCATAAGAGTCTACTTTCAAATAATCAGTCTAACATTAAAAAAAAAAAAGCATAATGATGACATTTTCTCAGCATTCCTGCTCCTCCCCTAGAGGCAAGCAGCCAACTCTCCCTACCTAAGGATACTCTCTCAGCCCCTTCCCTTCTTCCCCATTGCAATGAATTCTGCCTGTTATCTGTGTAGGATCTTGAGCATATTTAGGTATCCTGCCTCCCTCCCACTGGCAGATGGCTTTTGCCTGTGTTAATATAGGCCTGGTCCAGTGGCAGTTGAGCTTGCAAGGTGTCATGGCAAGTCCTGGGAAATGGAAGGTTTTCTGTTCCTTCCCCAATGGCAGACGGATCTTGTGTTGTAGAAGACAAGGTTCCATAATGCAGGCAGATTTTGTGCCTACCGGTTAGGGGCAGCTGACCCCCGACATACTCATGTGGTCCTGAAGCACGAATGATGTCTCCAGGTGTTACTGCTCTACTCTCAAACTTAGGCCGACTCTTGTTCAGGTGGCATTCACAGGTCTTCTGCCTTGTTCCAATTTTCTGTGAGACCTCATGGAAGCTCGTGGAAAAAACACAGTGAGTGGATGAAAAATCTTCTTGTATCTGAGGTTCCCAAGTATTCTAAGTTGTTATACCAGCTCACACTGAGTCTTTAACATTTGTTAAATTTTAGTTGTTTTCTTCTCGCCTGCTTTTTGAAGGTTGCCTGCCTTCTTCCTCTCTTCCTTCCTTGCCCTAATGAAACTGTGCCTTCTACTTCTCAAAAGGTCTTGTTACATTCTGGAACACAGTTTATCCAGTTTCCTTGTAACTTCAGCTCTGTAAAGGGCTTTGAAAATTATGATTTGGTGATTTGTTAAGCTTTTCTCATTTCTAGAGCTTTAGGTTCTCACTCAGCACCAAGTAATGTGGCCTTGAAATATATAAAGCAAACAGGATATAAGGTAGAACGGTCTGCTTAGTCAATAACAACAATCTATGATGAAGTGGCTGCATGCTCTTGGCTGATTGATGGTTCATTGTTTAAAGGGAAAAGTTTAAAGATACAAGTATTTGTCACAACCCATGCATGCCCACAAACATGCACACTTATATATCTAAAGTAACCCATGATAATACTTGCTATTTCTACATCTGATGAACTTCAACTTTTTGTTTTACTTCTATTCTACTCTAATTTCTACTTGATAAATTGATTTCTCCACAAAACAGTAGCTTGCAAAACATTGCCTTAGACTTTATTTCTAGAAGTGAACTGTTGCTTCAAAAATAAATACATTTGTATTATCTTCCTTTTAACAAATAGTTAAGAAATGTAATAAAATTTGTTAAATTTTATTAAGAGAGATACTATCAAAAAACCCTTGGCTACCTAATTAAAATAATGACAGGAGTGAGGAAAAGAAAGAAATACATCAGAGACTGCTGAGATCAATGCTTAAAAAGAGAATACATATATGCACAAATATATAAGCACTCAATACTAATATATATAGTATATACTGTATATAGTATCTATAATAAGGATTTGTGCATATAACAATTTAAAACAAATATAAATGTGGGGTGCCTGGGTGGCTCAGTCGGTTGAGTGTCCGACTTCAGCTCAGGTCATGATCTCTCAGTTCATGAGTTCAAGCCCCATGTCGAGCTCTGTGCTGACAGCTCAGAGCCTGGAGCCTGCTTCAGACTCTGTGTCTCCCTCACTCTGCCCCTTCCTCACTCATGCTCTCTCAAAAATGAATAAACATTAAAAAAATTAAAACAAATATAAATGTGATATATGAATAGTAAACTTTTCTCTCTTCTTTCCCTGTCTCACTTACTAAGTTAATTACTTTAATGACTTTAATGGTTTCTTGTATATCCTTCTTAAAATTTTATCTGCAAGCTTAGTGCTCCTGGGTGGCTCAGTTGGTTAGCGTCCAACTCTAGATATCAGCTCGGGTCATAATCTCATGGTTTGTGAGTTCGAACTCTGCATTGGGCTTCATGCCCAATCCCCCTGCCTGGGATTCTCTCTCTCTCTCTCTCTCTCTCTGTCCTTGCTCTTCCCCACCTTGCCCTCTCTCCCTCTCTCTCTAAGTAAATAAATAAACTTCACTTTTTTTATATACAACTCAAGAAAAAACACATGCACCTTTTCTGCAGCTAGTATCAAAAACTCACTTTATTCTACGCTATTTTATAACATAATTTTCTCCCAGTTAATCCATCTTAGAGATATTAAGCACCTGCTTAATTCATATTTTAAACTTCTTCCTAATGAGCAAGTTTTCTATAAATCATGCCATCATTTTTAAATCTATGGGTATTTAGTTTTTATTTTTCAGCTTTCGCTATTACATACAATGCTACAATCAATAGTCTATGTTGTATACATTAGTCCATAATTTTTGTTTCAGTCTTTCCATCAGATAAATATCTACTAATGGAGTTCCTAGATAAAAAAATATGTATGTTAAATTTTGAATTGGATATATTACCTTTCCAAAAGTTGTTCCAGTTTATTCTGAGAATGCGTCATTACTCAGGTGTTCATCATATTCTAGCATTGTACTACCCTTTCTTTGCTGGCATGAACCACTCTTGTTTGTATTTGTTATTATTTTAATGCATAACTTGTTTCTATTTGATAATATCTCGTGGGTGTTTGTGTGTATGTATGATTTTTCTATTAATTTTTAATTGGAGACTGAGTTGTGCCATTAATTTTTTTCACATTTTGATATCAATGTGGGAAAATTAAAAAACTTAGAGCAAATCTCAAAAATTTAATTATTTTCTATGCTGTTTTTAGATCTATATTAGAATTTGAAGACCACCCAAAAAACTTAGTGACTTTAAAACAATAATTTTTTTTATCTTCAATAATTCTGTGGATTGACGGGTATCAACAGGATGTTTTACATACTAGTCTTTTTAGAGATTATCAGTATTGTTGAGAGCAATTAAAAATTGCTCAAAAGAAATAATTATGGGCTTTTAAGCTATAAGTATAGAATATGAAAATGGTATAAGAAGGGAAATTAATGAATATGAGCACTTTTGATACAAAACCTGATGATTAAATAAATATCTCAAAATAATATTTCCACAAGTAATTGATTTTTGCCTATGTTAATAACAATGAGTCATTGAATCTGCTCTTACTGATAACATATTTTGTAAAAGGTTCCCTTAGAACAGCCTGATGGCAATATCGATAAATGGCTATGTTTCTTCTAAGTGCCCCAATATAATTTTGCCTTTTTAGTTATTATATATCACCTACCGTCTTTGCTCCAAAGCACCTTGTGGACAGAGCACATTCAATCAAATGTAGGGAAAGAAATGCAGCTCTGTCGACTAAGCTGATTCTTGAATTTCTCTCTAGGGCACAGCCTTAAAACACAACCTGAAACAATATTTGCTATTTAATTCATCAGCAGAAAAGTAGTTATGCTGAGATGAAACAAAGTTAGGACTGCCTAGATTAACATGACCATTCTCTATGAAAGGTGGTCAGAGGTTAGGTTATTCAATTGCTCTTTCAAATGGGGACCAATGTTGCCAAATTCATGAATTATAATCATGAGTATGCATTCTGATACTGTGGATGGAATCTGTGCTGTGGCTACTGGGTAAGGAAAAGGGGGAAATCAACATTGGTATGGTGAGATTGGTGTCTGTCTGAAGAACCAAGTTAGTAACACAAATCAGGGTATTCAGTATTTGACTCAGCATAGATTACTTTCTGGATGTTCAGTCAGTGTTACTAATATTTTTTCAAAATTGCATTATTCTAGATTGTGATTCTTCATGTCTAAGTATGAACCCATGGCCCGGACTTCTGTCCTCATCTCTTCCACAGTATTTACACAGCCTTGGAAGTACTTACATGGCTTAGCATTTTCCTCACTTTGGGTGAGGGGGGCTGAGCAAATTTATTAGTTTCTTCTGTTTTCAAGTGTTCAGCACTGAATTTAGTTGTGCAGAGGGGGTTTAATATTTTAATATTTGGTGCTAACTACCATCAGCACTGTTCTCTAAGTTCTTTCTGCTTTTTTCCCCCCTCTCCCGTGCTATTAATAAACTTCATACCTTGCAATCAAATTATTAATTTAGTCACCACCTTAGCAGCATGCAGCTAAAAAAGAGACAGCTGGTGTTTTACATTTCAGGAAATAGATCTTTAATCCTTTAAGGTGTTGATAATATTATCAATACCTGGGGATAGAAAAAGTCCTACTGTTAACTGATATCTTGCTTCTATCCCCTGTGTTTGTATTTTGCTATAGACAGGTAGCTCTACCTTATAAGATTCTTCATCCTAGACCATCTAAGCCTGCCAAAACTAGAAGCTCATGAAAATACAGTGTGATAGAAACTTCAAAGAGGGGATTATATCCTGCTCCCACTGAGACACATTTTTAAAAATGTCTGTGTATACAGTTTGCAAAATTATTTTTTTTGTAACTTGTTTTTTTCCCAAGTTTTTATTTAAATTCCAGTTAGTTAACATATGGTGTAATATTAGTTTCACATATACAATTTAGTGATTCAGCACTTCCTCACAACACCTGGTATTCATCACAAATGCACTCCTTAATCCCCATCACCTATTTAATGCAACCCTCCCTACCTCACCTCTGATAACCATCAGTTTGTTCACTATAGTTAAGAGTGTATTTCTTCATTTGCCTCTTTTCTCACCCTTGTTCATTTGTTAAAATTGTTTTATTACATTGTATTTTTTTATTTTTATATGTTTGTTTATTTATTTTGAGAGAGAGAGAGCTTGATTGAGCAGGGGAGAGACAGAGAGAGAAGAGAGAGAGAATCTACCTGCGCTGTCAGCGCAGAGCCCTATGTGGGGCCGAACTCATGAAAGTAACTGTGAAATGATGATCTGAGCTGAAATCCAGAGTCAGATGCTTAACTGACTGAGCCACCCAGGCGGCCCTTATTACATTTTAAATGTATATATATATATATATATATATATATATATATAAAGCATATATATTTATAATATATATAGAAGTATATATATGGAGATATATGTACATACATAGAGATGTATGAATATACAAAAACAGAGAGACAGAGCTCACACTGATAAGATGATAAAATTTCACACTCTGCTTTCTGAGTTGCTACTGAGTATAACGGGAACCATTTAAAACCTAATGCAAGTCTATTGATTTTTTTGAATATGAGACTACATGTTTATCATCCTACTCTCTGGCTCTGGTTTCTTTCTGTTGTTTACTACTACAATTTTTCAGTTCAACTGCTAGAATGAATTAGGGAATACTAAACAGTGCCTTAACTCTTAATGGTATAAGAGAAAAATCTTGGTAAGAACTAAAAATACTTATGATGGACATTTTTAATGCCTACTTTATCCTCTTTTGGTCAATCATTTAAATATTATTTTTTTAATCTGTCTCCAAAACATTCCCCTCTGCAGGATAATTAAATTACATTATTATGCCCACTTCATTACTGTATTGTACCTATGGCAAATACCTCCATCTAGATACCTTATTCATTAGACCTTCTTTTGATTCTGTTCAATATTACTTCCCAAGTTTTAATCCAGTTTCATGCTAATTGGCTATTTCTATCAGTTGAAATGACCAAACGTGATGTAGCATACAATCTTGAAATTTAATAATTAAAACATATGGAAATACTTTTTTTTTCTTTTTAGATTCTGGAAAATCTAAAAATCTTATTAGGAAACTTTCTTTGTTTGACTAATGATATATATGAACAGTTTGAGTCATAGGTGATGGTTCCTCTTGGAAGAAATCAATTACTGTCTCATTCACTCTTTCCCTGTGGAAATAGAAAGCATGCCAATGCAATTCCAGTTGGCACAAAACATTGCAAAATGTCTCTCTTTTCTGCCTAACATTTGAAAGCATTTAAAGTGAAAGAAGACACTAACTCTATTGTTTACATCATTTGTTCTCCTATTTCTCTCACTGGATCACAGAAACAATGCAATTACGCTGTATTAGTATGACTTAGTTATTGTATTCTGCAATGTTTAATTTACTTTCATCATAAGAATTTTGGAAGCATTTAAATCATCTTTTGCTTTGTAGCTGACTTAAAATCCAATAAGGTAACCTGAAGTAAACTTAAAAATTTTAATTTATGTAAAAATTTTGAATCTCTAGCTAATGGGGCTGGAAAAGAAAGAGAAATGACAAAGTGATGTGCCTTATTCTTTAATTATTGTATCAGCCAACAACCTGTCTTTCTCAAACTTGGCCGTGGGCTGAAGTTATAATCCCCTTGAATGTGACAATCATAAATAATCTAGGGATCATGTCTTTTGGCACAAGTAACCCTAAAATGTTAGTGGGACATGAAACATTCTCTTACCTTGCATAACTATTTGATGTAGGTCCAATTCAAGCAAGCTAACCTGGCCAAAAATGTCTGTTCATTGGGAAGGAATTATGCTCTTCTCAGGCCTTGAAGCTTCCCACTAAACTCCGTGTGGTATTTCAAACCAATCCAAGAGATAGTAAAAAGCTTAATGAACTTTATATATTAGATAGATGAATGTGTAGAGGAGACTTGTAATACAGAAAGAAATACTGAAGATCAGGTAAACTGGAGAGTAGCTACATTGCTGAATAAAACTCATCCGAAATTAATGAGACTGCACTGGGCCACCAAGGTTTTGCAACTCTAGAGTTTGCAACCTCTGGAGAACAGATCAGTATTTTTAAGGTGCATTCTAAGAAACACTCATCTTAGAAGATTCTCTAGGAAAAGGAAAACTTCCACATTCCACGGTCACATATATGAGAGCATCTCTGCACATTATGACTCCTTTTTGCAGATTTATAATGTATATCAACATATTAAAGCAGTGCTCTCTAAATGGGATGCATCTACATCATAGGGTGCACAAGGTAATTCAGGAGGAGGTAAGAAGGAAACTTGACAACATTGAAAAAATATTGAGTTTTAGGATATTTTAAATTTCTTTTTACTTTTGTACATTTTATAATGTATATAACATTAACACAATAGCATAATTATTTAATTTATATATGAATACATACACATCTATTGGGGTTATGTGGTCAAAATTAGTATTGATCAAGGGTCTGAAGAAAAAATAATTAGAGATTTCTTCATTAAAGGATCTGAGAATTTGCATAGTAAAGCGATATTACTTTGAAATAATATCAACTTAGGTGACTTTATGCATATTATTTTTAAAAAGACAAGTCATAGTTGAGTAAATTTACAAAGATCTAATTGGTTTTATTCAGTGACTCATGGATTGGGAAACATCCCATCTAGCCAATAGGAGTGAGCTTTGAGGAGTTGTACAAAATGGAAGGCTTTTATAGGCAGAAATGGAGTAAGATAAGGAAGTTATTAGCAAAAGAAAAGAGGATTATTTTAGCCAAGGTTGCCTCACTTAGGGAGTGGGGCAGGAGATCTTATGCAGATTGCTTCACTAGAGCTGATCAGGAAATTCAACATTGATTGGTTTAAAATTCTATTGGGAGAGGTTGAAATTACATTTATGTTAGGTATTAAGTTTTGGTGGGGTTTAGCAAAAGTGACTCCATTTTGAGCCTATTGTTTCTTTTTTACAGTATGTATGTTCCATCAATTATGATCCAGTGAAGCACACTTTGTGAATCACTGTTTTTTTTCACAAGCCGGATGCTTTTATTCCAGACACTGTGCTTCCATTTACTGTATCTGCTAACAGGGAAATGATAATGACCTGGGTTTTAGAGTGTGTTTTGCTAATTCAATTATTCCTGGAAAGTCTTGATTAGAAAAAACATAACTAAAGCAAAATTATCAAGAAGTAGGATTATTACCTTAATTGCAAGCTAATAAGTTAGCCTGCCAAACTTTAATGGATGCTGTTAAAAGACATGAGATCCCTGGGTCAGAGATGAATGAGTGTCTAACTGGTAGCCAGAGTATCAGCATTTATTTTATTTATGTATTTATGTTGTATGTATGTATGTATTGATTGACTCATTCATTTATTTTGTCTGTTCTCTAAGCCTCAGTTCCCACAGGGAGACAGGAGGTTGACCAGATGACAGCAGCACACATCATGAACTACTTACTGGAGGGGAAGCCCAAGGTTAGAGAACCTAGATTTTTAATAATGGGAAAAAGTATGCTTCCTCTTTGCTTTGGATAAAGGCACTATCTCTGTCTTTCAAGGCTGTTCACTATACAAACATCCTTGAAAAGACTCTTGAACTAAAGGCAATCAGTGACTCTGCTTGCAAGGTATGCAGAAATATGAGAGATTCATGGAGAAATATTCCTCAATTAAGCTATGCTTAATGGGTTTGGTTTCACAAGGAATAAGCCAACACACCTGAACCTAGCCAAATGTTCTCTTTAAAACCTTGCCACACTGGATCATCTTTATTCATACACAACTAGTACAAATACACAAAACCCTATGCTTAGAATCCTATCCCCTACCATGGTTTAATGGTATGTGATTTTCTGTGGTTGCTGTCCTGAAACTCTGAATTACGTTATGTAACCTTATGTTTTATAAGTGAAGTCCTATAAGATCATAGAGTAATTGCAATGTCCATGGAGGCGTAGTCTTGGCTTATACATAATCCTGCCTCTTGCCCACCTCTGCCTCTGGGAATGAGTTCTAGGCCATCTGCTCTCCCTGACACCGCATACCCTGCCCAGTTTCCCTACCTTAGGAAGGCTCTTGCTCTTTATCTCTAGAGCAGCAATTGAGTTGTGTTATTTGGAGGAGACCCTCATTTGCTGTTTTCTTTCTCTGCATATAAGGGTCTAGGATGGACATGGTGGCAGTTAGTAGAATTTTGGTAATTCTTTAGATGAGTTAATGCTCTCACATTTTCCATTAAAACTGGAAAACTGGCATTGTACAATGTAAAACTTAATGGTTAAATTTATGCAAGTATTTTAATATTTTAATTTTTCATTACTTAGAGTGACATTAAATGACAAAGAAAACACATTATGCCAAGTTGGGAAAGAGCAGAAAAAAGGAGAAGTTTATATTTATTACTTGTAGTACTTATTTTCTGCCTTTCAACAAGGTCCTCACATTTTCATTTGGCACTTAGCTTCTACAATTTAAGTGGCTAGCCCTGCTCACACAAGATATCTCTGCTTCACCTTACCCAATGCCCTTCACCTCAGAATTCACTGAATTTGAAAACTGGTGGAGGAGATACCCATACTCTGCATTATACTCTATTATTCCCACTTTTTCACAATGGAAAAAGAGTCCCTGATTCTATCCTGGGCCAACCTACCCTCTTGTATTCTGCATCTTTACTCTTATTCTTATCATGGATGTCACACTGGCAGTTATCCTTTCTCTCACCTGAATCATGAAATCTTCAGATTTTTCACTTCTTTTTTTTTTAAAAATTAAAAAAAAAATTTAATGTTTATTTTTGAGAGAGAAACAGAAACAGACCACGAGCAGGGGAGGGGTAGAGAGAGAGAGAGCAGGAGACACAGAATCTGAAGCAGGCTCCAGGTTCCGAGCTATCAGCACAGAGCCCAGGGTTGGGCTTGAACGCAAGAACTGTGAGATCATGACCTGAGCCAAAGTTGGACACTTAACTCACTGAGCCACCCAGGTGCCCCAGATTTTCACTTCTCTTATATGATTCTTATTAATATGCAAACATGCTTTTAGTACAATGCACTTTTAATTTGAACATACACACACAACAATAATCACATACGAAACAAGAAAATCTCTTGACTCCATAACTCTGCTTTAGCTGCCTTTCCATTTCTCCGCTCTTTTTTACAGCAAAAATTCTCAAGAACTGTGTACACTCATTGCCTCCCTGTCTTCACTACAAATCCATTCCCACTCCACTCCAGATACTGTCCATATAATTGCACTGAAATTGCTTATTAAATTACCTAGTGATTTCTTAATACCAAGTTCAAGATTCACCTATGTAGCACCCTGTCATCCTTGGCTTTTGTGCAGCATTCAACATAGTTGACAGCTTCTTCCTTCGTGGCATTCTTGGTGTCCATGACTTCTCACTCTCCTCACTAATCATCCACCTTGTTGGCTCTTAGTCTTTTTCTGCTGATTCCTCCTCTACCAAATCTTTACATGTTGGAATGCATCCCAAACTCAGTACTCATCTCTCAAGTCTTTATACATTCTCTTCTTCTCTTTCTCTTTCTCTCAATGTATAATCTCCAATTTGCATCTCTAGATGATATATCCAGCAAACTCATCTTAGATGTCTAACAGGCATTTCAGAAGATGAGTAAAATGCAACCCTTGACCTTCCCCAAGTATGCTGCACTCTGTTTATTTGAGCAGAATAATTGATATCATCATCTACTCAGTTACTCAACTCCTTGATTTATCTTCCCTTTCTCTTTCCCATGCTGTTTATCAACTAGAAATGGTTTTGAACCTAAAAACCTAGTTGGAGTCTTTTTTTTTTTACCTCCATCTGCTCAAATACCACTGTAGTCTAAGCTACCAACGAATATCTCCCGCTGGCAAGACTCTTGACTAATCTCCTCATTTACATACTTGCCCTCTGCAAACCTGACAATGATCTGAGTGACTTTTTAAAAAACATAAATTAGACTATGTTAATATTCAACTATTGGGGCACCTGGGTGGCTCAGTCAGTTGAGCGTCCAACTTCAGCTCAGGTTATAATCTCATGGTTCATGAGTTGGAGCCCTGCATCAGGCTAGCTGCTGTCAGTGCACAGCCCGCTTCAGATCCTCTGTCCCCTGCCTCTTTGCCCCTCCCCCACTCACACTCTCACTCTCAAAAATGAATAAACGTTTATTTTAAAAAATTCAACTGTTGAGATGGTTTCACATTATATGAGACCTGCCTGTGCTTTCAAGCTCTTCCTGTATTATTTTCTCTGCATATTCCAGCAGAATAACTTCCTCATTTCTGTCATAGACCACAGAATTCATTTTCTTGGGGGTGGGCACCTTAGAGGACCGGCTCATACTTGGAAAGAGTCTTTGGAGTATAGCATTCAATAGGAATTAAATAAGTAAATATATTTATCCATTAATCTACCCATCTTTTTCTAATATGGATTTCTTAAGTACCTACTATGTTATTGAGGATAAATTTAATATTTTTATTTTGGAAAATACCACAAAAATCTCTTTGAAATACATACTTTTATATATAATTATCTCTGTTTTTAAAGGTACTCATGTCATTCCCTTAAACAGAAACACTTATTTGTTACTTTAATGTTGTGGTTTGGTTGTTTCCTTTAGACTATTAGTGTAATTGATTGGTAGAATCATGGTTGTGGGAAACTATATAGCTTAATGGAATTCTTGAGGACCAGGAATTAAAATCCATCCTGACTTTATGTCTCTATTATTCTTGACCCTGTGTACATCCTTATCTAGAGAATGGTGTAGATATAGAGAATAGTATAATATCTATATCAGGGATGAGCAGTTTTATGAAGCAGGTATCATGTAGCTCCATCCCACTTCTGGCAAAATGAGGCTGAATAGAAAATATGAATAGGCTAGATGCCAGAGCACTCACATTTTCATCTGCTCTTTTACATTTTGGAGATTTCATTGTATGAGAACACTTCCTCTGTGTACATTGGATGCTCTTTAGGAAACTATTCAATTCCATTATTAAGATTACCTAATTGTTTATTGATTGTCTATTGGTTAAGAACATGAAAAGAATAGGTAGAGGACAGTAGATTTCTGGAGTGTGGGATACCTCAGAAGTTGACTGAGCCAGGCTATGTCTGACAGTGAAGCACAGGAGACAGGACTCTTTTTCTTTTTATCTGCCAAGCATACATGACTAAATCCACTCATCTTCAAGTCTGTTTCCTCTGGGGAGCCCCTCACAGTACTGAAGTTTCAAATTCCCTTATCATAGGGCTCATTGTGCTGCACCAGCTTTTCAACAGTCTATATCTTCTATGAAGTTATAAATCCTGTGAAAATGAGAACTATAAATGCCCTGATTATGACTATTTCCCTATTGAATTGAATTAATGAATGAATGGATGGGTGGAATTTAGTGAATGAATGAACTGAGTGTTCATGCAATAGTTCTTTATCACCTGGAAGAATAGTGTGAAGGTATAAAAAAAGCTAGGAGAGATCTCTCTTGTTTGACCTCTCTTACTTCATTGAATCAGATAAAAGGGATTTGAAAAACCTAATAAAGATGTCTGTTGTATTATTTCCAACCCAAATGGCGCAGTTTTCACAATGAAAAACAACTGAGAGAAAAAGGAAAAAGAGAAGACTCATGATAGAATCCTGATTTTATTTCTTATTGTACAGTTATTGGTTATGGTTTATAAAATTAAGAGAATAGTACCTGACTTGAAACTTAGGTATCAAGTTGGCAAAGTTAGCAAAATATTGGCCATTCAGTTAATAATAGATGTTATCGTTATTTGTTTATACACCTTGGATGGGAATTTGCTAAAGTTTTACAACAATATGAAATACTGAGACTTTTTCATCTTTTTTCCATAGCTTAATCCATGCTTAAGATAAAGCAATGATCTTTAGAACAATATATAAAACAAAGCAATGATCTTTAGAATAGTTCCAATGAATTATTAATTACCAAGTGTCGATATGTCCAGATATTCTCTTGCAGGAGAGTGATTTATTTTTCTATATCATACTAAGTTTAAGTTCTAAGGTCTTAAAGTTAGAATTTTAGTGTCAAAGGGAGTTGACATTTAACCTTTGAAAATAGAATTGAGGTAGTATTGCTTCTTCTAAAAATCACAAATGTGTTCAAGTAACTGTTCTAGAGAATGTCTGATTTTAACATTACTTGCCCTCTTGACTATATCCTTTTAATAAACATTATCTGCCATGCTCATTATATGTCTTTTTAAAATCCCATCCCATTTCTGCTATCTCCTCAATTTTCAGACAGAGATTAGGTTACATGAGGTAATCTGTTTTGAAAAAAACAGAAAGCTATTGCACTCAAACCATATGTGCATCATCCCCCACCCCTACCTCAGAATTAGGTCTTTCATGCGTACATGAAAAAATCATATATATCAATGTAAACAGCAGATTTAAAAAGAGATTAGGCTCTTGTTTTGTGAAGGATTAAATGGTTAATGTGATTTTTTAAAATGGCTTTTCAGAGGTGAATCATAGGTAAGGTAGAATTGAACAGAAGTTATTACCCTCTAAAAGTTCAGTGGTGATTTTGGTCCAGTTCCTAGTTTCCCCATGGACTTGTGCCCAGCACCAACAATCACACATAATTTGGCACTGTTGATGGGAGCCTCCCTTGAGAGGGAACATGTGAATGTTCCCTGGGGTAAGGTACTAGAAAACCATTCTAGTTCAGGAATGAAGTACAGTTGAAAATATTCCTTGTAACCTTTTGATAATTTCATGATACATAGCCTTCTCAATTCAATCCAGTTAGGTGAAATAAATACTTATATACCGATAACATCCAAAGTACACAGAGGTTAATAAGTGTTGTGAAGTACTAATCAGAGGATATTGACATATACAGGCTCACCTCAGCTTTTTAGTTTTGTTTTTAGGATGCTATAGCCTTCAATTGATAATGTTTATATATATATTATTTATATTTATATAAAATTTATATATAAATATATATTATATAAAATTCATATATATTTATATTATTTATAAATAATATATACATATATACATATATTTATACACATATATATATATATTTGTGTGTACATATAAATCACCCTTACTGCACAATTTCTCACCATGCAGGGTAGGTTGAGTTGCAGTCAACTTTATTCAGGGAGAATTGATCCTTACTTGGACACTGGTGTGTTAATGATGATGTTTAAAACCTGCCAGGGTCCAGTATTCTTTAATAGACTGTACTAATTTATATTTGTCAAATTTGAACAAAGATATCTGGTAATAATTCAATAAGCACACTATGGGGGGATGTTGTATGCAGGTGATGAATCACTTAATTCTATTCCTAAAACCAGCACTACACTATATGTTAACTAATTTGAATTTAAATAAGATCTTGGAAGAAAAAAAAAATAAAGAATTAACATCTTTATTTAAGAGTGGGCATCATTATTACTAAATATTCTCTGTGTGAATTTAATTTACCAGGAATACCTGACACCATCCTCATCGTCCCAACCCTTTGCCTCTTTAAATAGTTGGTAATCATTTGTCAGCCTTGAATCCATTATTGCAGCAGATTTGTGATTCAGGGGCTGGATTCACAATTCATAGCCTTTGTGTGAGTGTGCATGTATGTATGTGTGTATTTATGTATGTTAATGTATGTGTGTGTATTTAAGTGTGTGTATGTGTTTCAGTTTTTTTGTTTTATTTTTTTTTATAATTTATTGTCAGGTTAGCTCACATACAGTGTATACTGTGTGCTTTTGGTGTCAGGACTAGATTCCCATGATTCATCACTTACATACAACACCTAGTGCTCATCCCAACAAGTGCCCTCCTCAATGCCCATTACCCATTTTCCCCTCCGCAACGCCCATCAACCCTCAGTTTGTTCTCTGCATTTAAGAGTCTCTTATGGTTTGCTGCTGTATCTGTTTGAAACTATTTTCTTCCCCTTCCCTTCCCCCATGGTCTTCTGTTAAATTTTTCAAATACCACATACGAGGGAAAACATAAGATATCTGTTTTTCTCTGATGGACTTATTTCACTTAGAATAATACCCTCCAGTTCCATCCACATTGTTGCAAATGGCAGGATTTCATTCTTTCTCATTGCCAAGTAGTATTCCATTGCATATCTTTTTTTTATCCTTTCATCAGTTGAGGAACATGTGGGCTTTTTCCATAATTTGGCTATTTTTGATAGAGCTGCTATAAACATTGAGGTACACGTGCCCCTATGAATTAGCACTTCTGTATCCTTTGAATAAATTCCTAGTAGTGCTACTGCTGGTTCATAGGGTAATTCTATTTTCAATTTTTTGAGGAACCTCCACACTATTTTCCAGAGAGACTGCACCAGATTGCATTCCCACCAACAGTGCAAGAGGGTTCCTGTTTCTCCACATCCTCACCAGCATCTATAGTTTCCTGAGTTGTTAATTTTAGCCTCTCTGACTGGTGTGAGGTGGTATCTCAGTGCGGATTTGATTTGTATTTTCCTGATGATGAGTGATACTGAGCATCTTTTCATGTGTCTGTTAGCCATCTGGATATCTTCTTTGAAAAGTGTCTATTCGTGTCTTCCACCCATTACTTCACTGGATTATTTGCTTTATTTGTATTATTTGTTTTGTAAATTCTTCATAGATTTTGGATACTAACTCTATATCCAATATGTAATTTGCAAATGTCTTGTCCCATTCGGTCAGTTGCCTTTTAGTTTCTTTTGCTCTGCAGAAGGTTTTTTTTTTTTTTATCTTGATGAGGTCCCAATAGTTCAGTTTTGCTTTTATTTCCCTTGCCTTCAGAGACGTGTTGAGTAGGAAGTTGCTGTGACTGAGGTCAAAGAGGTTATTACCTGTTTTCTCCTCTAGGATTTTGATGCTTTCCTGTCTCACATTTAGGTCTTTCATCCATTTTGAATTTATTTTTGTGTATGGTGTAAGAAAGTGGTCCAATTTCAGTCTTTTGCATGTTTCTGCCCAGTTCTCCCATCACCATTTGCTAAAGAGACTGTTTTTTTTTTTTCATAGGATATTCTTTCCTGCTTTGTCAAAGATTAGTTGGACATACATTGCTGGGTCCAATTCTGGGTTCTCTATTCTATTCCAATTATCTATGTGTCTATTTTTGTTCCAATACCATACTGTCTTGATGATCACAGCTTTGTAGTACAACCTAAAACCCAGGATTGTGATGCCTTCCACCTTGGTTTCTTTTTCTTTTTTTTTTTTCTTTTCTTTTCTTTTTTTTTTAATATCTATTTTTGCAACAGAGAGAGACAGAGCATGAACGGGGGAGGGTCAGAGACAGAGGGAAACACAGAATCTGAAACAGGCTCCAGGCTCTGAGCTGTCAGCACAGAGCCCGATGTGGGGCTCAAACTCACAGACCGTGAGATCATGACCTGAGCCGAAGTTGGACGCTTAACTGACTGAGCCACCCAGGCGCCCCGTTGGTTTCTTTTTCAACATTACTTTGGCTTTCGGGGTCTTTTGTGGTTCTATAGAAATTTTGAGACTGTTTCTTCTAGCTCTGAGAAGAATGCCAGTGCAATTTTAATTAGGATTTCTCTGAATGTGCAGATTGCATTGGGCAGTATCGACATTTTAACACTATTTGTTCTTCCAATCCACGAGCATTGAATGTTTTCCCATTTCTTTGTGTCTTCTTCAATTTCTTTCATAAGTTTTCTATAGTTTTCAGCATACAGATATTTTACATCTTTGGTTAGGTTTATTCCTAGGTGTTTTATGGTTCTTGGTGCAATTGTAATTGGGATTGATTCCTTGATTTCTCTTTCTGTTGTTTCATTATTGGTGTATAGAAATGCAACTGATTTCTGTACATTGATTTTGTATTTTGTGGCTTTGCTGAATTCATGTATCAGTTCTAGTAGCTTTTTGGTGGAGTCTTTCAGGTTTTCCATAGAGAGTATCATGTCATCTGTGAAAAGTGGAAGTTTGACTTCTTTGTCAATTTGGATGCCTTTTATTTCATTTTGTTTTCTGATTACTGAGGCTAGGACTTCCAACACTATGTTAAACAACAATGGTGAGAGTGGACATCCCTGTCGTGTTCCTGATCTCAGGGGGAAAGCTTTCAGTTTTTCCCCATTGAGGATGATATTAGTTGTGGGGTTTTCATATATGGCTTTTATGATGTTAAGGTATGTTCCTTTTATTCCTACACTCTTGAGGGTTTTTATTAAGAAAGGATGCTGTATTTTGTGAAATGTTTTTTCTGCATCTATTGACAGGACCATATGGTTCTTATCGTTTCTTCTATTAATGTGATGTATCACATTGATTGATTTGCGAATATTGAACCAGACCTACAGCCCAGGAATGAATCCCACTTGATCATGGTGAATTATTCTTTTAATATACTGTTGAATTCAATTTGCTAGTATTTTGTTGAGAATTTTTGCATCCATATTCATCAGGTATATTGACCTGTAATTCTCCTTTTTAGTGGGGTCTCTGTCTAGTTTGGGAATCAAGGTAATGTTGACTTTGTGGAATGAGTCTGGAGGCTTTCCTTCCATTTATATTTTTTGGAACAGCTTGAGAAAAATATCTCAATGTCTATTTAAATGTCTGGTAGAATTCCCCTGGGAAGCCATCTGTCCCAGGATTCTTATTTGTTTGGACATTTTTGATAACTGAGTCAATTTATTCACTGGTTATGGGTCTGTTCAAATTTTCTATTTCTTCCCATCTGAGTTTTGGTAGCATGTGGCTGTCTAGGAATTTGTCTATTTCTCCCAGGTTGTCCAGTTGTTGGCACATAATTTTTCATAGTAGTCTCTAATAATTGTTTGTATTTCTGTGGTGTTGGTTGTGATCTGTCCTCTTTCACTCATGATTTTATCTGTTTCAGCCCTCTCTTCTTTTTGAGCAGTCTGGATAGGGGTTTATCAGTTTTGTTTATTCTTTCAAAAAACCAGCTCTTAGATTCATTGATCTGTTTTCCTGTTGTTTTTTTTTTTATTCTATATTGCTTATTTCTGCTCTAATATTTATTATTTCTCTTCTTCTTCTGGCTTTGGGGAAGGCTTCTGGCTTCTTTGCTGCTCTAGTTCTAGTTCCCTTAGGTGTGAGGTTAGGTTCTGTATTTGGGATTTTTCTTGCTTCCTGAGACAGGCCTGGACTGCAATGTATTTTCCTCTTAGGACTGTCTTTGTTGCATCCCAAAGTGTTTGGACTGTCATGTTTTCATTTTCATTTGTTTCCATATACTTTTAAATTTCTTCTTTAATTTCCTGGTTGACCCATCCATTCTTTAGTAGGATGTTCTTTAACCTCCATGTATTTGGAGGCTTTCCAAATTTTTTCTTGTGGTTGATTTGAATTTCATAGTGTTGTGATCTAAAAATATGCATGGTGTAATCTCAATCCTTTTATATTTATTGAGGACTGTTTTGTGACCCAGTATGTGACATATTTTGGAGAATGTTCCACGTGCACTTGAGGAGAATGTGTATTCTGCTGCTTCTGGATGAAAAGTTCTGAATATATCTTTCAAGTCCATCTGGTCCAGTGTATCATTCAAGGCCATGGTTTCCTTGTTGATTTTCTGCCTAGATGATCTGTCCATTGTTGTAAGTGGAGTATTAAAGTCCCCTGCAATTACCACATTCTTACCAATAAGATTGCTTATGCTTGTGATTAATTGTTTTATATATTTGGATGCTTCTGAATTCGGTGCATAGACATTTATAATTGTTAACTCTTCTTAGCTCTTGTCCAAATGTAATCCTATACTTTCACAGCCTTTCTTTCTCTTCCTTTTGTCTCTCCACAGAAGGGGATCCCTCCCCTCTGTGCCTACGTTACCCATTTTATCTTTCCCAATTCGTAATCCTGCACCTATGGCCCACCAAGCTGTCTCTGTGGCCCCCTGGATATGTTTTTGTCACTCGGTAGCCCAGATTCCTGGAATTCCAAATATTCTGGTCTCAATGCTGCTGTGTTTGAGGGAGGGGGGAACTTTGGGACCCTTACTTCTCTGCCATGTTGATTCCTCCTGTTTCAGTTTTTGTTGATCCTATTGGCTGAGCTGATAATGTTTCCTTGAAATGTCTTTGTTCAGGTTTTTTGTGTATTGGAGTCCCACAGGCACCTTCTATAGTCTCAAAGTCAAACCAGTAATTGCTCCTGACCTTGCTGACCTAATTGTACAATTGCTGACCTAATTGTACAACTTTACAAATATCGTTGCTTATCTGTTTGGTCATTTGCATTCCTCTCATGCTGCATTTTTCATCCCCCCACCCCCCACCAATCTGCTGCCTCATAGTGCAAGATCCCCTAGTTTTTGTTTTTTTTTTTTTTTTTTTATGGTTGGGGTTGAAAACTCTTTATGTCTGAGCTTTGTTATTTCTCAATTTCTCAATGAGGCTTGGAGATTTATCCAAAATTTGGGTAATACCCATCTTGAGGTAGGAAAGTTCTGCTTTATGCAGTATTGGTAGGAAGTATTAATGTGGAAGCATGGTAAGTATAGACAAATACAAAGAAAGAAACTCAGCAATTGTACCACCTACAGATATCTTTCACTGGTAACATTTTCTTCCGTTTTTATCTGGACTTTTGCATACATATATAGAATATTTTAAAAATAAAAACTAGTATACTGTACAAACCATCTTTTCAATTTATTTTAAATATTTTTGTCATGATTTTTTAATGTGAACATCATTTTAAATAACTGCATAAAATCCAATTTTTCATTTTTAAACTTTTCTGCCAACCAAGCAGAGGCAACAGGGATTAAAACCTCTATTCACCCACTGGCAAAAATACCATCTTGCAAATCTTAACTGTTTGCTGCCCATTGTGAATTTTGTAAGGTCTAGATGAAAAAGGCGGGTGGGGGGGAGTCAGAATAGACCTCTGTACTTTTCCCCTCTGTCTTTGGAGTTGAGTATTATATTATCATATCTTATTGTTGTTATTTGTAGTGTATATTTATTCAGCCATAAGGGTATTAAATCAATTATGAATTAGCTGGTGATATCTATTCTGTTTTGTAATTTTGTTTACTTTCCTATGAATAGAAGTCTTATCTACACGACTTAGAGGCAATAATATAAACAATATCACAGTTGATTGACAAGATAGAATGTTGGTTATGTGTTTGGAGGGAAACAAACGATAAGGAAACCATCAGTCCTTTCTTGAACTTTAGGTTCAAGAGTTTCAAGAGGAATTAATCTGTTAGTGCAATACGGAAGTAGTGAAGAGTAGCTGGTAGGGGTGAGGCTGAGGGTGGATGTCCCATAACAACAATGGTGCAATATCCTAGGAGTGTAGGGAGCAGGTATTGTTACCACCTATAATAAATAATCCTTATTTATTTTGAGAGAACTTGAGGTGAGGAGGGATAGAGAAAGAGAGACTCCCAAGCAGGCTCTGCACCATCAGCACAGAGCCCAACACAGCACTTAAACCCAGGAACCATTAGATCATGATCTGAGCTGAAGTCAGATGCTTAACCAACTCAGCCACCCAGGTGCCTCAAATCCCTCTTGTTTCATGGAGATTGAATCTCCTATTATTTTTCATGCCCTCCTTAAGAAAAAAGATTACAAAATTATTATTATTATTTAGGGTGGGAAAGTATTTATTTAAAATGAGAAATCATAAGTTACAAGTTATAACATGTTAGAATACACCACAATCATCACAACATCCAGAGTAATAACCTAATATATTTATGAATGAAAGCCCTGACAGACATCTGTAATCATTTTTTCCCACATTTTTGGCAGCATACTCTTTGGTTGCTTTTTTTCATATGATAAATATTTTGTAATAATATCTTCTTTGCAGAATAGAATGATAATTAAGTCTTTCCTCAAGCAAGGTAGATCTGAAGTTGTTCCTTTTTATTCGTAGTTTAAAAAAGTTTCTGCCTCTATAATTTATTACTGATAGTGTCATGCAATGTTTCAGAATTGTTGTCAAGTTTGAGAAAGACTTTTTGGATTATCTATCAAGTGTGAATAGGGAATTTAAAGTTTCTTTTGAGGAATAACTAATTTTACTTCTTGAATTCATGACAGTCATACCTCACGCTGCCATCAGTGTCATTGATGACCTTGTTGGGGCATATTATGTTACCTTCATTGATACAAGTTTTCATGTCAAGTCAGAAAGAAACTAAAATTATTTTCCAATGATTCATTCTTTTGTTTCTTAGATTATTTACTAAAAATACTCAAATCTATTTATTATTTCTATTTGAGATGCCTCTATTCCACTAAATGACTGCTTTAGTATAATCTGAAATTTTTCTTTTGTTATAATTCACTTAGAACCGAAATAATTTTTATTGATTTAATTTATTTTATTTCATTGAGGAAGAATATTTACATACAGTAAAATGCAAATATCTTAAATGGGTAATTCAGAGTTTTGACAAACATACATCCTTGTAACCAACATCCTAATAAAGATATAGGTCATTTTCATGATTCCAGGAATTTCCTTTTTGTGCATTTCCAGTTAATCCCTTCCACACACACACTAGTTGTGGGTAACTATTCTCATTTCTAACGTGATAGATTAGTTTTTCCTATTTTTTTTTTACTTCATATAAATGATGTCATAACAATATTTTCTTTTTTGTCCATGGTTTTTTTTACTCATAAATGTTTTTGAGACTCATGTATGTTTTTATGTGCAACAAAAATTCATCCTATTTTTTTTATTGGAGTAGAATTCCATTGTAGATGACAATTTGTTTATTTCTCTTCTTTTGGTGGAGATATGAGTTGTTATCAGGTACAAGCTATTATGAACATATTATCAAGTTGTTCCTGTGCTAATAGCTGGGAAGAATTTCCCCATTGAATGAACTTGCCTTTTAGATAATCAGCTATTCATTGACTTATTTTCCACCCTTACAGGAATTCCACTGTCTTAATTACTATAAAGTTTGAATAAAGCTGCTAGAACCATTCTTGTATATTTTTTGTGGATATATTTTTAATTTCTCTTTGATAGATAGAAATCCTGTGTCAGAAGGTTGGTATATGTTTAACTTTATAAGAAAATGCCAAACAATATTTCAAAGCGATTTTACCATGTTTCACTGTTCATCTTCATTAATATTTGCTCTTGTCACTCTTATTTTGTTTTCCATTCTAATGGGTGAATCTCCCTGTGTTTTAATGGATATCTCTGATCCCTAATTATTTTCATTTCCCTGATGATTAATGATGTTGAATATCTTTTTATACATTTTAAAATCACTTTCTACATCTTTAAATTTTTTTTTAAGTTTATTTATTTTGAGAGAGAGACAGCACAAATAGGGCAGACAAGATGGAGAGAGAGAATCTCAAGCAGGTTCCATGCTGCCAGCACAGAGCCCAACATGAGGCCTGAACTCACAAACCATGGGATCATGACTTGAACCAAAAGCAAGAGTCAGACACTTAACCAACTGAGCCACCCAGATGCCCCCTGCATCTTTTCTTAATGAAGTTTCTGTTTAAATATTTTACAGATAATTTTTGCAGATTTTACTTTTTGTATTTTTGTTACTGATTTGTAAGAGTTCTTTATTTTCTCTGTACAAGTCTTTTTTCCATATGTGTATTGGACATCTATTTTTCCCAGCTCCTGGATTCCTTACCATTTTCTTAATGTAATTTTTGAGGAAGGAAGCTTTTAGTGTTGAAGAAATCAAGTTTATCATTATCTTCTTTTTGTCCTTAGTCAAGAATTCTTTACCTACCACATCTCCTACTTGCCTTGACATCTAATATATTATCTTTTCTGTTGTTGTTTTTGCTTTTGTTCTCTGATCTCTGTTGAATTAATTTTTTGCGTATTGTTTGAAGTAGAAGTTCAAGTTTATTTTATTTCCAAAGTTTATAAAGTTATTTGATAATATTTAGCTGGAAAAAATATTATTTTCCCACAGAATAATTTGGTGTCTGTGTGAATCTACTTCTGTAATCTCCATTTTATCCTATTGATGTACTTGTTTGTTAACATACCAGTTGCAAACTGTCTTGATTGCTCACAGATTCATAATAAGACTTTAAATAAAGGAGAGGGAGGCTTTCAACTTAGAATGACCTTATTACTTTTCCTGGAGAAAAACAAAAGAGCTCCGTGACATATTAATTGGGATTGCAAATATCATTTAGAGGAGAGTTAAAAATTTAATAATACTGAGTCTTTCAATTCATAACTTGAAAAAGTTCTACATTTATTTAGATCTCCTTTCATTATATATTAGACATATTAGCTTTCAGTTTGGTGTAAAGTTGTTAAGCATTATTGTCAAATTCATTCTTAGATATTTTATGTTTTCGTAATGATAGTATTTTAAATTTAATTTTACTGTTCGATATTTTCTGGGATTTATATGCATATACAAATGAATTTTCTATGTTGACTTTACATCTGTCAAATCTGCTATATTTTCTCATTATTTCTACATGTATTTTGTAAATTTCTCACGATTTTCCATGGAAACGATGAGGTTGCCTATTAATAAAGGTAGTTTTACTTCTTCTTACTGAACATTGCTGAAAATAAGTGAAGTCAACCTTTTTGCCTTGTTCTCTATGTTAGGGAAAAGTACTCAAGATGTCATCATTAAGTATGATGACTGCTGTAAGTTTTATGTAAATGTCAAAGAAGTTCCCTTCTATTCCTAGTTAACTGAGAGTCTTTAAAATCATGAATGGATGTTGAATTTGTCAAATAATTTTTCTGCACTGATTAAGATTATCGTATAGTTTTTCTTCTTTATTCTATTGTATTGTACTGGCTTGGATAGTGCCCCCAGCTCCTAACTTCCTGCCCACTTGATCTTAAGAATATAATCTTATTTGGAAATAGGGTCTTTGTAGGTGTAATCAAGTTAAAATGAAGTTACACTGTGTTAGGGTGGGTCTTAATTCAAAGATTGGTATCCATAAAAGGGGAAATGTAGACACAAATGCACAGAAAGAAGAACATGGAAATGGAGCCAGTTATTGAAACAGTGTATCTAAAGCCAAGGGATATGAAGAATTTTCAATCATCATGAGGATCTAGAAGAGAAGTATGGGACAGATTCTCCCTTAGAAACTCCATCAGTAACCAACCCTGCTGACATCTTGATTGTAAACTTCAGGACTTTTAAGAGATTAGATATCTGTTGTTCTAAGTCACTCAGTTTGTAGTAAATTGTTACAACAACTCTAGGAAGCTAATATAGATTTTGCTATTAGTTTTCTGCAATGTTCTTCTCATAGGTAAGTTTCCCTGGAAAGCAGACTTTGAGATGGATCTTTGTGTATAGGAACAATTTTTTTCTGAATCAACACTTGTGGAAAACTAAATGAAGCAGGAATGATGAGAGGAAGAGTTTGGACTTTGATGCAGTCACAACAAAGAACACCTGATCCCACAAATAATTCTGGAATAGGATGACCTTTACAATTATCCCAAATTGGGGGAAAGGAGCTGGGCTTTTATAGTCCTGCACCAATTACTCACTTTCATCAGTATGGGGGAATGAATGCTTCAATCCAGAGGAGGTTGGGGAATCTGGGCAGCAGCACAGCATCCACTATAACCTAGGCTTGGCACTATATGAATCCACCTGTGTATATGATTTCTAGGAGTAGCTGCTTCAGTACTCTGATGGGCTTCTTTTCCAGGGAGTAGTTTATAAGGGGACTGTAAGCAGCATAAATTACAACCTTTGCAGCTGTAGCTAGTATGAGATTAAATTGATACTCTTGATTCATAATTTCTCCATTCTACCCTCCATCCTAGATTTCTCTCATTCATGGTTAGCTCATTCAGACCATAATCCATGAAGGATATTAACCCTTGATCACTGTTTCCTTCTCAGGTTATAGCCATTATATTTGTCTGTATAGCATTTAAGTGGGAGAAAGAAAAAAACAAACATCAAGTTGGATCACCTATCAAGTATAATCTTCTCATCACCCTCTGCATAATAGCAGTCCTACCTGCTACTGACAGATATGGCCAATTACATTTTCCATGTAGTCACTTCTTTTCTTACACACTGTATCTCAGCATGGAGTCTAAAGTGCTAAGGTGATAGCCATAGCCTGAAATTTGAGGACACTATTTATATGTTCTTGATGGAACCATTCTTCTTTTTGATATCAAGACCTCTAAACTCACAAAACCTAGAGTTGTAGGATGGGAAGAACAAATTTCCTGGATAAATCATTGAGAATGATCATAATTAGGGCCATTTCTGATTCCACACTTTTTTCTCCAGTCCCTACCAACTAGGGGCACCACATTATAAAAGGATCATTGATTTAGAGTATATACTACATCCTGGAGGATAGAGAGTACCCATCATTGTAATATATCATCTCTGAGCTTGTAGCTCAGCTATGCCTTTAAATTCCATTCCTTGGCATAATAGGCCAATGGCTTTGGGTGGCACAGTGTGTAATAGGATGTACAGACACTGTAGTCATATGCCAAATTCCAAATTTTCTTTACTGTAAAATTTGTCTCTATTATTGATGTAATATATTATTTGGGCTTCCATGTTGTTGGATCAAGTACTCTGAAACCTCTTGTACGATGGTTCTGTGGGCAAGACAGGCAAATCTATATGCAGATATATATATATATATATATATATATATATATATACACTAGTAAGAATACGTCTCAATACGTCTCTGGCCCTTCTGGGATTAAAGGGGTTCAAGAAAGTCAAGTTACCATAAATTGACTGTTTGATAACCTCGAGGGATAGTGGTCACCTTGAGGGTTGGGGGTGTTCAAGAAAATCAACTTACCATAAATTGCCTGTTTGGTCACCTTGAGGGATAGTGCTAAGTGTTAAACTTAGCAATACTCTCTGTGGCTGGCAGGTTGGATAAGAGGCGGCAATAGTACCTAGATCAGCAATAGTACCTAGATCAGGTGACTATTAGCCCATGATGTTGGGCCCATATATACACTTGGTTACCATGTATTCATCATGCTAGCACAAAAAACAAAGGCTAACTGATGTTAACTGGTGAGGTAAAAGCATTTAGATTTTTTTTTTCCAGTAGGTTCCCTTGGATTTCCTACCTATACCATCATATCATCTGCAAATAGGAATAATTTCATTTCTCCCTTTCTAATTTGTAGGCCTTTTACAATTATTATTCAAGTATAATTAACATACAGTGTTCTATTGGTCTCAGGTGTACAATATAATGATTCAACAATTTTAGACATTTTTCAGTGCCCATCGAGATAAGTGTACTTTAATTTCCTTTATATGTCTCCCCCACCCCACCCATCCACCTCAGTTAGTTGTTTTTGACTCCTCAGTGAAGGGTACTTTCTGGTGGGCATTAAAATGACATACAAAGATCTTCGTACTTAGTGCCCATTCCCATGGGTTGTACATTAAACCAGATAAGAGGATTATCTATTTGATGGTAAGTAGCTTATAACCTAAAATCTCTTCTACTGTAGTAATACATATTTTATATTAAAAGATAATGTGGTTTAAATGCACATTTATGGATTGGCTGTTCAGGTGTATATGGAGAATATTGGATTAAGTTGTGATACCAGTATCACTAGTGAGGGAACCCTACCCCTTCATCTTTTGGTTTGTCTTTTGGAGTCAGAAGAGTTTGTGTTTAAGATGGGTTTCACTCTATGTCTGGGAATAAAATAGGAAGAATCTAATATATAGTGTTATTTTGTTACCTACTTCCCATATTATCAGCAATAATGACTACATATGGAGGGGAATAAAATGTTACAGGGATTTCATGTTCTTTTTATGCTTTTTGCTATTAAACTTAGTGTCAGACTGATCTTTCCATCCAACTAAGTAGCATTAGCTAACAGAAAGAATAATCTCTAGGCTTGTGAACTGGGGAGCAATTACCACTAAATGTATCTAATATAAATATTATAAGTTCAACCCCAAGCTACTTCCAGTAAGAGGAATAGTGAATGTCCTTGTTATATCTCCATGTGTGAGTCTTCAGAGAACTAAGAGCTGAAAGTTTCATTTGTATAAATTGGAAACGATATTAACTATAACTTTGAATTTATGTAACACCTCGCTGCTGAATTCACACCCTGAGTATCATAGAAATTAAGGAACTGAACAATGTTCAGAAAGTATGCAAAAGAGACCTATTTGCATAAGTAATATTTCATCAGAGGTAGAATTTCCCTTTAGAGGAGTGCCAAGTGATTTCTTCAGTCACAAACTCAGGACTGTGGGAAACCTGGTTTGGTTCTTGTATGACCAAGCCTAGGGTGGCTCTTCTAAGGCTGAGTCTCAGGTATGACATGCTACACTATATCCAGACCCTCTTTACAATATTATTATCTCCCCTACTGGTTTAATTTATGTATTTAATTTTAGTTTCCAGGGTGCAATATGGCTAATTACTTGAGAACTGCAGAACCTTACAAGTGAAATTTTTGCTTGTATAATTTGTGGCACATCAAGTGTAATAATGTATATTAATTTCTTCAAAAAAGATAATTATGCTAATAGAATTATTTGAATAAAAATTTGTACTTGGCTGTGGATTATGTTCTCTACCTAGTAATTTGTATTAATACAAGTCAGTAAGGAATTTTTATTAAACCATTTCAACCCTGGGGGTGGGGGCAAATCTGGGAACATCACGCAGGCACAATCCCCTCCCTTAACATCCTGGGGAGATAGGAGTGTTTCACAGTCCTGGAGGGCCAGGATTCCTATTAGATAAAGGTTCATAGGGAATTTATCTATCTCTAATGTGTAAAACGGACTATTTGGACATATGGACTTTGATGGAAGGAATAAACTAATTGGTAGAAATCTGAAAACAAAGCCAGCTTTTTTGATAACAATTTTGTACTGGTTATAAAAACCAATTAAGAGTAGAATGTGGGAGCATTTTGTGATAAGAGATCTTTTCTCTGTTTTGATTTTGTAAGGATGAGTGATTTTTAAACTGAAATTTAGACTCCTAATAGGTTCTTCATAGTCATGGTTGAATATGGGGATTGAAAAGGGGTGAAGGTTAATATTAAAAACCAGCTCATTTAGAAAAACACAAACTTTTGAGTCACCATTAAGAATGGAGTATGCAATTCATATACATGAATGGAAGGCCAGTACTAGTCACTAGTCATTGGAGCACTCATCACCCATAGGCAGTGGTTTGGTTGGATTTTATTGCTGTGTTACTAAGTGAATTTGGTTTGTGTTTATCAACCCTGCTTATTTTTCTACTTACATGAATACCATGATACAGAGAGAGTAATTTCTCATGCTTTTTGTTGTTGTTGTTGCCATTAATGCATTAAAATCCAGTGATTTGGCAAATGTGCATATTATGTGTCCATTATGCATTTGCTATGTGCCTAGTAACAAACACTAGGAATAAACACTATGTTGGTAAAACCAGGCTATATGTTTGCCTTCATGGAGCTATTAGACATGTATTATCACAGATTTAAATGGCTTAAAATTGAGGTCATCCATTATTTTTCCTGTCTGCAAATGTAATAAGTTTTTAAAGCAATATCCAAATAATACAGAAATATAAGGAATGAAAGCATGCTATTGGGACTATACACAAAGGTCATGACTAAGAGAGTGATTTGAAGTATAGAGTCAAAAAGATCCATGTACAAATCTTGCCTTGGACATGTATTAGTTCTGTGTCCTTGGGCAAGTCATTTCCATTCTCTAGGTCTTAGTTTTATTATTTCATAATAGAGACAGTTATAATTTCTACCTCATAAGGTTGCTATAAAGATGAAATTAAAAATATATATTAAAGAATTAGCAATATCTACCACATAGCAAGCATTCAATAATTAGTAGCTGTTACAAATACACAGTTTGTGAATCACCTTAGCAACTCATGTAGTGTATGTAACATACAGATGCATCCTTGCATTTTAAACAAATTACCTACTTCAACTCAATAGAAATTAAAAATAATAATAATCACCTTATTACCTAATATGTGAGCAAAGCTCAAACCATTATAAGATTAAAAAATATTCTAGCATCATAGTTCACTTAATCTATAATGAGTAAGGTGCCACTAATGACTCTTCAAAAGCAGACAATGTGGCTGATGACACTAAAAGCCTCAATGTTGAAACAAATAAATCTTAGCATCAGAAGGGTGGTCAAGCCACTTTATTTCAGAGATGAGAAAACAGGCAGAGAGATGGGAAATGAAAGATATCAAGACATTTTTAATTCTAATATTGCCTATAATTTAAAATTTGGAAGACAACAGATACTTTTCCTCAATACTCTTTAGACTTCTGTTTAATTTTATGCAATGTTTTTCAAATCCACAAAAGATAAACCCAGGAAAAAGTGGAGTTAAATTTATGTAAACACTATGAATTCTAGTGACATTCTCATACCACTTGCTTATACTGTTAAGACATTTGAAATTTGGCCTCTTGTACATGGGAAAACTCCTCCTTTTCCTTCTTTGATGATATTTACACTACTTTTCTTTTACACAAGAGTTTCAATAAAAATCAATAGTGGCATTAAGCCAAAATTTGAGACATTTCATGAAAGTAAGCCTCATGGGATCCATTCTCAAAGAATATAGTCAAAGTCATTGTTCCCCAGTGAAGGGTTTGGCGCGTTTAAGTCAGCAGTGCTGGCCTTTCATACTGCAGATTCAATAACCTTTTTCATGAGTTTTGGCCTGTGTGTACCTGAGTACTATTTGCCTATAAATTATGTTATAAAATTGATACTACATTAATACTAAAGCAAAGTGCTTTTGTGATTCTGAAGCTTTGTCTACAGTAAGACCCAGTTATATTTTAGCTTAGAGAAAATTCTAGGCTTTTAGTATTTTTCTTTGTCTAGTGAACCCACAAGAGATATTACCTGTACTTTGGAAAATTATGGGTGTTTTATTAATTATTCCTCTAAATTAGCCTATCTGAGGTTACTCTGTCCTTGAACAGTTAATTGTTCCTTTCTCTGTGTTCCCATAACACTTTGTTCACACCATGATTGTAGAACAGAACACACTGTCTTCTAATTATCTATTTACATTATCTGTTTCATAGATAATGAACCACTTGAGAGCAGAGACCGAGTAACCTTTATTGTTAATAGACTAACATCTAACTCTCGTGAGGATCCGGACTCGACTTGGAATATGTACTGATACACATTCCCAGAAGTTTTCTATATTAGACATTTCTCAAGGACCTAATGAAGGTTTTTGTGGTAATAGAATATGTTGGGATTAATGGCAGATGGAGCATTAGTATTTATTGGATGCCCACTATTTGTACTGTTTGTAGATATCTCATTTAGTAAGTACCACAATAACACCTGTGAAGCATCCATTTTTTATATTAGGGAGTTTTTACTCAACACAGTTTAGAATAATCTGCCCAGTTTCACAAATGCCCTAAGGAGTCAGGATTATAAGTAATAACTTTAGCCCTCCAGAGTCATCTTGCTATTATACAAACTTCTGGCCAGACATAAAGGATCAGATCAAGGTTGGGTTTAGAGATTTTCTAAAAGGACACAACACATCACAATCACAAGGAAGTAGTTTTACACACAATATAATGGAAGGAGAAGGAATTTTTTTATTTCAGGTGATTAGTGACCATCTATTTATGGATTGTTTATTACATACTGTGTATCAAATATTATACTGAAACATGGAAATTAATAAGAAGCCATCCCTGATCTCAAACATGGTTTATTGCTTTAGTGGATGGAAATGGAAATTTAGTTAAATGCATTTCCTGTTTTAGGGATTTTAAGTATCTATGACATGAATATGAGACAATATAAAAGGGTATTTAACAGTGTGAACATTTGTATCAGCCAGACCTGAATTTAAGTGCTGACCCTGTTATTCAAATAAATATAAAACCTTGGACAAAATATAAACACTTAACATCAAATTCTTCTGTTGTAAGTTGGAAAAATAATAACTAATTCACTCTTATGACTATTTTGAGGACAATTTAGATGTTGTATATCTTTCACATAGAAAAGTGTCTGTTATTATCAGTTATTATTATATACAGGCTATACTAGGTACACAAAGTTAAGTAGGTAATTACTAGGTTGATGAAACAAGGGAGAACTTAACAAAAGCTGCAGCTCATGAGAGAGGAAGGAAGTGGTTTGGATTCTATTTAGTTTAAAAAAAAAACAAAGATTAGGGATTCTTTGATAAATAGCATACCATTGGAATTATGTCAGTATCTCAAAGGCTAAGTCCTCTGCCTAAAGAAAATAATGGATATGAAGACTTTATAACCACATCTCATATACATGCATTTAGTTTGCAGTTGACAAAATAAGGAAAAGACACCTCTAATTCATCCATTTCTAGTTAAAATATTTTGTAAGTGACATGCATACAGAATCTGAATGATATCGCCAGTATCTGTGTTAACAAATAGTATTCAGAAGAGTTTTTTTTTTTTTTTTTTTTTGCCCAGGAAAGTACAGAATGAAGTAAACATTTTCAGAAGAGTGAATAGTGACTAGGGGGATATAAAATGGAGTACAGTCATACTATTACATTGATGTGGCTGATTAGCAGTATTCAAAGGATCTATTATGATAAACCACATACATGCTCACAAATCTACAGAGGTTAGTCTTCACTAAATACAGTCCATTTTGGAGAATCCTCTGGATATATATTTAGTACCTGATACATGGTCACTTATTATTCATACATATTGAAAGTTGAACTTTCATTGTGATTTAGTGATCTTCAGAAGGCACCAAAGGAGTTACTATGTTTGACCAAGCAAAGTCAATATTTGGATCTTTTTGTTTAAGTCATGGCATCTTTGTTGCTTGAAAAAAGATGATCTCAACCACTCCTACCACTGTGATAACAACTTAGTCCTTAGGTCTGACTGATTTCTTCTATGACCTTTCATACTGTGTCTGTAGGAAGATCAATTCATGGAATACCCTTGGGAGTTAAGCCTATTGTCCAATTGTTCACAGTATTAAAAAATCCCCCCCCCCCCAATATAAGTTTAAAGTACCTTTTCTTTAGCTCCAGGGCACTGATCTTTTCCTTACTACATTCAGAGATTGTGAATAACTCCTTTACTTCATTTATATTTTTAACTTGAAGTTATAGACTGTGATCTACTGTCTACTAGTGATCTTTTTTTGTGGCCTCCTAGAGAGATATGGTGCCCTCTCAGTATTTCTCTGCTCTTTATCATTCAACCTTTGTGTCAGTTCTGCTACCTTTTCCCCCTCCAGGTGTTTCAGTCCCTTTCATTAATCTGCAGGGGTTTGGTCTGTACCATAATATTCCCTCTGATTGTCCCACTAGGACTAAGTGGCCCGTGCTATTCATCTGCTATGCAGCTCCTTTGTCATGTAGTCCTTGTACTGTACGTCTACCAGCTGCGTGTTTTTCTTTCTCTGTAATGCTCGTGTATACTCAAGAGATGGTTTAAGTGTCCACAGTCATGTTCCAAAGCTATTCAGAATTGTGTCTTTTTCCTCAGGCTGAAATTCCATTTGACCTGAGAAGGAGAATATAGGTGATTTCATGCTTCTACATTTGTTCCTAAGGTTTTATCAGGACTAAACTTGGAAGGCCAAGCAGGTTTCACTAAACATTAGTTGAAGGGAGGATTTTTTGAAGAATTAGAAATTATTCTTTCTCAATTCTCAAATTGTTATACATTCTGATTTTAATAATTGTGGAACAATTTGTGAGTATAGAGTATGTATAATGCATTAGGTCAAGTGCTGCAAGAATTAAAAACTTTAGTAGGAAAGCTGTTTTTCATTTATTTTTGAGCTGTTTTCCTGGGGATGAAATGCCTTTGGGCTGATGGAGCCACATTTCTTCCCCTTGTCAGCTATGTAAAGAATATTACAATTGTTTGAAAGGTGATACATATACTCAATAATGGTGCAAATTCATGTGTTATACCTGAATTCACCACTCACTTATATGACTTGTCTAAATCTTTTGTTTCTTCTCTGTAAACTGAATATAATAACAATACCTATCTCATGGTATTGTTGAAAGATTTTAATGAGGCCACCTGTGCAGAACTTCCACGTAGAAAGTTTCCACATAGAGACCTTCCACATAGGAAGCACTCAGTAGTGCTTGCTATATTTTTTTCATGCTTGTAGGGGACACTTGCTATTTTGGCTACCCAGAAATCCTATATTCTTCTTATGTGGGGGAAATCATAAAAGAAAATAAGAGTATATAGAGGCCAAAAAGCCTGGCTCAGAGTGGGAAGAAAAGGGAAATAATTGTTATGCCCACCTCCAGAAATTATAACATTATTTTCTGGGATTGACACAAAAATGCATAATGGGTTAAAGAGTAGTAATTGTAGCCATAATGGAGATTATAAGACAGCAAAGTGAAATACCCAAAACTATTTGCCAGTATCTGTTTTAACAAGTAGTAACACACTTGTGGCTTTGTAGGCAGATGATTTTTTTTTTTTTTTATTTCCCCAGATTCTCATCTGCCTCTTCAATTCAGGGATACTTCCTGTCTCTGTCTGAATTTCCCATCCCTGTATGGAAACTCTCAAGAAGAAATAAGATGGGAGCAATGATAGGACTGTCTGATGGTTTCTTCTGTCTCAAGGAGGTTCCTGCCCTATGTTATCTGATATTCAGTCTTCATTGTCCTTTATTTTCGTATGTTTTGTCCATGTTTTTCACTTGTTTCATGTGGGAAGGTAACTCTGGTCCCTGTTACTCCATCTTGACCTGAAGTAGAAGTCTGTGATCTAGTTTTAGTCAAATACACAGATATAAATCAAGGGACTATTTTGGGTTTAGGATGTGTACTGATACCCTTTGTTCCTATTTGTTCTCTATAATATATTCACAATAAATGAAATTTTTGCATAAGCAGAGTTGGTTTCTGTTGTGTAACTCAGGAACCAGAAGAGGTATTACAAACTGTTGAGTATGGCTTCAGTATAATTGTGGGGCTGTATTCCCCACTCGTTGTTGGGAGTCTAAATACAAAGTTGATTTAACAAATATCTCTTTCTAAATATTCATCTGAAATCCTGCATTTCTTCATTTGCTGAAGAGGTAGCTTGGTAATAACCTATAACTAATGTATTTTATTATTAAATATTTTGTTTATACATTTTCATAGTGATATGTCCATTCTATATAATTATGGAATTATTTTGAACTGTTGATGTTAGGTATGAAGGCAGAACTTAGCAATGCCATGAGAGCCATTGGGCTTTTTAATGAATATGAACAGTGATAGATTATAAGCGGAAAAAATAAGGGGGCTTCTCAGGACAAATATTTTTAACCAAACAGAGAAAAGACTGTGGAAGGGTCTTTCTCTTTCTTTTAAACATTCCATGTATATTCATTTGGGACATTAAAATGTGCAAATCCTATTTAGATTCTGGAAAGATTTTGATGCTACAATAATTAAGTTACCTAGGATCATAATAGGACAGAACTACTGACAAAAGAATTCTGAACCTTGCTCAAAAATCTGCAATGGCTGCTTGTTTCTTAAAGAGTTAAGACCAAATTCCTTGACCTGAAATACAAATCAAGATGCTGATCTTGGTGTTACACCTGGTGTAAAATTCTGACTTTCCCATCCTCAGACTATAAGGATTTTGTTGATTGCTTCTCTTGTTCTTTATCTGTAAAATGGAGATCATAATTTTTAGTGAAGATTACATGAGATAAACTCAATTAATGGCGTATATTATTTCCACTCTTATTCTATAAAAATTTTTCCCAAATGTCACTCCATGTTTATCAAAGTATGGCCGCAAATGCCTTACAGGAGTAGCCTTTAGGCGTTTCTGTAGTGTCAAAATTTCAGTGCAAAACAAGACCGTAATTGTCATATCCTTCACTTATTTCCCCCCTTTTTTTCTTTTTTTTAATAAGTTTATTTACTTATTTTGAGATAGAGAGAGAGTGCGAGCTGGGTAGGGGCAGAGAGCAGCGGAGAGTGAGATTCCCAAGCAGGCTCTGAACTGTCAGCACAGAGCCTGACTCGGGGCTCAAACCCACAAACCGTGAGATCATGACCTGAGCCATAATCAAGAGTCAGACACTTAACTGACTGAGCCACCCAGGCACCCCGCCCATATATATATATATGTATATGTATATATATGTACATATATATGTATATGTATATGTACATATGTATACGTATACATGTATATACATATATATGTACAATACATATACATATACATGTACATATACATATACATGTACAATACATATATATGTACATATGTATATGTGCATGTATACATGTATATGTATACATGTACATATATATATAATACTATCCCTCTAATAATATTTCCCTGCATTGCTTTTGTTTCTTCATCTTATGTCTACTTGAAAGGTTTTTCGAGCTTCACTTCTCTAGTAAATGCTCTTTTCTTACAGCTCACCAAAATATGTCTCATCTTTCATTCAGTGTTTCCTAAAAATGTGAACTTTCCAGTATTCTTTACTTACCACTCAAATGTGGTGTTCCAAACTCTACTTTGTTGAAACATAGTCAATAATAAAATTATTTCATTACTTATCACATTTAAATATGGACTTTACTAATTCTTATTTGCTTACTGTTTAAGTATTTAGTATTTTGCTCATTTTTGTTTATTTTAAGTAACAAATTACTATATATTACTATATATCTGTATATAGTGTTATTTTAAAATAGGGTTATAGAGATTGGTATTTTATTTTATTTAAGAAAAACATACTAATTTAAAAATTCCTTGGGGTGCCTAGGTGACTCAGTCAGTTGAACATCCGACTCTTGATTTTGGCTCAGGTCATGATCCCAGATTGGGGGAACAAGCACTGTGATGGGCTCTGTGCTGACCTGGAGCCTGCTTAAGATTCTCTCTCTCTCTCTCTCTCTCTCTCTCTCTCTCTCTCTCTCCTTCTGCTTTTCTCCCCCACTTGTGTTCTCTCTTCTGTCTCTCAGATTTAAAAAAAATCCATTATGACTTCCATCTATGCCTCCCTCCAAATCAGAAGATGAGTGACATTTCTGGGGGAAAAAGACTATGATGGAGCTCTTCCCCCCTTCTTTGTTTAGTTATCTCTCTGTTATTTACTTAAAGATTTACAGCCTGGAGGAAAACTGCATTTACATTGAAAATAATATAGAAACTCTATTGCTTGCTGTAGATTCCCATTTTTTTTTCCTTCACTCAAATTCTATAGGGGAATATATCATTTATATATTCATAAGAATAAAAGATATGTATTTTTATTAGACCAACACAATCTCCATAATTAGAGCAGCAACTAGAGCAAGAGTAAGAGAGCAGTCTGTCTAAAGGCCATCAGAAAGAAATGGAAGGAGTCGAACGATTTAGTGTACAGTCAAATCAAAACCAATACATAGTTGAAAATCTGAAACAGAACAAACTGGAAAGTACATAAAGTTGAACATTTAATTAAGTTAAATTTATTTTACTTTTGTACTTTCATTTTATATGAATTAGGGCTTTTCTAAATAGTGTTTCCATACTGTATTTTGTATCATTCAGTGAGAAACCCTGGCTAACCCTGTTAATCAATATTCTTGATTAGCTCTCATTATGCAGACATGTGTTTATGGGCCACTTGCGATTATACTGAATCGTGATTTTTTATGAAATGTTGTAGACATTATTGGTATTAGAATGTAGTATAAATAGCTCTTCAGAATTCTGTATCAAAACATAAGTATTACTGAGCATTTTTATGTTTAAGACACTGGCCTAGTTGCACAAGCAATATAAAACATAACCATTTCCTTTAGGAAACTGAAAGGTTAGTTGCAGAGATATGGACACATATGCAAACAAGTGAAAAATGGTTATCAATTTATTGAATATCTACTATGTGTCAGACACTATTTTAAGCATCTAATATATGAGTAAATAAAATAGACAAAGTCCATAGGATTATATCAATGGATGATAATAATGTCTTCAAAAAGAATTTAACTGGTTATTTGAAAGTGAATAGTGTGAAAACCAACACAAATGTGTAATCAAGAATTGTGGTATATGAACATATATGTATATTCAACAAAAAATATAATAAAATGAAGTCTTATGACAGGGACATTTAAAATATGAGATTTTAATTATCTATACAACTCTTAACTATGCATGATTTTCAACTTAATTAGAACTTAAAATTAGATAAGAGGAAACTCAATTGATATAAAGTAAAAAATAGAGTATTTTCCTTAAGTGAAACAATTGACTTTTGAATATTTAATGTGATCATTTAAAAAATATGCATTCAGTCTTCACCAGGACATCAAAGGTAGCAGATCTGAAACTCAAACTGAACTTGGGTAAATCATTTAATCTAACTAAAATTGAATTTCCTCACTTGTAAAATGGAGTTAGTAAGGTTGCCTGCCATATAAAGTCATTAGAGATATTTAATGAGATTATGTAATTTGTGAGACTTAGTAACACAGACACACACACACACATACACATATACATTACATAAGCATATATATACACGTATAGCATATATATACATATAAAATGTATATATATACACCATTTTATGTATTGAATACTACCAGTAATCAATACATAAAATACTTATTACCATTATTACCTTATTTTATTTTTTTTTTTTTTATTTTTTTTTTTTTAAATTTTTTTTTTAACGTTTATTTATTTTTGAGACAGAGAGAGACAGAGCATGAACGGGGGAGGGTCAGAGAGAGGGAGACACAGAATCTGAAACAGGCCCCAGGCTCTGAGCTGTCAGCACAGAGCCCGATGCGGGGCTCGAACTCACAGACCGCGAGATCGTGACCTGAGCCGAAGTCGGCCGCTTAACCGACTGAGCCACCCAGGCGCCCCTTAAATTTCTGTTTTGTAATTTGAAGATCTTAGGATCATTTTATAATGCCAATCCAAACAACTCTCGACCACCTGACTCTGTAATAATTCTTTCAAGACATAAGTATTAGGAAGAAACTGTTATTTGCCACATACAAAGTAAGAAAAACACAATCTTATACATTAATAAAATAATCAGTAAAATACATCCCTAAAGATACTATTAATTAACCATCTTTTAAGGCTAACCATTGGTACTTAAGTAGTTCTATGAGGTAAGTACTATTGATCTTGGTTTAAAGATAAAGAAACTGAGGCTCAGAGTGTTTGGATGAATCATCCAAAGTTATATTAATGATAATGAGAAAGCAGAAATTTCAATCTAGTCTTTACTATCTTCAAAGATTATACATGAAATTCTGAATTGGAGAGTGTGATAGTCATGTTGATGCATGGCATAGATCCTTCTGATTAATGATATGTTGCACTAACTGCTCCTTAAAGGATCGCTCAGTGGCAGAGAGCTTCTCAGCTCAAGGCTATGGCCTTTCCAGGGTGGCCCATATCCATTCATTGACTGATAGGGATAAAGATAATTCCAGTATTTTGGCTTGATAGGAGACAACTCTGATGGGCTAATTTAACCCTAGAGCTTCTTGTGTGCTTGGCTGAAGTTCTTGGCCTGCTTGTGTTATACAGATCAACTTCCTTCTCAGCCTGACCTTAATTCCTACTCCATTCTCCACAAGAGTTCATTCTAAGTGTACTGCCTCAAATACCCTAAACATGATAGTCCATCTCAGCTGGAGAAGCCAACCTGCAACACAGAGCATCAGTTAGAGAATGGTCTATTGCATCCCGTGGACTCTTTCTTGGTTTTGCAACTACTTTCAATTTTTGTTATTTTGAAAGAGGCACTTTAATGGTAACCTGTTAAACTAACTTTTTTTTTGCATCCTTTCTGTTCTACTTTATTTTATAGATTTTGATCTGATAAAGTAATAAAATTGACAGTTCTTTATTTGCTATGAAAAATAAGTGAAATGACTCTTCACTGTAGAATAGATATCTACAGAAAAGTCTCTTGGTGATCACATTTGCAAACTAGCCGCTTTGGTGTAATGAATAGACTTTTAGGCTGTGGGTGGGAAAGGTTAAGTTTTTGTTTTACCCATTCAGGTAACTAGCTGGATGACAACTAGAGGGCAACTCTACCTTCTCCTCACTCCTTGTCTCCAAAACTAAAATGTGTTTACCTGCTCCTTTAGAGCCCTTCCAATTCCAATTTTGTTCTTTATTTCTGGTCGACCTTCAGAAATTTTTAGCATTAAGGCTCTCTGTTTCCTCTAATCTTTCTAAGGAGTAATTAATGAACTATAGACAATTACTTTAAATTGCTAGTAGAGCCTTAGAAGAACCCTGCAGTGAATCATTTGTAGTGTGAATAATCACCTCTTAATTTATGTGTTTTGTAAAAACTCAGATTTATCTATTGGAATATGTTACTTATTCTAAGAAAATTTGACCTTTGACAGTAGGATAGAGGTAGCCCCTAAAAACCATCACTTTTGGGAATGTAATTTCAAAGGTGAAAAATGGCACTGTGTAGAGGTTACATTTTTAACATTTAACATTCCTCACCAATAAAAATTCTTCTCTTTCAGGAAGTTTACTAGCTTTTGTGACTGAGAACAGCATTTCTTAGTAGACTGGAATCTTTAGAGCCTCTGAACTGTATTCAAAGGCAGTTAGTTATACATGTCTTTAAAAATAGCTTTGGCATCCTTAATACCCTCTGAGAACACAGAGGTACACAGAGGTTTTATTTTCAATGCTTTGGGAATAATGTACACTGTGTTTCATTTCTCCAAATGAAACTATGTAAAGATGATTTATTTTGCCAAGTTATGTTGGAGGAAATATTTATTCTATCTACTAATCTGGGCTCAAGCTAAATATCAAAACTGATGATGCATCAAGGAACATAAAGGTTTAGCCAAACAAAGAATGAACAGATAATGCAAAAGAGACTCTGCTGAAGGAAATGTACTATATATTAAGAATTATATATGCATTCAAAACTTAAAATATATATATATAACTTCCAGGATGTCTCTTATCACAGCAGCAATGAGAAGAGAAAAGTTATTGTCTGTCAATTTGTAGGTCATCTGTCTAGATAGCCTCAACAATCAACTTAAATAGTCTCTGGACATGGCTACTTCATCTTGAAGTCCCTAGATTGCCCTCATCAAAATTAATTGCTTCTCCTCTTCTTTCTCATGAAACTTTATTTTCATTGCACTCAATTTATTTTCTTTCTATTACATGCAGTTGTTTATATATTCTCTTTTCTTATGAGATTATAAACTTTTGAGAGTAGAATTTTATTCACCCTTGAATCCATGGAAATCTGATTGCACAATGATGAGAACAAGCAAAAATAAGCATTGGTTCAGAAATAGATTAAATATAGTCTGAAAAATATTTTATATTCTGCATTAACCTTTTCTTAAATTGTAAGCTAATATAAACCAACACTCAGAAAGAACATAACATAACTTTGATGTTAGAACATTTATAACAGTGAATCTTGTTCTAAAGAATGGCGAATGTTTTAAAAAGTAGAACCCAAACTGAGTAGGAGCATGATGTCAGAGAAGTATGAGGCATAGCTATTTTATGGTAATTGTTAATATCATTTTTTTTTTAATTTTTTTTTCAACGTTTTTTATTTATTTTTGGGACAGAGAGAGACAGAGCATGAACGGGGGAGGGTCAGAGAGAGGGAGACACAGAATCGGAAACAGGCTCCAGGCTCCGAGCCATCAGCCCAGAGCCTGACGCGGGGCTCGAACTCACGGACCGTGAGATCGTGACCTGGCTGAAGTCGGACGCTTAACCGACTGTGCCACCCAGGCGCCCCGTTAATATCATTTTTAAATGATTTAATTTTTGTCTATAAATTTTAAAAACAAAATCTCTAAAGGTAATTTTTTTTTCAAAGCCTCAGTAGAACTTGGAATTTGGCATACTGATTCTGTAATTCATCTGGAAGTAAGAAGAAAAATAAAAACACAACTATTCTTTTCCCTGTTCCTTGAAGAAGCTGAAATCAGAAGGATACAATTAGGAATATCTCCTTCCCTAATGATTTTTCAATTGTTTCTGTTGTATCTTCCTTCTTCCTCCTTTAGCAAACTCTTTGGCAGATCTCAGTACTTTGGGATCATTTAGGGAGCTAAACCCATCTCGTTTCTGTGTAATAAAAAATCTACTTCTATGTAAGTCAAACCTTTTACTCCTGTCACCAATTCTACTTAGTCTTCTCCTACGAATGCCTCAGAATGGTGAACGGTCTACTATCTGTTCTACTTCTGTCCACTTTTGCTCGACTCCTTCCAACTCCTTCACAACAGGGAACGAGTAAGGAGTATTAGCAGGGAAAGGTAATTGGTGGTATTGGAATCTTGTAATAGGTAGTCTTTTGTGTGCCAGGTGCCCATATGTCTTGTGGGGTATTTTTGTTTACTCTTCAATGAGTCCTCTCATTAAGGGCTCCCACCGTGCATTCTTTACATGGATGACAGACTTCTTGATTAAATTCCCATTATGCCTTTCAGCTCCTGCATTCAGATGATATACCTTAAAGAAAGTTTTTCTCCTGGGGTCCTCATGCCTTAGCAGTCAGCTCTCTCAAGGAGGGTTATTTATTGCAGGATTGCTTATAGCCTATTAAGGTTTGTAGTATCTAATCATGACATAACAAAACTACATATTCTTAGTCTGAAATGGAATGGTATTTAAGATAATTTAAATTGTTATGTGAAAAATATGCCTGGTATGATTTCACCCTCGTAAGAAATGCATATGGATGTTTGCACAAACTAGTAAAAGCATTTACTTAAAACATATTAAAAATCTTTAGCTCTGAAATTACATGTGGTTTTCATTTTCTCCTTCATGCTTTTCCATATTTTCCAAATTTTCAATGATGAACATTTATTGCTTTGGTAAAAAGAACAAGAATGAATGCCTTTAAAAAATAGCTTTTTAGAAGATTTTGAAGTGACAGACGAAGGCTATTTTAAAAGTTAACTATTACAGCAGTGTCTGACAGAGTCAGTAACAGCACCATAAGGAAAAAGAACAGGTGATGCTAAGTTATATTTTAGAGATAATTTCTAAGTTGGATGTAGTAGTTTGAATACTGTCTCCCCAAAATTCATGTCCACGAAGAAACTCAGAATGTGACCTTATTTGGAATAAACATCTTTGTACAGTAATTAAGTTAAGGGATCTTGAGATGAGATCATCCTAGATTCAAATTCGATGACTGGGGTCCTTATAAAATAAAGGAAAGGTAGATTTGAAGCTCACAGAGTAACAAATTAAAGGTCCTATGAAGATGAAGGCAGACATTGGAGGTACTTAGCCCCAAGCCAAGAAACATCAAAGGTTGCCCTCAACTACCAGGAGCTAAGAGAAAGTCAGAGAACAGTTTCTCTCTCAGAATCTCCAGAGCCTGCCAACTTCGCTGACACCTGGATTTTGGACTTCTGGCCTCCAGAACTGTGACAGAATACACTTCTGCTGTTTTAAACCTCTAAGTTTCTGAAGATTTGTTACAGCAGCCTTAGGAACTAATATAGGAAGAACCAGGAGCACTTCCATTAGATGATCAGTCTCTACTTTGGATTTACTTCATAATGTTTTAGGAAATATTCAATAACATGAGTATCAGCTCTGCAAAATATGGTGATAGAAAAAAGTATGACTAAAAGAGAAAGAATTATAAAAAATGGTTGCTTTATTTTATTTGTATTAGATGTGCAGAGATGAATACGGAGAACTTTAATATGTGAATGATGTTTTGAGAAGCTATTTTGTTCTCCCTTACTGCGTCCTCACATACTGTGTTGCATATGTTAGGGTGGAGTGGGTGGCCTTTTTTGTTTTTTGGCTTTTCACACGGAATTTTAATTTTTCTTCTTTTTAAAAATCCAAAATGGCAAATAATATTTTTTCAAGTATTTCCTAAAGATGTGAATTGGACTCTACATGAAATATTTAAATCAGGGAGCTACTTAAAAAAAAAAATCACCACTTGCCATAACACTTCCAACTGAGAAGCAGAGAGTGGTTATAAATACCTGTGACTGTAGAGCATTTCGATGTATTAAAGGGAATAACAAAACATATTATGAGCTATGATGATGTTTTCAAGGAGATTGTTCGCATCTAATTTTCAGTTTATAATCAAGCATTGGCTTCTAACCTCTGGGCCCTGGAAATGATACTTAGGGTCCATCCAAATCAAGGTGCACAGTGAATAGTCAAGGAATCTAGATCCTATTGTGTGGCATAACCAGAGTTTTACAGCTTGAATGAGAGGTGTGAAGTGATATAATGTTAATATTCAGTATTTGGTATATAAAACCTTGGGTTTCTGTTTATTGCCTACCCTTAGCAAAAAGAAGGAAGGGGAAAATAGTATAAATCTGACTTTATTAATGCTGTTTGAGATTAATTAGTAAGTTATTATTTTAATAATATTATTATACTAATAGTCCTGTTTATTTTAATAGTGAATTTATTTTAATTTATAATTTGTACCTCATTTTTTACTAAAGAAGTTCTAAATAACTTTATAAGACCAAATTAGTCTTATAAAGATTAAGATTAAAAAAGATTAAAAAAGATTAAAGATAAAAAAAGATTAAAGAAGATTAAAAAAAAAGAAGTAAAAAAGAAATCCTTTAAAAAAGGAGATCTTAACCCAGCATCCATAGTTAGGATCATTGAAATCCCTGAAAGTTTAAGTTCAATTTGATGTGTAGGTTTTCATTAATCAGGGGAGTGCCTTCATGACTTTGATAGTGTTCAAGGATGAACAGGCCCAGACATGTTGGGGGCCACTACCTCAGAGAAAGAAGAAAGATCATTGTACCAGTAACCAGAATGGTTAGTTATATCCATTGAATATTGAATTTAGCTCTCAGAATACAGAGTAAAACACATACACACATATATGCATGCACACAGAAGCTATATATAATTCTTCTATAATAAAGAGGTACAATTTCATTTTCGGAGACCAGATTTTTTCTAATACTAAGTTTCAAGAGAAATCAATCATACAGCTGGTTCTACAATAAATATAATATAATTTAATATCCAAATATCTTTGACAGCGGGATTACAAAAGATATGAACCTTTAAAGTGATGTTTCTAGTAAAGTAGAGTGAAAGAAAAGCTGAAGACATAGCTTTACATCTTGGCAGTAAAGGCATAACTGTGTGTGTGTAGGGGAGCAAGATAATACAGACCAGATGTAATAATATAGAAATATAGCTCTGACCTAGAGAAATGGAAATTTAGCATATCTTTTAGATGAACTTTCTCAAATATCAGAGAGAGCATGTGGTGAATGTCAATCATTGTATTATTGAATTCTTTGGCACTGTCCTAAAGAGAAATTGGTTAAAGAGGGACCATTTATTCTACGAACTTGATATTAAAATGACAACATTGTTTATGTTATGATGAAGAGACCACCTAAAATATGCATAGGTGTGGGGAAAAGATGTGCCCCTAAACAAGACTGAAATTTTCTCAGAAGTAAGTTGTTTTATTTCAAACACTTGGGTAATTTTTCAGTGCACATGTTAGAATTTAAATTCAAGGCTTATCAAACAATTTAAACCATTAAATAATCATCATTATGGGTTATAAGATATTTACTTTTTGTAGAACAAAACATTAATATTAAAGGGTCCACCAGTATATTTTTGGTGATTCTATTTATATTATCCGTTTAGAAAATTGCAAATATTTAACAAAGTTAATATAGTTAAGCGTAGTTGTAGCAAACTTTCTTTCTGACAGTGATTATTTTATTGAGACTACATTCAGTTTTTAATATATTTTTTAGCATAAATGAAATTCCTTTCTTTGATTTTTCTCTTAGAAATGGATATGTATCCAATTAATCTAATAACCATGCCAACTATTATATTCATATACTTATTCATTATCAGCTTCATTCTAAAAAAATTTTGAGAGTTTAAAGAAGGCTCTATGGATATCATCTTAAAAGGTGGTGAGAGAATCTTTAATGTGCTACTTCTCCCTCTCAAATGAGAAGGCCATAAACAAATACATTTGAAAGCAATTAGGATTTTAAAAATCTATCTTTCCCTACATTTGGCTTCTTTATCTTCAAAACCTATTTTGTTCATTAAGGTATTATAAAGAAAACATGGGAGAAAATCTCCTTGGCAATGATGTTTTGGATATGACACCAAGATGTAGGCATTAAAGGAAAAATAAACATATAGGGCATCAAAATAAAAGCTCTGTATCGCAAAGGAAACAACCAACAAAATGAAAAGGCAAATTATGGATTGAGAGAAATATTTGCAAGCCACATTCCAATGAGATGTGAGTATCCAAAAATACAAGGAACTTATATAACTTAATGAGCGAAAAACCATATACCCCAATTAAAAAATGGGGAAAGGGCCTGAATAGGCGTTTTCTCAAAGAAGAGATAAAAATGGACAACAGGTGCATGAAAAGGGGTTCAACATCACTAACCATTAGTGAAACACAAATCAAAACCATAATGAGATAATCACCTTACACCTGTTAGCATGGCTGTTATCAAAAAGACAAGATAGCAAGTGTTGGCAAGGATGTAGAGAAAAGGGAACCCTTGTGCACAGTTGGTAAGAATGTAAACTTGTATAACCACTGTGGAAAATAGTATGGAGGTTCCTCAAAATATTAAAAATAGAAATACAAAATAATCCAGCAATCCCACTGTTGGGTTTATATTCAAATGAAATGAAATCACTACCTCAAAAAGATATCATCACCCCCATGTTCACAAATTATCTAAGATATGAAAATAACCTAAGTGTCAATCAACAGATAAATGGATAAAGATAATGTGGTATATATATGTAGACTGGAATATTATTCAGCCATAAAAATGAAGAAATCCTGCTATTGTTGACAACATGGATGAACCTGGAAGATATTATGCTAAAGAAATAAACCAGAGAAAGACAAAAATTATATGATGTCACTTACATGTGGAATCTTAAAAAGTTGAAGTTAGAACCAGAGACAAGAATGGTGGTTAAAGAGGGTGGAGGAGTGGGGAAAATGAGAAGAAGTTGGTCAAATATCTAAACTTTAGCTCCAAGATGAATAATTCCTGGGGATGTAATAGACATCATAGTGGCTACAGTTGATAATACTCTATTATATATTGAAATTTGCTGAGCATAGATCTGAGTGTTTTTACCACACATACAGACGCAGATGCAGACACACACACACACACACACACACACACAAAGGTAACTATGTAACATGATGATGTGTTAATTAGCTTGATTGTGGCAATAATTATCACAGAATATATGTATATCGAACTATCACATTATATACCTTAAATATATATAATTTTTCTTTGTCATTTATACCTCAATAAGGCTGGAAAAGATATTACACAATATTATTTTATATCTATAAGTATATTAGTCCAAATTTAAATGTATATATACATATATATATATAAGCACACATACATACATGAATATACATATTTAACAATGGGTGGATATTGACTATTTGTTTACATGGTTATATTGATCACATATCATGTTTTATAATCCAGACCTAGTTTGTGGTTCATTGTGAATGACAAAGATAAAATTATCAAAAAAAAGATAATTTCTAAAAAATCATTACATTAAAAATGCCAGCATCAATTATAATTTTGCCCCTATTTGATTGGATAACATCTAGTCAGTGCCTTATTTTTATGTAAATTTCAAAAGCAGTAGATTCAAATATCTCTAGGTTAGTTAAATGATCTAAATTTGAATTGGAGAAAGTTATGTGAACCTTTTAAAAATATTTCCAAGTATATATACAGTTTTTCATGTGGTGTATGAAATAACAGAGAGCAAATTGAAAATAGAGTTGTCCTATAACATGCAAACCTAAATATCACATGAGAGTATTTAAATGTTTAGAGCACATGCAACAGAACCCAGAATACATACATTACTTTTCAAATATTTCTTTTTTTTTAAATATGAAATTTATTGTCAAACTGGTTTCCATACAACACCCAGTGCTCATCCTAACAGGTGCCCTCCTCAATACCCATCACCCACCCCCCCCTCCGTCCCAGCCCCCATCAGCCCTCAGATTGTTCTCAGTTTTTAAGAGTCTCTTATGGTTTGGGTCCCTCCCTCTCTAACTTTTTTTTTTTCCTTCCCCTCTCCAATAGTCTTCTGTTAAGTTTCTCAGGATCCACATAAGGGTGAAAACATATGGTATCTGTCTTTCTCTGTATGACTTATTTCACTTAGCATCACACTCTCCAGTTCCATCCACATTGCTACAAAAGGCCATATTTCATTCTTTCTCATTGCCACATAGTACTCCATTGTGTATATAAACCACAATGTCTTTTTCCATTCATCAGTTGATGGACATTTAGGCTCTTTCCATAATTTGGCTATTGTTGAAAGTACTGCTATAAAAAATAGAACTACAGGCCAATATCCCTGATGAATATGGGTGCAAAAATTCTTGATAAGATACTAGCAAAAAAATTCAACAGTATATAAAAAGAATTATTCACCATGATCAAGTGGGATTCATTCTTGGGCTGCAGCGTTGGTTCAACATTCACAAATTAATCAATGTGCTACATCACATTAATAAAAGAAAAGAAAAGAACCATATGATCCTGTCAATCGATGCAGAAAAAGCATTTGACGAAATTCAGCATCCTTTCTTAATAAAAACCCTCAAGAAAATCGGGATAGAAGGAACATACTTAAACATCATAAAAGTCGTTTATGAAAAGCCCAAAGCTCAAATATTTCTAAAACTGCAAAGTAAAAAGTATTTTCCATGTCCATCTAAAATGCTATATCCTGATGACCCCTAATGGCTATACATATGGTTTGGAAAACAGCATTTAAATCTCTCAACTGGCAGTCATGAAAATGTGCAAATGTTCCAACTATTCTGTGTTCTTCTTTTAAAAATTTTTTTAGTGTTTATTTATTTTTAAAAGAGGGAGACAGAGCACGATCGGGGGAGGGGCAGAAAAAGAGGAAGACACAGAGTCTGAAGCATGCTCCAGGCTCTGAGCTGTCAGCACAGAGCCCGATGTGGGTCTCAAACTCACAAACTATGAAATCATGACCTAAGCCAATTTTGGACGTTTAAATGACTGAGCCACCCAGGTGCCCCAACTATTCTGTGTTCTTAATGACTGTCATCCACTAGTTGTCATGGCATCCAAACCATGATGTACATATGTGCTCAGGCTCACATATGGATCCCATTGGACACTGACAGGGAGGAGCTTAAAATGACATCCCAAGCAGCCATAGGCCCCTGCTGATACACTATAAAGAGTGAGTGAAGCAGCAGGGAACCTATGGAAGAGTGCTGATGAGCTTAACTGGCAACAGATGCTGGATTCCCTGGACACAGATAGAAACAAGCATAAGAGAAGGAAACAAAGACTTGAAAGTACATCTCGTTCCAATTGCACTTTCATGCTGGTGAAAACCCAAGTAGTTGCTATTGAAGAATCAGGTTGAGAGTAAAAGCGTGTTACCCTAGCCTTCATATCTTTTGGTTTTTAAAATTTTTAGTCACAGAATGAGATAATATGGATTAAATAACTTGCCGAATTTCTTCAGATTTGACATTCACTCCCAATTTCATTGATTCTTGAAGTTGGCTAGAGTCTCGAAATTTAGATCTTGAATAAAATGTTTTGCATCTATAGAAAAAAGAGTGGTTTAGTGGGAATGCCTGATTGTTGGAATCAGAAAGATAAGGATTTGACTGATTATTCCTTCTATCGCTCTGTATCATGAGCCAATTTGCAAATGTAAGGGCAACTTAAATAGAAGTTAGAAAATATATAATAGTCCCCTTTCTCCATTAGACTCTCTCAGAATATCTTGTTGGACTGTACTCACCATTCTTATTGCGATGATGATGATAAAATACCCCCTAGATGAGGTGAAGTGAGGTGAATGATGACGTAGACATCACGGCATAGTGTGAAGACTGCTATTGATCTTCTGACAACACGTCAGGAGGATCATCTACTTCCTGATCACAGTAGACTACAGATAAATGAAACCAGGGAAAGTGAAACTATGGACAAGGGGGAATATTGTATTTACATGTTACACAAAAAAGATTCTTTACTGAGATGACTAAAAATATTGTAATTTCCTTAATTATATCTCCTCTCTTAGGGTCTTTGATGATGTATCCAGGATTTCATACCTGTGCTTTAATTCTGATCTTTTAATTCACATTTAAATCCACACTTGACAAGCTGAAGTCTTATGACTGAAGTTTTTTCACACCTAATGATTTTCACATTGGCATATACAATGATTGCAATCATTATCTCAATTACATTAAAGTTAAGAGATTTGCCTTTTATTCTTAGCACAACACATTCTTTTCTACTGTTTTATATTCACTTTAAAAACAATACAGCAAAATCAAAGATGGTAAATCCTGAAATGTTGGTTTGTCTGCTGGTACAAAATTCTGAATTCTGTGTGTAGAAGACAAAAGCATGCAGGTAATAACACAGGAAATTTTGGATTGTATAAAAACCAAACTTACAAATGTCTAGTACCTATAAATATGATATATTCTTTATATGTTATAAGTCACTTTTTTGATAAAATTATTTTCCAGATTCTTATTTGCAATCTTAAAGTAAATTTGAAGCATTGTGCATTTTTTCATTTACAAGGTTGTTAAAATGTCACCAGCTGGTGGAAAATCTTAGCAGCTTTACTATCTATATACCCTTTCCCTTCTTTCTAAGGCATATATATCAAAACCTTTAAACTAGACTATTTTATGTATAGATGACTAGATTTATTTTTAAATTTATTTATGTTGTACATTTTCAGTTAAGAAACAAAGACAATAGGGAGGAACCAAGATGGCAGAATAGCATGGAAGTTTTTTGTGTGCCTCGTGTCCAAGAAATACAGCCAGACCAACACTAAACCATCCTGCACACCTAGAACACTGATTGGAGGATTAACACAACTATCTTCACAACCTGAACCACAGAATTAAGCAGGTACACAGAGTGGAGAGCTGAACTTGGGGAGCAGGAAGCCGTGCTGGGCAGGGAGGTGCTTTCACAGACAGAGAGAGGATGGAGTGGTGGGGGGAGAATACAGGAAAAGCATCCCTCCCCAAAAGCAGTTGGAGAGAACATGGAAAATTGAAAACATCCACAGGGACTAAACTAAAAAGGGAGAAAGCAGAAAGGAGAGGGTTTAAATTCCATTAACACTGTAAACAAGAGGAGCGCAAAGGCTGCAACTCTGCAGCTCCATACCTGGCGGTGCTCTGGTGGGAAGGACGAATCCCCAGGAGTAGAGGGGGTCCGGGAGGTTCTCGGACCACATGGGGAAAAGCAGTTCCACTGCTGGAAGAACACTTGTTGAAGTCACCTGGTCCCAGCAGACCCCAGAGAACATTTGCTGGTGCTGGAACAGATCGTTGGGGGTGAAGACTGGTGCCAGATGTGTGTTGTGATTTTCCATAAACCCTGAAACGCTGCTACTACACTGTCTCGTGAACTTTTTCTGGGGCAGACTGGCACCTGGCCACAGTCTCAGGGCACCAGCAGCAGCAGGGTTTAGCAAGTGTTCCTGGGTGCCGTCGACATTCGACCATTGCTCAGTGTGACCCTCCCGCAAAGGAGCAGAACGAGTCAAAGCCACAGTCCTTCAGAAGTAAGGGGCTGGGGAAAACAGCCGCATCTGAGACAAAACTCGGGAGAGAGGTATTGCCTGGGGCCTGATCACGGAGAGTCAAAAAGCAGGGAGTGGATGAAAGCTGAAGACAGAGGATGGGTGTGCTATTGCTGATCAGAGAGAACAGTTCCCATACTAGAGACTGTGTAGCTGGGTGACACCATTTTCACTGCTCCCGTGCATGCGCATAAGCACCTACAAGCACTGCAACAATCCACCCCAGTAGGCTAGTAGTGCCATCTACTGGAGAACTGAGCTGTTACACTGAGCCCCGCCCAACTGGGCCAACCTCGCTTGTCAAGAACACAAGTCTCACCACCTACTTAGTTTATGGAATATAACA
>NC_064810.1:51148650-51220694 GCF_023721935.1 Panthera uncia | reverse complement strand
GTGTTCTTGACGAGCGAGGTTGGCCCAGTTGGGCGGGGCTCAGTGTAACAGCTCAGTTCTCCAGTAGATGGCACTACTAGCCTACTGGGGTGGATTGTTGCAGAGCTCGTAGGTGCATATGTGCATGCGCGGGAGCTCATGCGTGATGCGCATGCGTGAAATGGCATCACCCAGCTACCCAGACTGTTCTCCCAGATCAGCAATCGCGCACCCATCCTCTGTGTTCAGCTTTCGTGCACTCCCCGCTTTTTCACTCTCTGTGACCAGGCTCCAGGCAGTACCTCTCTCCCGAGTTTTGTCTCAGATGCAGCTGTTTTCCCCAGCCCCTTACTTCTGAAGGACTGCGGCTTTGACCTGTTCTGCTCCTTTGTGGGAGGTTCTCACCAAGCAATGGTCAAATGTTGGCTGCACCCAGGGATGCTTGCTGGACTCTGCTGTTGCCGGTGCCCGAGACTGCGGCTGAGTGCCAGCCCTCCCCAGAAAAAGTTCACGAGACAGTGTAGTAGCAGCGTTTCAGGGTTTATGGAAAATCACAACACACATCTGGCACCAGTCTTCACCCTTAACAACCTTGTTTCAGCACCAGCGAATGTGGCCATTCTCTGGTGTCTGCTGGGACCAGGTGGCTTCAACAGTCTCTACTAAATGTCCTTCCAGCAGTGGAACCGCTTTCCCCGTGTTCCCAAGAGAACCTCCCGGACCCCACTTTGCTCCTGAGGATTTGCCCTTCCCACCAGAGCACCACCAGGTATTGAGCTGTGGAGTTGCAGCCTTTGCGCTCCCCTTGTTTACAGTCTTAATGTCACTTAAACCCTCTCCTTTCTCCCTTTTTAGTTTAGTCCCTGTGGCTGTTTTCAGTTTTCTACTTTCTCTCCAGCTGCTTTTGGGGAGGGGTGCTTTTCCCATATTCTCCCCCCGCCCCATCTCTGTCCTCTCTCCACCCGCGAAAGCACCTCCCTTCCCGCCGTGGCTTCTCACTCCCCAAGTTCAGCTCTCCGCACCACATACCTGCTGAATTCTGTGGTTCAGGTTGTACAGATTGTTGTGTTAATCCTCCAATCAGTTTTTATGTGTGTAGGATGGTTTAGTGTTGGTCTGGTTGTATTTCATGGACCCAAGACACACAACAAACTTCCATGCTGTTCCTCCATCTTGGCTCCTCCAGGCCACTCTTGATGATAAAGTTTGAGTGTGTTGGTGCACACACATGTGGAGGAAAGATTGGTCATTGTCAGTCAGACAATACCTTAGCAGATATTAAAGGGAACAAGACTCTAAATACTCATATGTTAATCATTTTCTTCTTTTCAAAAAATAAATTGATAGGTATTTTTTCAAAGAAACAGAGGTAGGTAGGTACCCAATATTTTGATATGGCCTATTTTCTCACAATTATTTTTTTCTCCCTTTTTAAAAGTCTGGATTATTTAACAGGGTTTAAAATCAAACTATAAACTTCTAGGTTAGTAAACAATGCCAAATCAAGTGCGTAACAGATGCCTCTGCTTAACAATGATAGACATTCAAAAACATTTTGTTGAGTAAAAGGAAAAAGTGAATGAACAGAAATTTCCTCTCCATTTTTGAGGTTAACTTCAGTTCTTAACCTATTTCCTAATTCTTCCCATACCGAGCCTATTATTCTTTTCACATTTAGAGATGAAGCCAAGGTAATGAAGAATGATTGCTTGCATATATTTTCAGTAATTAAAACAGTGTGTTCACATTTGATGCTACTGCACCAAATACCTGTATAAAGATGTCTAACTATATGAATGTTACTTTGCATCTGGCTTTTTAAATCAGGCCAATCTATTTAGGCACCAAGTCTTAATTTACTTTTAAGCGAAAGCTACAGGATGGATGCAGTCCTAGTCTTTTGTTTAATGACCTCCTGCCTTCACTATTGTCTCCTAATCACTCAGTTAAAATATCTCAATAATTACAGAGGTTCAACCCTATGAACCTCTATGAGGGTGAATCCTGAATCCTATTTTCTCAGATTTGGTGACTACATGAAACTCTCTCTGGTGTTTTAGACTTCAGAGTTTTTAGAATAACCCTTGGATTTACCTAATCCTTTGAACTTGAGGTCTTCTGCTATCTATACATGGGTCCCATTCTCATGGCAAATAAATTCAAGTTTACTCCTGGCCTAATTTTCAAAAGGCTGGACTTCATACAGGTAGGACTAGAGTAAGAAGAAATAAGAGAATATGCTCTGTATCCCTAGAAATAATAGAGTTTGGTTGAATGGTTAAAATTCACTCCAGAGCATATTCAAGTTGGAATGCTCTTATAAAGGCATCTGTGAGTTGAGCATCCTTAGCTTTGCCCATACAAATTGACTTAGCTTGCTACAGAGGTGCTATAGTGCTAATAGTGGTGATGTAGTTTTCAGCGTGGAGATGAATCCATATGGAGGGAAAAGGTAGTACTATTATTTTCCATTCTTCTATGCCAGGATAACAAATATAGGATGAAATGGTTAACCAGGAAAAAATCGAGGATTTTTACACACAGTGAGATTATTGAATACTTATGATATAGAAACTATTGCAGTAATAATTTGTGTTCACTGAGGAAGGCTGAGTAATGTTACTTGCCCAATAGCTTTAATTTCCCAACCAAAAACACCAGGGAATTTTAAAAGCCCTCCTATTGCCACCACCATGGCAGGCAATGTTTTACAGCCATTCTTAAGAGACAGGTAAAACATATGTTTTCCAGTACTACATTGAAGGGCATATTTCTCTAAGAGTCTACGTTACCTGTATATGTACAGTTGAGTGTTAGTACTTGCAGCAGCCAGGTTATGTGAATTCAGTTAATAAAAACTCCATGTTTAAAATATAAACATTTAAAGCAGAGATTCCTGAGAATTTACTATAATTCGTACTGAGTTTCAAGTGTCTGTGTTCAGTTGGAGGCCACATTTGTGGTCCCCAAATGTAAAATGTTCTTTGCCATTTTCCCCTTGGTTAAAGGAATACAGACTCTTTTCGGAGTTCCCCACAACATACAACCTAAGTAAGGTTGGAAATCCTTAATTTTGGGAATCCCGAGTGCCCAGAGTTCTGTTTTGATTGTTGCTCATTGCTGTCAAGCGAAGATAGTCATGTCAGGAGTCTTTAACATTTCCACAGTGGTGCTCACTCAGTTAGAAGGTTGGTACCAGCAACGCTGCCAATGTGGCCACCTACCTTTCCACCTTGTACATATGGGATAACTTGAAATAAATAATGCCCAGAGCCAGTGCAACCAATACCAGATTGTTGTGCTTCAATCACATATATTTGTATTGGAGCTGCTCAGAAATGGGAAGGAGAACCTGCCTTCTTTGTTACTCTTCCTCGAGGGCTTGTGTAGATTACTTGAGCCTCAATATGCCCATGGTCAGTGTTGATTTTTTTTTCAGTTTGTCTGGTGTGCACTCTGCAATCTCAGTTTCACAGGAGTGTAGCTACAGGCCATAACATTCCTGTCTTCTTAAAAAAATGTTTTTAATGTTTATTTATTTTTGAGACAGAGAGAGACAGAGCTTGAATGGGGGAGGGTCAGAGAGAGGGAGACACAGAATCTGAAACAGGCTCCAGGCTCTGAGCTGTCAGCACAGAGCCCAACGCGGGGCTCGAACTCACAGACCGCGAGATCATGACCTGAACCGAAGTCGGCCACTTAACTGACTGAGCCACCCAGGCGCCCCAACATTCCTGTCTTTATGAGTCCAAACCCAAGTGGTGGCAGAGTGTAAATCTGCTACACCCTCTGAGAACTAGTGCTGATAGAGTTTAAATTCTGCCACCTGTCATTGTCATTAGATGTCATCTGTGGATGTGAAGGCCTGTTTTGATCATACTGCCCCCATGAAATGAGACCAAAGCTTTGGCTCTTAAAGCAAATTTTTATGAGTGCTCCAAACGTCACAGACATAAGTATGATGCAGTTCTTTCAACAACTCACACAACAAAGTAGTACCACTACTCTACCCAAGGGTAGGGGGACTTTATGCCAGAGCAGAACTACATTAATGGTTAATCTCACTCTTTGGCACTGAAACATGTTCTCAAGCCTTGTCATTGCTCCCTGCACACCTCCTTAGAATGACTTACTGTACCTCTCCTTATAACAAGTTTTTTTATCTGTACACCTTATGGTTTGTCTTCTGTCAGGGTACCCTAGTCTAGTAAACATATATGTATATGTCTAAGCATCATTGTGGAAAGTCTTCCATCCCCATCGCTTCTGCCTATCCTTCTAGGAAGCATCTTATTCCTTATTTGAGTAAGGAAATTCTTCTATTCAATAAACATGTATTCATTGTTTACCATATTCCAGGCAGTTATGTAGGCACAGAGAACACAGGAGTTAAACAAAAAGAGACAAAAATTTGTGAACTTATATAGTTTTCTCTCTGTGGTGCTGATAGAATAAATAAGAAAAAAATAACATTTCTGATGGCAGTAAGTGCTAAAGAGATAAATAAGACTAGGAAGTGGGATTAGAGGTCATTTTAGGATTGAGGATGATTTTCAATTTTACATGGAGTTTTTGGGAATCTCCTGCATATGAAGGGCACATATGAGCCAAGATAGAAGGAAAATGAAGAAGTGAGGCAAGATTTCTGAAAGGAGATCATTCCAGAAAGAGTGTGCAAAAAATGTACAGTCTCTGAGGAGGGGGTATCCTGGCGGCTAGGGAAGGAGTAGATCATAGGGCTGGTGTCTTAACTCTGTAGGATAACAACCTTAATGTTCCTTCTCCAGACTAGTTAAGACACCCATTTACAATGAGGAGAAAGAGTCATTGACATGATCAATCTATTGCAGATTAACATGGTACACAGATGAGGATCAGCAGACCATGAGGAACCAAGATAAAGAAAAGATGCTGAGACAGCAAGGTAAAATAATGTGCCTTGCCATATCTAGCTAAGGATATAATTCCTTAGTGAGAAGTGATTAAAAGATAATGCAGGACTAACATGTATTTACATTTGAAAGCATTGGCCCAAGTTTCCTGCTTAGTAAGCAATGTATACAGTGTATAGACTTAGAGGAATTAAATAATTCTCAATTGATTTAGTGTTTTATTTATAAGTTTTATCAAAGATAGGAACTTTAAGCAATGAAAATCCAATTATAACTACATTCAAACTCTGCTGCTTTTAATAAATAGCTAGAGCAAAATTAAACCTGGAAATATTCTCAGATGCTATTTTAAAGAATGCATTATATTTTTATATGCCCAATTTAGCACAATTCTGTTGATCTGGGGCCATATTCATTTAACAAATTCATTTAACAAATATTTCATAAGTACATATTAGGTGCAAGGCTGTGTTCTAGTGCTAGGGATATAACACTGATCCAAACTACATCCCCACCTCATGGGCTAGTAGACAAGGCAAGAATTTAGTCAGGTACTAAATTCTATAAAGAAAAATCTGTGTAAATGGATAAAGAATTTCCATGGGAACGTTCTTTGTATGTACACAGTACATTGGCACCAGGCCCTACTTATTGTAATCTTTGAGGGACCTAGATTGAAGAATCAGGCAGTCTTGTGTGTTGTTGGTTGTTGTGCTAGAGGAAAAAGAGAGATCTGGAAGAAGGTGAACCAGAAAGAAGTGTGATATTTCTCTCTTCTACTTACAACTCATTGCCCAAAGTTAATTGCAAGGTCCACTTGGCCACAGGGTAGCCAGGAAGGAAGCAGACCTAAGCATCTTTGTTAAATAGCACCAATAACCAGCAAGAAGGGGTGTGAGTCAAAGAATCACTTTCCAAGAACGTAACATTTGAACTGAGACCTGAAGGAAATGAGGAAATGAGAACAGGGAACAGAACATTCCTAGCAAAAAAAAGAAGAGTAAGAAAGCTAAAGCCTATTTGGTTTGTTCAAAAAGGAGTTAAGACTTCATAAAAATGAATAAAGAAATAAATAAGTACAACTAATGAAATGGAAGAAAATAAAAAGAGAACCTACAGATTGGAAGAAAATTATTTGGTAAAGGACACATATCCAATTTATATAAAAGCATATGCTAACAATGAGAAGACAACCTAATTTTTTTAAATGGGCAACATATTTGAGACACTCACCAAAGAAGATATAGGAATGGTAACTGGACACATATAAGGCTTTAAACATAGTCATTAGGAAAATTCACATTAAACTATAATGAGACACCCTATACACTCTAGAATAATGACTGACAATATCAAGTATTGCTAAGCTGTGGAGAAATTGGAAACTGGTGCTGGTAGCAAACAAAATAGTACTGTTACTTTGGATAATAGTCTGGCAGTTTCTTAAAGAGCTAAACATAAACATCATATAACCCAGTAATTTTGTTCCTAGCTATCTACCAAAGAAAAGCAAAAACACATGTCCACACAAACACTTGGATATCCGTGTTCACACAACATTATTCAAAAGAGTCAAAAATAGAGAAAATTCAAATTTCCGTGAAATGATTAAATGGATATTAGTCAGCAATAAAAAGAAATAAACTACTGTTATATGTTACAATATAGTTAGGTCTAAAAAACACTATGCTAAATGAGAGAAGGCAGAGACAGAAGGTAATATATTGTACGATTTTATTTACATTCAATTACCAGAAAGGGCAAAACTATAAATATAGAAAGCGAATCCATAGTCTCTTAAAACTGTGAGTGGGAGTAGGAATTAACTGCAAATGGGTACAAGATAACTTTTTTGGGATAAATAGTGTGTTCTAAGACTAAACTGTGCTGCTAGTTGCACAAAGGTGTGAATATACTAAAACTTGTTAAAATGTACACTTAAAATTGGTGGACTTTGTGGCATGTAATATATCCTTCAATAAAGCAGGTAAAAAATAAAAAGAAAGAAAAGAAACAGGGAGGGAACAATGTGACTTTTATAGAGTAAAGAAAGAAAAAAAAACCATGTGGGATATGGTCAGAGATGGAGTCAGTGGTCCTATTCTATAATCACTGAAGTCTTGGTATCAGCGTTTAGATGTTTTTACAAGGCTATGGAAAGTTTGAGTATTAGAGAGACTGGAATTAATTTATGTTTTTAAAAGATGCTCTATGTTGACTTATTTTATGTGGTGAGATTGACTAGAACCAATTATGATGCTGTTACAGTAGTTCAAACAAGAAATGATGGAAGCTAGACCAAGCATGTTGCAGTCAGATGGCAAAAAGTAGTCTGTTTGGCAAGTGGAACGTCCTAGTTCATGGATGTGTTTGGGCCTCTAGAATTTTGGAATGTTTATTGCCGTGTAATGTGAGTAAATAGCCTCCCTATCACATCCCCACTCTTCTACCCAGTGCTGAACACAACTGTAAGTCAGTACTCAAGTCTCAGCCTTAGGAATTACAGTTAAAGGGAGGAGCCATGGAGAAGATACAGATCAAGGAAGTGTGATGCACCCACACTGTAACTGTTAAAAGCAATACATTTTTTTTCGTTTTTCATGTGCCTATATAAAGATGCACTGAAATGGCCACGTCAAGTTTTTTTTAACCTTAAAATGATGTATTCTTATTTGGGACTGCAAAATATTACCATATAGGTTCACGATAGTCACCCTAAATAATTGAGTAGAACTCAAAATGGACCTCAATTTTTATATGTGATGTGTAATTTGGGTTAACTGTTTAGTACTCAAATCAAATATACATTATAGAAATCTGAGTAAAATTTTTTCCTCATATTTGAAGTATGAGTTTCTATTACAATAAGGCATTTTGTTTTTAAAGAATAATTTCCGAGTAATTTTAAGTAATTAAAATTTTGAAAGGTAATTGTGAAAATTGTCTGCATGAAGGAAGTAGTTATAGCAATTTATCTTTGCTTTTTATAGGTTGAACTTATGAAACTAAACATAATATTTTTAAATTTTTAGAGAATAATTTAGGAAGAATCATTATAAAGCTGGCTTCAAGTATTTTCACATTAGAGTTTTTATGATTTTCCTTATTCAGGAAATTGAGGTGATGGAAAAGTTTGTATTACTACCAATTACTACATATAAGAAATTTGAAAAGTTTTTTTTTCCAAGAAGTTTAAAGTATAAGCTCCATATCTAAATGTTCAACTATCAGTTTTTGTTTATATAGTGAATGCTACGTGACATTTTTATGACTATTCAGAGTCAGTTTTACTTTTTTTCTGCAATGCAAACTCTGTTACCTGAAGTAAAATAATTGTTCCCATGTGATGCTTCTGATTGTCTTGATTTTCTCATAATTGGTTTACTAATTTGGAATTCACCCAGTAAGAATAGTTTCATAGTTAAAAAAAACACAAAAAAACCTCTGGAGTAACACATAAACCCCAACATGTTATTTGCAGAAGATAATAAAAGTTTGTTTTTATTTATTTAAATATCAAAATAGATGTTAACGATTACAGGAGAAACTCTCTTCTGCTGTTTCATTTGTTCAGTGTCTTTCCTTGTATCTCTGCCATCGTTGGCACATGGCTTCCTTCTTGCTTCTCTGTATTAAGCTAATAAATGGGAAAGACTATGGAGGGTCTCGCATGGGAGTTTTATCTCGGCCAGTATGGGAAGATGTGTATATCAATACTTTTCTTTCCGTAACTGGTCAGGACTCATGCACATGGTTAAAAATAATAATTTGCTTCTTTGTCCAAAAAAGAAGGAAATGAGCTTAGTGAGGAGCAGGCGGTCTCTACCATTACCATGAAAGAGGTGTACATTACTTTCAGATATATAGAGAAAGAATCTTCATTTAAAAATTTTAAAAAAATAATAAATAAAAATACCAAAGAGAATTACTCTGTTCAATATTCATATAATGTCCACATCAGGATGGGATTCTTTCATCCTACTATTTCTTTCTTTCTGTCCTTTTAGAAAAATAACTTTATTGAGGCATGATTCATATACCATAGTACCCCCTTTAAAAGTGTGCATTTCAGTGGTGTATCCAGCACCACTATCTAATTCTAGAACAATTTCGGAATCCCAAAAAGAGACTCTCGGTACCTGTTAGCTATCACTCTCTCCCTGTTCCCTGTTCCCAGATGCTGGAAACCACTAATTTACTTTCTGTCTTTATGGAATTTCCTATCCAGTACATTTCAGATAAATGGAATCCTATGGTATACTGCCCTTTGTGCAGTGTTTCTTTCACTTAGTATATTTTCCAGTTTGATCTATGTTGTAACATGTATCAGTACTTCATTTATATTTTATGGCTGAATAATATTCCACTGTATAGATATTTTACATTTTGCGTATGCATTCATTACTTGTTTCCACTGTTTCACTATTATGAATAATACTGCTATAAACATTTTTGTATATATTTTTAGGTAGACATATGCTTTCAGTTCTTGGGGGTGCATAACTAAGAGCAGAACTACTAGATTGTATGGTAACTCCATATTTAACCTTTTAGGGAAGCTCTAAGCTGTTTTCTAAAACTGCTGCAATATTTTGCATTCTCACCACCAATGTATGAGGGTTCCAGTTTCTTCATCTCCTCACCAACACTTGTTATCGTTTGTCTTTAGGGTGCTAGGCATTCCACAGGGTGAAAAGTGGTATCTCAATTTGGAAGGTATTGCCATCTACCAATATTGTCTTCCTACCATGAAAATGGGATGTCTTTCCCATTGATGAAATGGGATGAAAATGGGATGTCTTTCCATTGATTTTGGTCCACTTTCATTTATTTCAACAGTGTTTTATGGTTTTCAGTATAATGTACTTCTTTTGTAAATTTATTCCTAAGAATTGTATTCTTTCTGATGCTACTGCAATTAGAATTATTCTTTTAATTATTATTATTTAATTATTATTCTTGTCAGATTATTCCTTGCTAAAATATAGAAATGCAGTTGATATTTGTGTATTGATCCTGTATACTTCAACTTTGCAGAACTCATTATTAGTTCTAATTGTGTATTTGTGTGTGTGTGTGTGTGTGTGTCCTTTAGGATTCCTATATAAAAGATTATACCATTTGCAAATAGAGATAATTTTACTTCTACTTTTCAAAACTGAATGCTTTTATTTCTTTTTCGTGCATAATTTCCTTGACCAGAACCATGAGCACAGTGTTGACTAGAAGTGTGAGAGCAGATATCTTTGTCACAATGTTAGGGCAATTAGTCATTCATCACTAAATATAGTGTTAGCTATGGGTTTTCCATAGACGATCTTTGCTGGGTTGAGGAAATTTCCTTCTATTTCTAGTTCATTGAATTTTTTTCCTGTTCTTATGTTTTCTTTGTTTTGATTCAAGACAACAGAAAAGTTCTGTGAAAGACACAGTTTGTTGAGCTCCAAAAGGAAATTAAACTTTTGGTTCATTTTTTAAAAGAATATACATTTTAATATGCAGTACTTTGTTGCATGGATGAGTCAACATTCTTATGGCAACATGTGCTTTTTTAGTTACTTTGCCAACTTGTGTGCTTAATTCACAACATCATAACATGATAATTACTGTGATCTTTAAACAATGCATCACAGCACTTAAAATTATTAACTAATGTTTATCTAGAAAAACTGTATGCAATGGGAATAGTATAATTTAGCCTTTAATTCTAAAATGAAAATCATTAAACTTTGTGTATAAGACAGTAAAAAAGTATAAAAGGTAAGATAAAAATTCAAATTAGACACTTAGTTGATATCACACACAAATTTTTAAATAGTAGTTAAACAAAGAGATTCTACTCATCTTATGTTCTGCATACCATTGGAAATAGTTTTGCATTATTTATTAAGACAAGGGAATCTATTATTTCCCTAAGGATCTGTAAATCTAGTTTTCTACAAAGAATAACTTTAGAATATCAATTAAGTTATGCTTACACTTTATGAGTATATTATATCCATATTAGTATTTAATAATTTAATGTTGGATAAATATATAACACTGCATCATTATGCTTTATGAATCTACAGAATTAAAGTATTCATCAAAGCTATTATTACTGCTTTTTATTAGGGATGCTGATCTTTGATTATAGAAGGTAGGGATACAAAAAGTTTTATCAAATTTGCCATTAGAAAAATTTCTACCATAAAATACTTACAATATTTTAGGTAAATAAATGGGTTACAGATTAGCTTTTACAGTGTCATTCCATTAAAATATATACACAAGGAATAACTTCTTTAAAGATTATATTACTTGATTTTATTTAATACTAGGTTGTAGGAGAAATACCTCTTAAAAAAGGTACACCTTGAAAACAACTTGATTTAATTTCTTAGTTTGAGATATAACTTTACGTATATATTGATAAGCGACAAAAAGTATTAGACAGAGTTCATTTTATTATAAGTGACAAATGTCTTAAACAAACAAAGTGAATTTATTGGTTTATATATTTGGGTAGTTTAGCCATGATGTTGGCTTTGGCCCAGCTATAGCAGAGGTTCAAATAACAGGCAGTTATCATTCAATGAATTAAGTTTTTTTTTTAATTCATATAAGGCTTTCTTTGTTTCTTTGCTGACATCATTCTTAGGCAGGTCCTCAACAAATGTTAGCAACAGAGACAAATATTATTTTTTCAACTATTGATCCTGGTAGAAAAGCAAGATCTTTTTCTCCCTCAGTTGCCTAAGCTTGGGTTATTTACCAATCTCTTAATTAAAGGATATAGTCAAGAAATTGGAGAGATTTGATTAACCAGGCTTGAACCACATAGTTTCCCTAGTTTCTACAAAATATGTTCAGTCCTGACCAAAAAGGACTGAGAATATGACAGAACAGCTCCTCAAAGGAAATGTTCTGTAGTAGAAAAGAAAGGAAGGACACAGATAATAATTATTCTGTGGGAAGAAAATAATCATTGCAATATTTTTGTTGTTTTTCAAAGTTTTCAGATTCTGAGAATGGAAAACCATTTAGTTTATATAGCTATTCTTACTGAGTCACCTAGAAAAGTAGACTAAATAATAAAAAAAAATTATCAAGTCCTGCTTTCAGTAATGATAGGATAAACCATTCCAGAAAACCCTCCTCTGCAGAAAATAGCTAATAACCTAGACATAATGCAAAAAACAATTACCTAAAATTACCAAGGAGTGAAAAGATGTAGTTGGACTCTGGTGGAGAGTTCACACAGGCTTGGAAGAATAGAAAGAGATCTTTGCAAGCAAGCAAGAAAATCTGTTGCCAGCAATCTTGCACAATAAGAAATTCTAAAAGAAGTTCTTCAGGATGAAGAGAAACTAGTTCCTCAAGAAAGAGTGAGGAACATCAGAAGTGGAAACTATCTGGATCAAGGTTAGATTCATGGTTGTGAGACCAATGCAATTTAAAAGGATTCTAAGCTCAGAAGGAGGCCCTATGCTTGGGAATAAATACTCTGTGGCCGCCATTTTGAATTTTCTAATAACTTTATCTTTGAAGTTTATTTTATTTTATTTTTGAGAGAGAGAGAGAATGCAAGTGGGGGAGGGACAGAGAGAGAAGGGGAGAGAGAGAATCCCAAGCAGGCTATCAGCTTGGAGCCCAGTGCAGGGCTCAGTTTCTCAAACCATGAGATCATAACCTGAGCCAAATTCAAGAGTCAGACTCTTAACAGACTGAACCACCCAGGCCACCCCCTCTAATAATTTTGTCTTTGAATTTTTCTTTTGTGTGGGAAGTCTGATGGGATAAGGAAGCACTTGGGTACCTAAGCCCTTGGAGTCTCAGCTCCCACATGGTGCTACTTCCAACACTACTACAGGAGACTTCTTAGGTGCCTACACTCCTGCCTACATCCAGGAATCACTGCTATCTGCCCCCAGCATAGGCCTGGCTACAGGTTTAAGGTGGGTCAGGGTCAGGTGTGTGTGCCCAGGACCCTGAATTGAGTTGGGGGCTGATCATATATGAAGATCTGGACTCCCTCCATGAATATCCTCAAGCCAGAGAGAGCTTAACATTAAATAGTAAATTAAAAAAAACCATGACAAGTTAGGAGAGAGAGATTGTGGTAAAAAGAAAAGATTTTTTCTTAATTTTTAAAAACAGAGCCCCACATTTTCATTTTAACTTGATGTTACAAATTATGTAGCTGGTCCTGATTTGAGTAAATGCAAAAATCTACTTATAATTGCCTTTTTCCCCTTAATTTAAAATATACCATCACCTTATATAGTTTATGACATGCAAAACCAAGCATGTAAGACAAAGAGAAAAATTTGAAATGAGTCTAGGCTGTTGCCTTGTATACGTGAGTATGTGAACAATGGAGGGTAGATGCTGGTGAGCAGTACACATTTACTGGAGAAATTGAAATCAGGTCTCCTCAACTAAGTTCTCTTTTCTATAACTTTTAGACTAGAGATAATTGTAGTCTTTACAGCATGCCCAAGAGTTAGGGTTGGGTGAAGGGAACTCCCTGAAAAACGTTGCCATATTTCTGGCTAGAGAATCAGAAAAGTGGATTCAAGATTCCATGTAGGAATTCCAGAAGAGAAAAGAGCTGGAGAGAAGAATCCCCAAATCTGTTTATCCGTTTATCTGACTCCCAAATCATGCATCTGCAGAACAGACTAAGGAAACCCAATTAAAGAAAAACTACCAGAACAAAACCCAGAGGTATCTCATACTAAACAAAGTATTTCAGTTCAAACTCAGACAAGAAAGTTACCTCCTAAAGCAAATAAAAACAGTCAATGGAGTGAAATAACAAAATCCTGAATCGTTGCAATTTAACATTGATGCTGTCCAAAATGAAGTTCAAAATTACCTGATAACTAGGAATAACTAGGAATGAAACACAGTTTCAAGAGAAAAGGAAATCAATTGTCTGGCCTTGGGATGAACCAAATGTTTGAGCTAGGAGACATAAATTTTAAAGAGGTTATTATAACTATCATCAACGAGGAAAAATAAAATGTTTCCAAAGCATGAATATATTAATAAAAAAATAAAAACAAGGAAAAAGAACCAAATTAAAATTTTAGAACTAAAAATGTACAATATCCAAAAATAAAAATTCGGTAGGTGGACTTTTAGCCAAATGAACGTGAAAGAGGAAAAAAATGATCCAAAATATAGAATCACTACAAATATTTCAAGATAGATAACAGATAGAAAAAAAATTTAATGAACAGGGCTTCATGAATCTGTTAGGTGATAACAAATGATTGAATGAATGTTGAAATACCAGAAAGAAAAGGGAGATTGGGGCACAAAAATATTTAAAGAAATAATGGTTAAAATTTTTCCAAATTTTTTGAAAAGTAGATACTGGCTGATATAAGGTTTTAAATTAAATGAACACCAAGCAAAGTTAACTCAAAAAATCCCATGTTAACATACGTTATAGTCAAACTCTTAAAAGCCAAAGCTAAACAGTGTATCAAAGCAGCAGGGAAAAAATAAAAGCAATAACAAACATATTCTGGGTAGGGGAACAATGTCCAAATTCATGGCTAACTTAACATCAGACACCATGAAATCCCAAAAATGGAATGGAAAAATATCTAAAAGTGCTGAATGAGAAAGGTCTCTTAACTGAGAATTCTTTCTCTGGCTAAATTTTTTAAAAATGAAGGCAAATTCACATTTTTAAATTAAATTTAATTTAATTTTTAATGTTTATTTTTGAGACAGAGAAAGACAGAGTCTGAATGGCGGAGGATCAGAGAGAGAGAGACACAGAATACGAAGCAGGCTCCAGGCTCCAAGCTGTCAGCACAGAGCCTGACACAGGGTTCGAACTCACAGACTGAGATCATGACCTGAGCTGAAGTCAGAAGATTAACCGACTGAGCCACCCAGGCGCCCCATAAACACTTTTATATTTTACATTTTTCATATAGTAATGAGGCTATTTTAAATATCACGTATATGACAATGACTATGAAAATAAAAGAATAGCCAAAAAGGCATCAAGAATATTCAAGTTAAAAGAGAATTCTGAAAATATTTAAATAATCTTGTAAAAAGTTAGAAAAGGAGTAACAGAGGATGAAAAATATGAGACAAATAGAAAACAAGAAATAAAATGGTAGACCTATATTATTTTAAATTTTAATTGAATAAACACTCCAGTCAAAAGGCAGAGACTATTTGAATGGCCAAAAAAAAAAAAAACATACAAAAACCAGACGCAACTCTATGTGGTCTTCATGAGACATATTTTAAATTTACCGACACAAGATGAAAGTGAATGGATAAGAAAAATGTATCATGCGAATAGTAGTCTTATAAAGACTGGAGAGACTATATTAATTTCATAAAAAAATGGACTTTAAAGTCAAATTTGCTAGCAAACATAAGAGGGACATTTTATAATGATAAAGTTCAACACAACAAGAACATATAACAGCTAAAAATATGAATCTTTGAAGTACATGGAACAATTTTGACAGAATTAAAGGAATAAAGAACTTCACATTCATAGCTGCTCTCTGAGCAACTAGTCAAATCATGAGGAAAGAGACAAAGGTCTGAACAGTGCTATCAACTACACTGATTTAATTGATATTTATATATTAAAAATTCACTCTACAGCAACAGAATACATATTCTCCTTAAGTTCATATTATGTATTACCCAAGATACAAACATTCATGAACTCATCACAACAAATTTAAAACATTTGAAATTATACAGAAAATGTTTCCTGACCACAAGGGAATTTAGCTAGAAACATTAATAAGATAACAAGAAAAGAAAAACCTGAAATATTTGAAACTAACCATATACTTCTAATTATAGGATCGACAAAGAAATCAGAATTCAGATTAAGAAAGATTAGAAGCAAAAAGAATAACTTAGAATATTGTGAAAATTAATATTCATGAAAATACATCAAAATTTGTGGGATATATTGGGGCACCTGGGTGGCTCAGTTGGTTGAGCATCTGACTTCGGCTCAGGTCATGATCTCAGGGTTCGAGCCCTGTGTCGGGCTCTGTGCTGACAGCTTGGAGCCTGGAGCCTGCTTTGGATTCTTTGTCTCCCTTTCTCTCTCTCTGCCTCTCTGTCTCTCTGTCTCTCTCTCTCTCAAAAATGAATAAATGTCAAAAAACTTTTTAAAAAATTTGTGGGATATAGATAAATCAGTGCTTTCAAAGAAGTTAATGTTTTTAAGTACCATTGTTAGAAAGAGGTGCAATCTCGAATCAATCTTTTAATCCTCCACCTTAAGAAACTGAGAACAAATTAGCAAATAAAACCCAAAACACATATATAAAAGTAAATAATGAAGAAAAAAATCAGAAATTAACAAAATATAACATAGAAAACAATAGGGAAAAATCAATGAAACCAAATTCTAGTTCTTAAAAAAAAAATCAATGTAATTAATTAACCTTTAGCCAAATTGATTGAAAAAGAGAGAAAGAAGACATAAATGACTAACATCAGAAAAGAAAGAGGGGACAATTTTATGCCAAATAAATTTGAAAAACTGTATGAAACATAAATTTCTGGAAAGATACAAATTAGGTAAACTGGCACAACAACAAATAAAAAACTTGAACAGTCTTAAGTAAATTAAATAAATTAAGTTTGTAACTAAAAATCTTTCCCCAAAAGACAACTCCACACCAAGGTGGCTTCACTGGTGAATTCTAGCCAAAATGTAAAGGAGAAATAATACCAATTTTAGACAAACACTTTAGGAAAATAGAGTAGGAGAGACTATTTCTCAAATAATTTTATGATGTCTGGATTATACTAGTTAAAAAATTAAACAAAGACAACACAATAAAAGAGAACTACAAGCCAATATCCCATAAAGCATAGAAGCAGAAACCCTTAAAAATATGTACAAATGAAATGCAACAAGAGTTTTAAAGAAAAATTCATCATGACCAATTAGAATTTATTCTTAAATATGCTGTTTGGCTAAACATGTAAAAATCAATTAATGTAATTTACTATATTAATAGAATGAAAGAGAAAAATTATATGTTTAGTTCCATGAATGCAAAAAAATGACAAATTTCAAAACTTTTTATTATATAAACTCTGAGCACACCTGAAATAAAAGCAGAATTCTTTACCTGATTAAATAGCCTCTATGAAATATTTATAGTTAGCCTCATATTCTGTTGTGAAAGACTCAGTGCTTTCAAACTAAGGTCAGGAACAAAGTAAGAATGTCTGCTCTTACCATTTTAATATTGTCCTGGAGGTCATATCCAGTGTTATAGGGCAAGGAAAAGAAATAAAGGCATAAGACATAATCTAATTGTGGAAGACTCTAAGGGAAATCAGAATACAGCTATTACAACTATTAAGTGACTTTAGCAAGGTTCCAAGATACAAGGTCAATATATAAAAGTCAATTGTATTTTTATGTTCTAGCAATGAAAACTGAGAAAATAACATAAGTTTTTTTATTCATGACAGCATCAAAATATTACTTAGGAATAAAAACCTGTACTATGAAAACTATAAAACATTGGAAATGGAAAGTTAAGTATACCTATATATGTAGAGAGATGTGCATAATCATGGATTGAAAGACCTGATATTATTAAAATGGCATTTCTCCCCAAATTGATTTATATATATTCATGCAACCTCAGTCAAAATCTTAATAAGTTTTGAGGCACCTGGGAGGCTCAGTCGGTTAAGCATCTGGCTTTGGCTCAGGTCATGATCTCATGGTTTGTGTGTTTGAGCACTGCATCGGGCTCTGTGTGGACAGCTCAGAGCCAGAAGCCTGCTTTGGATTTGTGTCTCCCTCTCTCTCTGCCCTCCCCTGCTCCTACTCTGTCTCTCTCTCTCTCAAAAATTAATAAACAAACAAAAAAACTTAATAAGTTTTTTCTAAAGAAATTGAAAAACTGATCAAAATATATATGAAATGGCAAAATCACTTGGATAAAATAAAACATTTTCAAAATGATTAATATAATTAATATATTTGGAGAACTTTTACTACCTGATTTAAAGACTTTCTATAAATCCACACTAATCAAGACAAGACATAAACACAGATGAATTAAACGGAATAGGTAGTCCATTAATAGGCATGACGTATATGCCTATTTTTAGATTTTAGACAAAAGTGCCATATTAAATTAATGGAGATAGTATGGTCTTTTCAACAGATGGTGCTAAAAATTTTTCTGTACACAAAATAATGAGCCTCAATCCTTAATTCACATGATATGCAAATATTAACTCAAAATGGATCATAGTCCTAAAGGTAAAGGTTAAAATAAACTTCTAGAAGAAAACACAGGTAAAATATTTGTAATATTGAGTTAGGCAAAGATTTCTTTAACAGAAAATAAAAAGCAAATGTGACTGCAAAAACAGAAAAAAGGATAAAAAAATGAGATAGGACAAATTAAAAGGAAATTGTAAAATGTAAAAATACACCCAAGTATTTCAGCAAGTATATATCAGGGTATATCAGTGAGATTAAAATTATAACTATTAGAAAGGTGAATTTAGGTGAATATTTAGACAATTTAATTGTGTATATAGGAAATCCAAAGGTTTATATGGATAACTTACTAGAACTAATAACAATGTTTTCAGGCTGATGTATGCTAAGTCAACATACAAAAATCACCTGTATTTTTATAAGCTGCAGCAAGCAGAAAATGAAATGTAAATATGTCACCAAACAGCATAAAAAATGACACCTATAAATTATCCTAACCAGAGATATCCAATATCTTCATACAGAAAAATTATTTTACAAAGTTACTATAAGACTATAGAGATAATTACATAAAAACCTAGCCAGTTGAAGATATCTGTCATATTTATAGATTTGAGTAGACAGTCCTGTAAGGAAGTCAATTATTCCAAACTTGAGTTATAGTTTTAAAGTAATCTTAATTGCTTTGTGTGTGTGAATGTGCATGTGAGTTTGTGTGCATATCTTTAGAACTATATAAGCTAATGTTAAAATTCATATAAAAATAAGAAAGATATTATTAATGGAAAATAAGCAGGTAGGAAAACTTGCTCTATTAGATTTTAAGACTTGTTTTAAAGTTATAATAACATAGACAGTGTGGCACTGCTTCCAGACAGTACTAATAGAGGAACATAAGATAGTACTGATTGCACACACAGACCCATAAATATTTAGACACTTAGTTTAAGATAAAGAGGGGAAAGGGTGGTGTTCTCAAGAAATGATCTATGGAAAAACTGTAAAATTCATGATTTAAAAAGTGAAATGTAACCTTTACATCATTGCATATGAAAAAATCAATTTCAGGAGTTGAAGTTTCAAATAACTTTTATAAGGTACTACTAGAAAACATGCTCATGTCTTTAAGGTAAGGTACTATTTTCTCAACAGGTGACAAAAAAGAACTAAGCATAGAGGAAATGATAGGCAAAATTTATTCAAACTTCTCTTTTCAGAACCCTGCAGTGTGGGAGGTGATATTTGAAACATATATAACTAACAGAAGATACATATAAAGAATATATTAAAAAATGACAAAGTTTTAAAAATACAGACAACCTAATAAAGAAGTATGAAGAAAACTTGAAGGCACTCCACAAAAGATACTGTTCAAATGAAATATTTGAAAACATATTTAACACAATAACTAATCAAGAAATGGCCACTATTAAGAAGACTGAGGGGTGCCTGGTGCCTCAGTAGGGTAAGTGTCTGACTCTTGATTTTGGCTCAGGGCATGATCTCAAAGTTTGTGAGTTTGGGCCCCACATTGGATTCTGTGCTGACAGCACAGAACCTGCTTGGAATTCTCTCTCTCTGCCCCTCCCCCACCCACATGCATGCTCTCTCTCTCTCTCTCAAAATAAATAAATAAACTTAAAAAACAAAGACTGACCATACCAAGAGTGAGAAACAATGTACAACTATGATGACTCATACATTGGTGGTAGGAATATAAATGTTCAGAGCCATTTTAGAAAATAGTTTGATATAATCAAAAAGGTTACTCATTTCTATAACCTAATAATTTTATTACTAAGTATAGCACCACAGAAGAATGTCCACTTGGGCAGCAAAAGTCATGTACAATAATTTTCAGTGCAGAATTTTGTTTTTCTGTTAGCTGCAAACTGGGAAAAATCCAACTGTTCATTATCACTGAAATGGTTACATAAATTATGTTATGTTTACATAATGGAATTCTGTGTGGCAATAAATGATCTACAACACATAGCATCATGATAAACATCACAGACATAAAATTGAGCAAAAGATGCCAGATACACAAATATACATAGTGTTTGATACTCTTTGTAAAAGCTGAAAAGACTAGAAATGTAGAACAGTAGTGTTTAGAGAGGTATAGTACATACACTTGAAAGATTAAAGACAAGAATAAAGCACACAAGTGATTATTACTGAAATCAGGACAGTGGTCTACTTTGGAGGAAAGGGTTATTATTTGGGAGGAAGTATGAGGTAAGCTTGCCAGGCACCGATGATGTTCTAGTTCATGGCCAGGGTGACAGGGGCACAGTTAAGATACTCCTTTGACCTGTGTATTTAAATATATTTTGTGCACATTTCATATGTGTTATATTTCACAATGAAATAAACCAATGTGTGTGTGTGTGTGTGTGTGTGTGTGTGTGTGTGTGTATGTGTATCAACAGTTTAGAAGTCTGTATTTTATTAGAGTTGGGATATATAAGTGGTAGTTCCTTGAATTTGCCAAGGTATGTGGCAGTGTGCTGAGAGGGCGTTGAAAGCCACATGGTAAACGTGAAATACCTCTTTTAACTTGAAGTCTGGGGATGGAAAAAGAGAGTTTTCATCAGCACAGCTAAACCATGGCTTTATATTCAACTAGTCACAGATATAGTACAGAACGCAAGGTTGCATGACTTTTAAATCTAACACTGGGTCTTAAATATTTTTAACTGTTAAAAACTTTCTCATTTTTCATGTATCACTTCAAACTATAGTCCTCTAAAACCCACCCAAAATATCCAAACCATCCTCCTCCACTGAACATACACACATACATACACACACATACAAACTAGAGTGACAAACTCTCTCCTGGAACTTTCTAGGGTTCAAAGCTAAAAATCAGTGCTGAAAAATCCTTCAATTCCTGGCCATCTGGGAAGGTTCATCAGAGGTGCTTTAGGAGCAAAGTTTTAAAAGCTCATTCTTATACCACTGTTTTATGCTTTGAACATTAACAATTATAAAATGAAGAATGAAATTATAATTCTAAAATCATGCTAAAACCAAGAAATATTTTGATCTTCAATTATATGATAGATAACCTTGAGTATTTCCTGCTATTTAGCCCAAATTATGTTTCTGTTCATGCTCAGTGGTATTGGTGAACCTCACCCCCACAAAGTTTATTTTACCTGATCTGAGGTAAGACGAGGCTCAGCTAATTTTAGCCAGAGGCAATTTTAAGGCAAGGTTAGAAAATGACTGAGGTTTGACAGATATATAACCATGAAATAAGAGAGAAGAACAAGACATCTGAGAAAGGATGATAGAATAAGTTATTGGAAGAATATTACGTGATTTATGGTAAAAAAAATGGACTGGAATATATGAAAGGGAATGATGGAGGCATTAAAACTTTTAAATATATAACATTTTTATATGAGATGAGATGAGAGTATTTAGGGTCAATACATTACATTTTGAATCACTGACTCATTTGAAGATATTTTATTCTCCTTTACTTCCAGATACCTTAAAATTCATTTTTATCATGCTCATGTCTCTGTCTTATGATCCCTTTACATTTTGGCATACACCAGTATTGCTACTAAGAAAGTCATTCTGATTTGGAAATCTTAACTCTATTTCCTGATTTTCTAATTTGAACAGTCATAATTTAGTATCTCTTTTTTATTGTATCATAGCATAAAGAAATTAATTCCACAAAGACTAAAATGACTATGAAATTGGTAAAGTACAGAATATGGCAAAAAAAATGGGTCTTATTTTCTATTAAATTGATATATAAGGAACCTGTATCTCCTGTAGGTATTGATGAGTTCCCAAGGACTAGATGCCCTTGCAATTTACTTACACATGCAAAGGTCAATTTCACTTTGGTGAAACAAAACCAAGCAAATGGAATTATCTTTAATTGAGTGACACAGTTCATTGAATCTGCCATTAGTGCTGGTCAAATAGTTCATTTTAGAATCCACTATCGGTGTGGAGGAGAGGTGGCCATAGCCCCTGTGGTATGCTTTGGAGTAGGCTGAAAATCTGTGAAGTCCTATTTTATCCCTTCACCTTTCCCCAAAACAATATTTCTATGAAGTTTTGGAGTTTTATGTTATTAAATCTTGCCTCTTTCTTTAAGGTAGGTTTCAGTCCCATAGCTAAGAATGTCATTCTAGATAGTAAGGATTTTCTGAGCCTTCCCGTATTTTTTTGTGACTAACTTTGGGAGCTGCCAAGGCAGACAATCCACCCTGTTTTCAACCCAAAAAGGCCAGAAAGGTGGAAATATGTTTTATAACACTCTCAGCTCTTTTTAACTTGGAGGCATGCTGACTCTCTGGCCTTGTGCCCATGGAAAGAGACAAATGAGATGAAGCCTGTTTTTATTCCTGTTCCCAGTGCTCCCCCATCTAAGAATGACAAAAAAGTAAACTCTCCTGTTGGAAAGAGGCCCTATTTCCTTCACCAGGTCACAAGTTTAAAAGAAAATAATTGGACGCAGTCCTTAAACTGAGCATTTGCTTAAGAACAACTTGGCTGCTATTTTTGGTATTATAATAAGGAAATAAAGAATTTGTGGAGGAGTTGAAAAACTGAAGTAAAGAAAGGAGCTTTTGAAAGAAAATTCCTATTGTTTGCCTCCAATATCATTGTACATTACAGTACAAATAGCAAAACAAAAAGGAAGACAAATTCACCCTTTATTTGTTTGGCATATTGAACATGAAACTCCCTGATTTCTACTGGCCTCCAAAAAATATTCTTCAATTTCACAAATTATAGAAAATTAGATACATTGTGAAATAAGTGCTGTGAAGTGTGGAATATAGCATAGTATGTTCTAAACTAGGATGTATGAAAACATCTGAGATGTTAGTTTCCTTATAATACCTCGAGAGTAAGAATTTTAAATTTCAAAGTTATCATGAAAAGAAAAAGGTAAATGCTTACTTTATTGGCGCCTCTTCAGTAGAACCTGCTTTCCTTGGTGATCAGCATTAACTGAATCTTTCTTACACAGTGGCATCCAAATTGGAGTGGACACAGAAACTGCTCACAAGTTGGACAAGGGAAACTGTCTTTCATAGGTTTATTTCCATTGAAAGACTTCTGAGTAGATGTGCTCTTTTTTTTTTTACCTTTAATAATATTGAGACTATTTTCTTTAAAGCAGTGAAATGCGCAGCAAGGTACAGAAATTTCTCATATAGTCCTGCCCTGCTTGCTGCGTCTCCCCCATTATTAACACCCCCACATGAATCATATGTTTACTACAATTGATAAAGTACATTGACACAACATAATCAACCAAAGTTCATAGTTGATTACAATTCACTATTGGTGTTATATGTTGTATGGGTTCGGACAGATGTACAATGACAAGTATTCATCATTACAGTATCCTACAGAGTATTTTCACTGCCCTAAAAATCCTTGGTGCTACCCATTCATCCTTTCCCCATCTCTAACCTCAACTGGTTCTTTTTTAAGAGTTAAGTTTGATGCTGATGGGAAAGATTTTAAAAAACAACTCTATTGTCACACTGACTCTACATGACAACAGGCATAGCAGTGTGGATCCCAAAAAGTATAAAAATCCTGATGTAATTTGCACTAGATTATAGTTTTCCTGCACAATCTGAAGGAAAAAGAACCTTCACTCATTCAATGTCCATTATACTTGTGACTCCCAATTATCTATCTCCAATCTTTTCTGGATTTTTTCATCTGAACATCTAGTATAACATGCCTAGACTTATTTCCTTTTCTCCCCACCTTTCAAAACAACCTCTTTTTTACAACCACATTCTACAAAGAAGATAGCACTAGAGTGCCAGTTAATTTTTTCATCTAGTGTTATGATCAAATGTTTTGTAAAGAGTCTTGTCAGGCTCTTTATGATTTCTCTTTATTAGAAATCGTCATTAGTGATGATCTGTAATATTCAATAATTTTTATTTCTATAATGATATTATTCCACTCTGGAATAGATATCACAATTTCAGAAATTTGGTTCGAGAAAATACATTTTTGAAATGGTAATTTATGAAAAATTGAAATGCTACTTTTTAGTATCGCCATTCAATAATGTCATTATAATGTTATTAGTTTGCAATTGCAGCATATATGTTTAGAATATTTATATAATAGTGCTGATTAATAATTTTACCATTATGAGTTTTTGAATAAGTTAAAAGGAAAGGTAATAGAAAGATAAATCATAGGAAAATTTTCTTTCCCCTTTGGCTTTGTTTGGACAAATTCAAAACAGTTTATGAAAAGAAAATTATCTTTATCTCTCCATACCAAGTAGGATGGAGTGAGGCTTTGTCATTTTGACTTTACATATTTATTTACTTGCTAAAATAATTATTCTAAATATTTAGAGATAATTAGGTGGTCCCTGGTTTTCTTATAATAGTGATAGCTCACTGAGCTTTTGGTAAAACTGCTGACTATCAATCCCAAAGCAAAATTCAGAATGTTGCTGTAATTTCACAGGTTACAGCAAGTACTCAGTCAGCTACATACAATTACTTAATATTAGTAACAGTAAGTTTTTACTAAATGACGATTTTTAAGCTCAAAATCATAAGAAAAAGAATGACAACGTAAACAATTTGGTGTTTTCAGTTCAAACTGAGATTAACATGTTCTGTATAATAAAACTTTTTTTAAAATAATTTCTTCATTTTATATTTTCAAAATTAGGCATTTATGCTGAGTAATACTTTATTAAGCAGTCTACCCTTATGGTTGTTATTCAACATGGAAAGATAATGCTCTGCTTCGATAAAATGATTGTATTTTATGTATAATATCAGTAAGGGCCTAGGTGAAATTGAAGCAGTTTGACATAATAGTTAAGAACATGCTTTATTGAAGTATAATTGACAAGGAAAGCTGAAAAAATAGTTAAGAACATGATTCTGGACCAGACTATTGGCTGTCAGTGTTGGCTCCTTCACCTCTCCTTGTGTGTGCTGCGATGAGTTACCTGATCTCTGGGACCTACTTTACTCCCTATAAAAAATGGCTAACAGTCTACTTCACAGAGATATGTATAGTTCTGAGATCCAGGGGCCATATATGACTCATCAGAATTACTACATAAATGTTTAATTAATTAATTAATTAATTAATAAGGTCTAAAAAATAAAAACAATAAAAAACAGAGAAATTTGACATGCATAGAGATTTATGACAGTGTTACCATAATGTAAATGACTCAATTTAATTTTTAATCATATTCAATTATAATTACATTGCCAATGATTTGGTAAATCATTTAAATTTTTTATTTGCATTATGTGTTTTTCAAAGTGGTCTTCTTTTTATTTTAATTATTTGTTAGCATGCAAATATCAAATAAATCAAAACTTTACTTTGATAGATTAAATGATAGAAAATGATGAACTGTAGTCCCTTTCTCTAATCAACTACCAAAGATCAAAGCTGTCATCTTGGCCCTCAGCATATCAAGAAACTGAAGCAAAATTTTTAAATACCTTCCAATTTGACCAAGAGTATTTTTCATATGAGAAATGTGATAATAAACTCTTCATCACATAATTTTAAATTATGACAATGGCATTATCCTTGCATACACCGGATTACAAAAATGCTTTCAGAGGTTGTCAGTTGAAATGGAGCCAAATATCAAAGATAATCTATTACCTGGCACATCTTTGCATTTGCCAATTATATCCAAGACTTCTGAATTCCTTTTGTTAACCGCAAAAATACCAAAAATAACTGGGGTAATAAATGCTTAAAAGATGTTATTTGAAAAATAATTTCTGATTTATTCAGTATAAATTTGATAAGTAGAGAGATCTATTGAGACTGTGTTTTAATATTCCAGCTCTATTTCTGTCTCTATCTCTCTGTATCTTACTCTTTCTCTTACACACATACACATATGTGTAAGTAATTTGATCTTTAAAAGGCTTAGCTAATTACAGATTTGAAGGATACTCCAAAAATTGCACAATTCACTGAATTCTTTATCTCTTCTATTTTATTTGAATACAGGGTTAGATACATTAAAGTATCATGACTTTTGTCTCTTCTAACAGAGGCTCAGCACCAGATTAAGTGTTCCTCCAATTCAATAATATTTTAGCCCATTTTTTAGAAAAATTGAGCCAAAGCTTAACTTTATACAGCCACAGTTTTGTTTCCTCATCAGTGGTAGCATACTGATTTTACTAGCTCTTCAAGGCCACACCCCATAGTTCTGGAACATTTATGTTCCCTGAGCTTTCATATAACACATGGCCTCTACCTGTATATGTTGCATGGCCTTACTCTATATATTGCATGGGTTCTGAAATATACACATGAGACAACAGACAAGTCTCAAAGAATTCAGCTTTTGTAGAATCTAGATGATAAAACTATGCTCATTATCCACTAGCTGGGTTGTTGGCCTAAAGTTTTTAAAAAAATTTTTTTTAATGTTTATTTTATTTTTGAGAGAAAGAGAGACAGAGTGAGAGCCAGGAAGGGGCAGAGAGAGAGGGAGACACAGAATCTGAAGCAGGCTCCAGGCTCTGAGCTGTCAGCACAGAGCCCAACGCGGGGCTAGAACCCACGAACTGTGAGATCATGACCTGAGCCGAAGTAGGATGCTTAACCAACTGACCCACCCAGGCGCCCCAAAAGTTTTTGATTCAAGTTACAAAAAGTAATTTTGTGACTTAATGTTTTTTCTAGAAGCCTTTCCTCCATGCATTAAGACAATATAGGTGTGTGTAAATAGCTGTTTCCTAAAGGGACAGATTTAGAAGGACAGAATAGTCAATATTCTAATTCACTTCTGTGAAGAATATAAACATTAAAAAAAATTTCTTTCTGATTCCTATACACCTTTTAAAAAATCATACAAAATCCTACTCAATTGAAGAGACTCATCAAAAATAAAATATATAAAACAATGAAAAAATTTTGATTTTTTAAGTCTTTCTAATTTAGGATTCAAACATTTGGAAGTGCTGTGATTTAGAGGTAATCTTTATCATAGATGTTAGATAAACACCCCAAATTCTTCTTGGTTATGTCTTCTTTGACATGAAATAAGAATGGAGTTACTAAAGGTAAACACAATGCCATAGCTTGTCAGTTTCTGTGCATTATGTGAATGTATGCGTGTGTGTTTATACATGAGAGGGAGAGAGAATGAGAAAGTGCAAGGTTAACAAGAAAAACATCTCTGCTGTGTTATTGTCTTGCAATATTGATAACTTATTATGAGCTAAAGACCACACTTTATTCAGATTTCCCTTGCTTTTACCTATTATCTTTTTTCTGTTTCAGGGGCTTATCCTGAATACCATATCACATTCATTCATCATGTCTCCTTAGGTTTCTTTTGGCTATGAAATTTTCTCAGACTTTCCTTGTTTTTTATTTTGTTTTGGAGGAGTACTAGTCAGTTATTTTGCAAAATTTCCCTCAACTGGGATTTGTCTTGCTTTTGTTCTAATTTTTTTTCTGTCATGATTATATAGAGTTATGTGTTTTGAGGAGGAAAATCACAGAGGTAAAATGCCATTCTCATCACATCATATCAAGATGACATGCTATCAATATGGTTTATCTCTATTGATTTTAACTTTGGTCACCTGGGTATAGTTATTTTCTATAATTTTCATACTGTTATCTTTGGAAAGAAGTTACTATGGATCATTCTAGTCATGTATCTTCCATTATAGTACCATTTGGAATAGTTATAGGGCACTATAAAGAAATCCTGTTTTCAATGCCCTGCCCCAGTTCATCAAAAAAAATTTGCTCTGCTTACTGTCTCTATAATTTTGCCTTTTCCAGAATAGTATACAAGTGGAATCACGTATTAGGTAGCCTTTACAGACTGTCTTCTTTATCTTAGCCACGTGCTTTAAAAATTTACCCATCGGGGCACCTTAAGTGGCTCAGTCGGTTAAGCATCCAACTTCGGCTCAGGTCATGATCTCACAGTTCGTGAGTTTGAGCCCCGCATCAGGCTCTGTGCTGACAGCTCGGAGCCTGGAACCTGCTTCAGATTCTGTCTTCCTCTCCCTCTGCCCCTCCCTGCTCACGCTCTGTCTCTCTCTATCTCTCAATAATAAATAAATGTTTAAAAAATTAAAAAAAAATTACCCATCAAGGAGTGACTTGATGGCTCACTGATTTTTATCACTAAACAGTATCCTGCTGTATAAATGTGCCATGGTTTGTTCATCCGTTTGCTTATTGAAGGACATCTTCATTCTTCCAATTTTTGGAAATCATGAATAAAGCTGTTATAAACATTTGTATGTAGGTTTTTGTGTGGATCTAAATTTTCAAATCTGTATATTTTCAACTGATAAAGACAAGATAACTATTTGTTATATCTGACAAAATATTACAGAAATACGCATTGTTGAATCAATTGCAACACCAATATTTCTAAGTATTATCATTTTATAAGTGATTTATTAATGACTTACAAAGCACTCTTGTATCTCCATAGTACCTAATTTAAAAATTTCTAAGTGACATACACAGTAATGTTTCCCAAGAATGTATATTTTCTTTGACAACTAATGGAAAAATATATAAATTTTAATAATTGGGACTTGACAGTTACATCAGAAACGAGTTGATGTCAAGAAATATTTGGCACGAAATTGTAAGTTTTAACTAGAAGAAAGTTTTAAGATGGTTTCCCTTTACCAATGAGCTTTTGAATACTTAGAATAGCTCTTACTGACAAACTGACTGTGAGAAAAGTACCCAAACAGATATCCTTCAATAATTTTTTATCTCCTAGACATGTCAACAAAAAAATTGGTTTTCACTGGTGTATAATATTACAAATACTAAAATGAACAAAATATGATCCCCTACCTTACACAGATTAGGCAATGTCACAGACATTTCAATAGTTACTTGACAATGTGGAAAAGACTGTAATAAAGACAGGTAGGATATGTTATAGGAATGTCTAAGAAGGAACTTGCACTGGAAGGGAAATTTAAATAGTCTTCATATTAGATAGAAGTATTTCAGGCTGAGGAATATTAAGGGAGTGCAAGGGGTGAGTTGCAAAGGCATTCTAGACAGAAGGAGCACTTTTATGAAATTAATGATTTTTTTGGAGATTAATCATTTGATATGACTGTAACCTAACACAGTATGGAGGGATGAGAAAAACCAGAATGAGAGGAGATAATGAAAGCTCTTATATATTCGACGAAGGGGCATATTTTTACTTTATCTTGTGGGCATGGTGAAAAGGCAAATACTTGTTTTTAAATTATGGAATGCTTCACAAAATAATTGGAATTCTGTTATATACTGTAAGTAATTCACTTGACATAATGGAACATGTTCATGTTGGAAATCATGTGTTTATGTCATTCCTTTTATTATTTTCATTTGCACATTTATTTTGTTATGTTCTATTTTGTTTTGCTTTACCTTTTCTCATCATATGTAATTCCTGACCTCTCTTTGCCTGTGTTCAGCTGTGTCCAAGTTTAATTTTATGTGGAAAGAACACTTTTTATATATATGAAGAAACACTTTCTTTTTAGACAGATGTCACATGGGCCACTCTTTCAGATACCAACATCTTGGTAAAGGAAGTACTTTATGTTTGGAGTCCAAAAGCTGTCTTAATCTATGCATCTTACTCAGGGAGTTACCACATTCTTGCACTACCTGACAGCTCATTTGAATCTTCTGTTTTGGACCAGCTATACCTGGTCATAATACCTCACTTTGTTACTATAGATTTGAATCTGTGAAACCACAATGACTTTCTTCTTTTACATTCTTTTACAGGAATGACAGAGTGAGAGGTGAAATAGAGCCAGTCACCAAATAAATGATTCACTGATATTTGTTGTCTTAGTGGACTAAAGTTCCCTTAGTTTATTCATATCTTTAGCTTGATGTTTCCCAGGGGAAGGAGTGGCTGCCTCCTCCCTGAGAACATTCCCTGGGCTTGGCCTGAGGTCTATAGTGGTGAGAGGAGCTGTTCCAGAAACTTTGTTTGCTTTGTCAGTTAAAAAATACACAGCAAACAGAGAACATCGGTTATAAAACGATGCACTTCTTTAAAAAGTGCTAATCATAAAAGAGGGGGTAGAGAGAGCTGAATAGAATAGTAACCAACAATGAAGTCGATGTGGGTTTTGATAAGTATTACTGTATTATAAACACATTTATATCAGATAAAATATGCTTTGGTGAGTAGATTGCTTTGTTTTGTGAGGAGATAAATGTTTTTCATCTTTGAATTATGACTATTAAATATGACTTCTGACACTGTTGAGCTGTACATTTTAGGCCACTTAAACTCAAGAAAAAATAATAATAAAGCATGCCCCCAAACCCAACCCCCAAAAATGTGTGGGTAGCAACTGAGAACATAAATAATCTAACTTCAAAAAGTAAATTCCTTCTCACTCAGGACATTATTATTAATAATTGAAACTATGAGGCTCCCCTGTGGGTATTATTATAACTTACTTAGAAAGTACATGTGAAATAGATGTTTGCACTCTATAACTAAGAAGTAATAACTGAGAGTAAAGATCAAATTGATGCCTGATGGGCCAATGGGCAACGAACATACCCACTTCTGAGAGACAGTGAACAACCAAAAATGCTACAAATAAGAAAAAGTTATTTTTTTCTGACCCATGAAATAATTACAAAACATATTCTGCAAAGGCAGATGGTTTAACTTTAACAACCTGCACCTAAAAGACAGAGTGCTTAAGGATCCACTGACTGGGTAGAATTACAGGGACAATATTTTCTCAAGAACAAATTGCATTGAACAAAGTAACTGGCAAAGCAGACACTTCAGGAGGGGTGTAGCTTTGTTCTTGAGCAGAAATGTTTGTATGTAGTCAGTTTGTGGAAACACTCTGCTGGTATTTAAATTTCTTTCTACTCGTCAGAAATGTCCAAGGATACACATGGAGTGCAGGATCTTGTTTCTCTCCTGCTGGGGTTATTTGGTACATAGGGAAATACTTTCAACACTACAATGTGGGTGGCAGTTAAGAGTGACCTCCTTTATTGTCGTCTTTCAGAATTAGAAAGGAAAACGAGTTTAAGCTTTGGTGTGGAAAAGCACATGTTTTACGACAATACTTCAGAGGAAAGAGAGCAGGATACATATACACTACAACAAGGAAAGAAAATCACTTTGTTTCTTGAATATTAGACAAAAATCATATTTGCTGAATAAAATCAATCACAAAGGGAATCTCAGTCATCTACTTACCTGCTGTTTGAATTTCCTTAAGTGTTTGGGCTGCTATTGCTCTGGTCTAAATGAACATTGATGCCTTAAGCTTGGAGCTACTTGTAAAGAATTAAGATATACAGTTTTAAAATTATTTTTCTCTTACTTTTGCAAAAACACCATTATAATAAAGAAAAGTTTAGAAAAAAGAAAATTATAAAATTACCCAAAATTCCACTACACTAACCCAACAATCTTCATGGACATTTATCTTTTTATGTCTTAAGGATTATTTTAATGTTTATTTATTTTGAGAGAGAGAGAGAGAGAGAGAGACAGAGAGAGGGGCAGAGAGGGAGGGAGAGAGAAAATCTCAAGCAGGCTCTGTGTGTCAGCCCAGAGCCCAACACAAGGATTGATCTCAGAAAGCATGAGATCATGATCTGAGCTGAAATCAAGTTGGATGGTTAACCAGCTGAGCCCCTCAGGCACCCCTATATCTTAAGGACTTAAACAATTGATTAACTTTCCTTTTTTACCTTGTTTCTCAGGCTCTTATACTGACATAAAAACACGTGATATTTTTAATGGAGCTCCATTTTTTTTTTTGCTTCAATTACATGTCAGCATTCCTCATGCACAAAATTGACATTGTACATATTATTTTGAATACAGGTTTTTCATAGAAATTTTAATAGCTGAATTGGTTCTTCATTTGCTAAAGTAGGTCTATCATTTTAGTTATAAAACTCTGCACTTAACTAACTAACTAAAATAAAATATCATGTCAAATGAGCCCCATTCCAAAACTAAGAATGAAAATATAATTCTAATTCTCTGTATACAGAATGACTCTAAATTTAATGAATGAGCACTGTGGCATAATTACACATAATTTGTGCAAAGGGCAATGTTACCCTATGAAACTATAAAAACATCAAGGTAATTTTCTCTTTTTAATTTATCAAAATTCTAAATATGTTTTCAATAATTTCATAGCTTTTAAAAATACATGAGAGAATTTACTGTCTAGGACATCTGAGACATTTTTTAAAAATCACAAAACATTTTACGTGTCACGTTAACCAAGAGTAAAGTGCACCAAATGAGGAAGAGAGAACCTCTTTTGATTTTTTAAATGTAGAATGACATACAAAATGTTCATAAAGCACGGCTGTTTTATGTACTCTGGTCACACAATGTAAAGAATCTCTAGCGTCTATAGCAACTATATGCAACCATTATCCCATTTTGAAAGTACATTTAATGAGGCTGGTACATAATATCTCAAAAGTAAAGCACTTCATTGTGGTGTTTATCTTATTCCAAGATATTCACATAAAGATTGGTGTCTATTTTGTTTTATATAATTTTATTTATTATTATCCTTTCCCTCTTCTTCATTTTCTTTATCTTCTTCCTCTACTTCATGAGTTGCTTTTGGTTGTTCTCTTGGTATATTTGAAGCTTTCTCTAGACTTCAGTTGCAACAACTTTCACACAATTCTTTTTTATATACCTTTTTAAAATGTTTATTTATTTTATTTTAGAGAGAGAGAGAGAGAAACAGAGTGTGAGCAGGGGAGAGGAAGAGAGAGAGGGAGACACAGAATCCAAAGCAGGCTCCAGGTTCCGAGCTGTCAGCACAAAGCCCGATGCGGGGGCTAGAACTCACAAATCATAAGATCATGACCTGAGCCAAAGTAGGATGCTTAACCGACTGAGCCATGCAGGAGCTCCCCCTTCTGTACGTTTTTTAAAAAAATGTTTATTTATTTTTGAGAGTGACAGAGCACAAGTGGGGGAGGGGCAGAGGGAGAGGGAGAGGGAGACCCAGAATCTGAAACAGGCTCCAGGCTCTGAGGTGTCATCACAGAGCCTGACTCGGGGATCAAACTCATGAACTGTAAGATCATGACCTGAGCCAAAGTTGGATGCTTAACCAACTGAGCCACCCAGGCACCCCCCATACAATTCTTAATTGCCTGCCTTACTATTGACAGACTGTTTCTAAGTAGTATTTAAATTATTCTACATTAGAGTGCATTTCTCTTCCTCTAGTAGGTATGTGAGGCAGATTCGGAACTGAGTAGGAAGGAGCTGAGGTAATTTTAGGGGATGAGGTCCCTTTTCTTTAGCTCTCTTTTAGTTGGTCCATAATTTTTCATATTCTATCACATCAAAGTTTATCAGCCTTTGCCATTTCACCAAAATTGGGGATTCCCGCATCTTTATCTTTGATGAAGTCTATTTCTGAAAACCTCTTAGAAATTTTCCAATGCTAAAAGGTACTTTGGGATGGCTTTTCATCTTTTTCATCTACTGTCTCCACAAATAGGCATTTGCATACATCTTACCATGTCTTTTTTGAATACGTTTTAACCTGAGTTTTCTATAATTTCTGTTTAGAGATATATTTCTGTTTGTCTACGTCTCCAGTGTCTATTTGGTCTGTATATTTTTTTTTAATAATTGCACAGTAGCTTGTGTATAATTAGCTTTCACCATTTGTGTTTCTCTCTCCCTCTCTCTGTCTCTCTCTCCACACACACACACACACACACACACACATGCAAATCTACAAGCCATCTTCCCATTAACATCTGGTTCTTTTAGTGTTGTAGGGAAATACAATACTTGAGGAAATCAATGTGATTAAGAAAAGTGATATTGTCTTTGTAGCAAGACATTAAAAGAACAGAGCATATGATTTTCACCGTTCTATTTTGTTTAACTGTTGCCTAAATCATTTTTTAATGGTGAAATTTATTTGTGTTACCTCTTTTTGCATTCCTGCCCTGTGATGAAATATAGGCAAAATAATTAACATAAAAAATTTCCACCTATTTTTCACATGTTTTTGTTACTTGCTAGCTGATAACAATAACATGCTATTTGATCATTTTGAAGTCAGCATGACTGTGAATCGTGAAAAGATTTACATAAATTCTTTCTTTAAAAGTTGTAAAAAAATAATTGCAGATAGTCTCTACTTGTATTGCATTTTATTTTATTTTATTTAAAAACATTTTTTTAATGTTTATTTATTTTTGAGACAGAGAGAGACAGAGCATGAATGGTGGAGGGTCAGAGAGAGAGGGAGACACAGAATCTGAAGCAGGCTCCAGGCTCTGAGCTGTCAGCACAGAGCCCGAGGCAGGGCTCGAACTCACAGACTGTGAGTTCATGACCCGAGCAGAAGTCGGAAGCTCAACCAACTGAGCCACCCAGGCGCCCCTTGTATTGCATTTTAAACTTGACTACATTAAAGAAAAATTATAGCTTGAACCTTTTACTTAACTCAGAGTGGATAACCATCTTAAATTTTTTACTACACTTGTTCATCAGAATTGAATAAAACTTTCATATAATGTTAATTAAATTAATATATTAGAATCAGAATTAAAGTGGCTTAGAGTGTAATGAAGACCATGGGAATATTCCCATTCCTAGATCACATGAAACCACATGTATTTTTGACAATGCTAATTGACAGATATACATTAAATACTGTGGTCAACTCTTTTTCTGAATTAAAAGTTACTGTATCAGTTTAGATCCTTTGCCATTTATGTAACTCTCTCCTCTTCCTCTCCCTTTCTCTTCTTTCTTTTTCCTTTTTTTTTTTTAAACAGAGAGAGAGAGTGCAAGCCGGGGAGAGGGACTGAAGGAGAGACAGAGAGAAGCTCAAGCAGGCTCCATGCTCAGCACAGAGCCCAATGCAGGGGTCAATCTCATGACCCTGATATCACGACTTGAGCCAAAATCAAACATTGGACGCTCAACCGACTGAGCCACCCAGACACCCACTTCCTCTTCTTTCAGCAAGCTGAATCTCATTATTAGATTTTCTGATGTAGTAATAACTCATATACATGAGCATACATTTTTATCTAAACATTTAATAGATGTCAAGCAACACTCTGTGAAGAAAACTCAAATTCTTCTCATTTTATGCTTTAATAACAGTTATAAATGATCAAATATACTTTAACCAGTAAATATGTCCAATACTAACAATGTAAGTGCTATTCATATTTTCATTGATTTAATTATTGTAACAGTCTGTGTGTTATAAAATTATATTGATATCATATAGAAAAATATCAATGGTGCTATCTAGTGCTTATCTCACATAACCTCTAATTTATAATAGAGTTCTTGAGATTTTCTGCTTGGTCTGAAATGTTTGGTAATTTACTTGACATAGATATATCACTTATATCCATAAAAAAAGATAGTAGCTTGTGGTTCTCTTTCAGTGAGTCTCTTTTTGAAACTTATTTATTTATTGTAAGGATAATTATCATTTTTATTTTGTTGAAAGCTTACTTTTATTTCATTTATTATATAGATTATTACTCTACTTAGAATTTTTCACCAATAATAAGCCTATGGCTTTTTCCTTCTTAAAAGCCATGGTTAATTTGATATTCACTCATAAACATTATCTGTCTTCATCATACAGAATTGCCAAAGTAAATCATATATGATGGAATTAAATTTGTTACTTTGTTAAAATGCTACCTTATAGCACAGAATATGGATTCTTTCTTTTTTTTTTTTTTTTTTTTTTGAGTTTTTATTTATTTATTTCATGAAAGAGCATGATAGTGAGAAAGCATTCATGAACGGGGTAGAGGGGCAGAGGGGGAGAAACAGAGAGAGACAGAGAGAGGGAGAGAGAATCTCAAACAGGCTCCGTGCTCAGTGAGAAGCCTGATGTGGGGCTCGATCTCATGAACCGTGAGATCCTGACCTGAGCTGAAACCAAGAGTCGGATGCTTAACTGACTGAGCCACCCAGGAGCCTCTCTCTCTCTCTCTTTTTTTGTTTCAAGTTTTTATTTAAATTCTAGTAGCTTAACAATGAATCTCTCTCATTTAAATGCATTGATGCATTTTATATGTAACTCAGGAATAACAATTTTAAAATGTGTTGGTCAATCAGATAATGTCATTGTAAACTCTATTATAAACTTTTTAATGTACTTAAGTTCCAAATATTATTTATCTTAAATCATTTAATAGAAGGATTTGCAGCTCTTTGGTGTAACCCTGGCATCTCTTGCTAGTGTATCTTTTTTTTTTTTCCTTGCTAACTATTCTTTGCTCTCCTCTGACTATTTTCATCACAAATCTAATAGTTTATATATTTGTTACAGTTGGTTTATAATGCCAGCACTTTAGTTTACAATCATGACTATATATGTGTATCGACTATTTTTTTGTGGGAGGTCAGAGGATAGAGTTCTTTTCATGCCTGCCTCTGTCTGCCTCCTCCACTTATCTTTTGAGGATCTGTAACTCAAGAAATTTTCAATGTTTGGTCTCCATGTTTCTAAGTAAACATAACTGTTAGGGATAAGAAGAAAGAAGCCTAAAAAACTGAGTATTATTGAATTGAATCTATTTAACCTCCAGTATGACCAAGAAGGACTTGAAGCCAAGCCCTCAAACTGGCTTCCCAAATGAAGAGCAAGTTCCCACACCTGGAGGAACAAGTATCCCTGTGGTCAGAGATGAGCAATGGAGAAATCTGCTCAGGCTGCTCCAAGGGAATAATTTTGACAAGAAACATAATTTAGAAAGGAATCTACAAAAGATGAACCACACATTCTGGTTCTATAAAATTTTGGCTGAATGGGTAAGTGCAGAATTTCTTAAAAACTCGATTAAAATGGCTTGAAAAGAATTTACTAACATTGGCTATTATAATTCCAACCAAGTCACCATTATATGCCTCATTCTTTTAGAATGTAGTAGAATTGTGGTGGATTTTTTATGCATTAAGTGTTGGAAAAAAAGACTGAATTGAAATATTGAATACATGTGACCTGAATTGTAACCTTGGATTTTTCGCCAATGTGGACAAGTGACTTAATCATGGGGCTCATTACTTTATTTTTATGGTATTGGTTGATTTATCTGTATATTTCAAAAGTTGGAATGTAAGGACCCTAATACTCTTTGTAAAGTTTTAAAATACAAGTTTAGATGTTTCAGAATTCTTTCTTTTCTTCCAATTTTAAATAATCTCCTTTCATGCACAGCTTGTAACATAGTGATATTTGATTTTTTTTATCACTAAGAGATGGGAAAGAGATGTGTGTATTTGGAAATGTGATTGACCTTAGGCATAGGAAGACTTCACAGCAACCTGCAATTTCATCATTAGTGGTTCATCCCTCAGTGTTAAGACATTACATATCCATTAAGACCCTGGTTCAACTATAGATACATATGGGAGATGTTGAACATGGAATAATTAAAGTCTACCATAAATTAATTTACCAGGATAACTAGCTGGTTCCTAAAGACATGACTGTGGGACACTTAGATTTTATTCTGGGATAGTCACTTGGGATATACTTAGAGGTAAGACCTGGCTACATGTTAACATGACAGAGGGTACACATATCAATAAAACGGAGGCTTGCATTAGGGGGACTTGGTCGCTGTGTCCTGGTCATTTGTCCTGGTTTACACCTGTGCCCAAGTATCTTACCTTATTATCCTATTCCCAATCTTGCTTTCTTCTAAAATTATCTCCCTGCCATTTCCAGGATGCTCCTTCTGAAACATAGAACATTTTAATAAGCAAACTCTGTTGGATGGAGACTTTAGGAAAACATCATGTGGAAGCCAAGGAGAACAGCAAACCAAGGTGAACAAAATCACCCTAAAGCAATTACAGTTATGAGCCTTGGATTATAATTTATTGCAAATGGTGCATTTGGGGCTTCAGGAGTTTTTCATAGTAAGGGTCAGATTGGTAGCCAGAGGGATATAGAAGGGAAAACTCCCCATATCAATACTCCCTTCCTTCAAAAGAAGGAGAAATAAGATTTAAAAGCAAGTTTTATGATGTTGCAGAGAATATGTGTATTTCTTAGTTTGGGAGACAATCTCCATAGTCCATCCTACCCCATTCTCTATCTTGCTACTCTTTCCGTCCATGACAACCATCTTGAATTACTTGAATTTCCTCCAACAGAATGTCCTTGTTGCCTCCGTGCCTTAGTACATGATATTAGAGTTGCCTGAATAACTCTTCCCACCTTTTCCTTTTATACCTCATTAGCTCTTTACTAATTTTTATAATTACAGCTAAAATATCTTCTATTTGAGGATTCCTTGGATTCACCAAAACAGAGTAATCATTTTTCCTTTGTCCCATTTCTTTATATGATACATACTTTGATTACTTCAATTATACACTTTATTGCAAATAGGTGATTAAATATCTGCTCCTTGATGAAAGAACCTGTGTCATATTTCTCTTAACATTCATAGTTCTTTGCATTATGTGGGATATGTATCAGAGACTCAGTAAATCTTTGCCTAGTAAAAGTGACCGAGTTTTGAAAGTACTCGTTTTATAACTGTCAGTGATAAGAGAACTTATATTTCTTAGTTTAACATTGAGGAATAACTGATGAGGGATTCAAATTACTCACTTTATTATTTTCTTTACTCTCCTGACCTTTAAAATGTGATTAAAAATTCAGACACTTTAGAATATTCATATGTTTCCAAAGTTGGCAATTAGACAACTGTTAAATTGGTCCCACTGTGTGCCATAGACTGGATTCCCTGGGAAACAAAAGCTGAGGGGGAAATTTCTATGCAAACAATTTATTGCAGAATGCTACTCTGAACAATTCCTGTGAGGAAAGAGAGAAGCCGAATGTGTAGAGAGAGAAGTTGAAACATGGTGCAATTGCACCAAGGCCTTCGTTCATCTCAAGGGGAATTCTAGAGCTTGTATGAACATTCAGAGATGTCTGAAGTGGAGGCCAAGGGGCCATGCTTCCACATAGATCAGTCCTTTGATTGGGATACTCCAGAGAAGGAGTGTAATCCTGGGTGAGACAACATCCTCCTCTGAGGACAATTCATAGAGAGGTCTAAGTTGTGACATCTCAGCAGCCAACACTCCCAGCAGCTGGAGAGTGCCTCAGCTGTGGAAGGCAGATTTGGGTGGTAAACTACAGCATTTCCTATTCTGCTGTTCTTAGAGTTCTTCTAATTAATGAATATTTGGCTAGTCCTTTACCTGGGCCTCAGTTTCTAATGAAGCTGATGAATTCTAATGAGTAGGTAGGACTAGCTGGTATTGGAAGCTCTTTCCATTCCTTCTACAGTGCAGTTCTCTCTATTCTTAATGTACTCTTCAACTCTTTGTTACTGTAGACACTGGCTTTTATCTTATTTTTATGAGCAGCAGCTTCACAAAAATAATTGAAAAAGGTAATCATTTAGAACCACACTAAAGCAGATAGCTCACAAATAAGTACAATTAAGCTATTGTGTTTATTTACAGGCTGCTGTTAAGATAATTAAAGAAGGAAAGTAATATTGTGTTTAGACAGAAACAGTGGGAGGAAGAGGTTGGGCTTGTAGAACAAATTAAGCCACAGAATATGCTTTACTGAAAAATATGACTCTTATCAACATATGTTTTCACTTAACTGCACTGACTAAAGCAATTTTAAATGATAGTGACTCCTTCTGGCTCTTTATATCCATCACTTTCTTGTTCTCTCTGCAACATTTTTAATAAGCAAACTCTGTTGGATGGAGACTTTAGGAAAACATCATGTGGAAGCCAAGGAGAACAGCAAACCGAGGTGAACGAAATCACCCTAAAGCAATTAAAATTATGAGCCTTGGATTATAATTTATTGCAAATGGTACATTTGGGGCCTCAGGAGTTTTTCATAGTAAGGGTCAGATTGGTAGCCAGAGGGATATAGAAGGGAAAACTCCCCATATTAATACTCCCTTCCTTCAAAAGAAGGAGAAATAAGATTTAAAAGCAAGTTTTATGATGTTGACATAGGAGCTGTGCATGTGTGTGTGTGTGTGTGTGTGTGCATGTGATTTGCTTTATTTATTTTGCTCTAGGCATTATTTATTCCATTTAACCCATCCGTTTCACTAGAAACACTACTAGAGCAGTCTTATATTGTCAGTGCTAAACTCTAATTGGAGATCATAACAGGTCCCAGAGGAATCTAGTATGGTGTCTCTAAAATTGTTGTTTTAAATGTATGTCAGTTTTTCTTTTCTCAAAGTCATATCTTTCCACCACTGTAAAACTTTGTGTGTGTGTATGTGTAAATAATAATGTATTTTAAAGTGTCTCTGTAAAGACATCTCTATGTTCATCTCAACTACATTGCCTCAAGACCTGTCTCAGCAGAGTCTCATTTATAAAAGAAAATACAAGTCAGAAATTAAAAATAAAAGGCTTGAAAGGAAAGATGTATTTTACACGAAAGTGGAAAAACAGAAAAATGCTTGGCATGACACATGGTAAATTGTCCTAATTTCTCCCTTCTCATCAGAGTCCCCAAAACCTATCTGTCACTGGAGCTGCTCCCCAAGTAGCTTTCAATCCTTCATACCCAGTGTCCTCCCCATCCTGGTCTCTGCTGGCTCTCCTGTCTCCTCCCACTCTTCCCTCCTAACTGTGGGTTTTATTCCATTCTGACATACACATGCCAGGCAATTCCAGTTAGCCTTTGTCTTTTTGTTGCAATTCTTTCCATCAAGCAAGACAATAAAAGGCAAAGAAACCTGCTAATGAAATCCACATTATACCACAAATAGAGTGCACAAGGCAGGGTTTTGAGTAACCAAATATTGCTATTTCAGTATCTATTACATATAATTTTGCCTGCTGTTAGTATCCTACAAATTTTACACTAATTAGCCATCCAGTGTAAAGGCCAATAAAGGAGAATTATATTTTCAAAATATCTTTCAGAGAAGAGATGGTGTGTGATGATATCCTATGGGTTGGTTACAATAGGATGATATAATAGAACATTTCCAGAAAGCATCCATATTAAGGAAGATTTCTAAGAGCAGATCTGGATGGTTGAGTTAATGTAGAAGAGATGGCCACAGTGCTTTTCCATCTGCAAAGATTATCCTCATAATTGATCCTACTTCCTCTAGAATGGACTTACTGAACTGACTAGTTTAGATGTATATATTTAAAATTCTCAACATATGTTTTATACAATTCCTTTTACACTATTGGAATAAACCAATTTTTTAGTCTTAGCTGATGCCATCTTTCCTTCTGTTTAAGTATGTCTCATATATCTCTTCTCTCTGTCATAACATTTATTTATTTGTTTCTGTCTCAGTGGTCTTTGAACTGTTATCCTCTCTCATAGATGAAGACAATTAAATTCAAAAAAGTTAAGGGCACATTGATCAGTACACTCTAGAATAGCTGAGCAAAGTTACTAAATTGTTGTTTTTAAATCTTCAAATCTAGTACTGTGTTCATAATACCTCAGAATCCCATTCAAAAGTGCATAACCAGTACATAAGCCACAAGAATAGGCTGTGACTAAATGTTCCACATAAAAGAAGTACGGGAGTTGATGGAATTGGTATGGGAGGTGGGGAAGCTGAATAAAGAGACTTGTCACAGATATAGCATTTCTCCCTGTAGTAGAGATGGTTTTTGAAGTGTGGACTGCCTTTAACATAAAATCAACAGAAGGTTTACATAACAGGTTTATTTCCGATGCATCAAGCACTGTGGCATATGCACATCAGGGTGGAGGTAGAGGGCTCTTTAATCCAATACCGCTGGTCTTGTCAGGACTGTGAAGCAGATACATTCTCATATTTCCTGCTTTGAGAACTGGGTCTAGTTGTATGGTAGGAATTTTGGAACCATAGACATACATGTGCTATCAAATGACTTCTGTATCTCAAACTGTTTTTATCCCCAATGTTCTTTAAAATTTTACATCTGCTTGTGGCTAGAAAATGTATTTCAAGAAATATTTGTCTCCATTCCAGCCCATTCCCTCAGTTCTCTGGCATTAATTCTCCCTTCCTTCCATGGTACTTTTTCATGAGATAGGATCAAAAGCCTTTTCCTTTATTGCTCTTGGCATCTGGAGGAAACTTCTTGCATTTCTCTGCATCATTGACGCTATCTCTTCTTCTTTTCATAGAGTTCTTGAAAGTCTCTTCTCTCTTGCCTAAAGCTCTCTTAATTTTCTTCTCCCTTTGTGGTTATTTAACTGTGTAATTGTATTACTTAAGTTTATAAATCATTTTGAGATTCTGTGTAAGTCACAGTGTGAATAAAATGCTCATTGAATTGGGTTTGTGAGTTCAATGGAAAGTTGTACTTAAACAGAAGTTGCAGTAAGTTGGATTATTTCCTGATCTTTAATGTTTGCAATTTAAACTAACATGGTACATGAAAGGAAAAATTGCTCCATTATCGACCTAAACTTCTTTATTTTGCATATACAATTGATTCTTCATCAAACATGTTAACTGTCCTCCTCCTTATTTTAGTGAGTTCTTCTAACCATTGTAATATATTTTATGTTATTCGGAAACAGCTTGTTATGATATTACATAACATTAGTTTCCAATTTACTGAGTCATATATAATCCATAGTAACAATGATAAATAGTTTGCTGTTTATTCTGGTGTTACTTTTAGGGTTATTTCCTGTTATGGATACTACTAGTTGTCTACCCATTATCTGTTTCCTCTGGTTTCCTGATCAGCAGAATTTCCATTTGCTCGAGGAGCAAGGTGACCAGCTGCTCCCTACGTTCTTTGGCAGTTAGGTGTGCCTAGGAACTTGTTCTGGTCAATGAGATAGAAACAGAAATTGCTTGGGAGAGGTGTTTGAAAAAATGTTTTAAAAGGGACAAAGTCATTTGACTTCTGCCTGGTGCAATTTGCCCTTTGACCTTTCCCATTCTTATTCTTTTTCATTCTACCTGTGGAGAAAGAAAACTAATGCCTATGGATTGAGAAATTAGGCTGTGAGCCTGAGGAAAACAATCACGCACTAAAAATGGTAGAGCTGAAATAGAGAAAAAATCTGGGTCACTGGTGACATTAGGGATCTGCCATACCAACTTTGGACAACTTACCTGAAAACTTCTTAATAGATGAGAAAAGATCACCCCTAATTCTCTTAGGCGAAGAGTTAGGTTTCAGTTACACATATCTGCATGTAAAATTCGAGTATTATATTGTCATAATTGGGACAGGTTAAGGGCTCTACTCAAATTGAGCAACATAGGAGACAGATAATATCTTACTTGAGGAGACTGCCCTGACCTCTCTTTGAATCTCCACAACCTATCAGGTCTTTGTTGAATACTTTTACTATGCTTTAGCGGCACTGTTGCTTACCTCTGTCGTATGCTTTATAATATAGATTTATAGTTTCTCCTTTGACTTTCGTCACTTCTTAGATCAGATTGCCTCCACCAGCTGGCAGCTGGTGTCACTTGGAAATTGGGCTAGAGCATTATATTCCCAAATTGGAATATATTGCCTACAAAAGCCAAAGAGGTCTACTTAGATATTATGCTTTTTTCTTAGTAATGGAAGATGCAAGTGGCAATAATTTGTCCTTTCATTTGTCCTGTTATACCCAGAAGCACTAGATGTTTTTCAAGCTTATATATTTTGAGAGAGAAAGAAAGCGCACAAGAGAGAGCAAGCACATGAGTCGGGGAGGGACAGAGAGGGAGAGAGAATCCCAAGCAGGCTCTACGCTGCCAGCACAGAGCCTGATGCAGAGCTTGAATTCACCAACCATAACATCATGACCTGAGCTGGAGTCAATAGGTGTACTACCAGGTGCCCCGGTAGTACTAGATTTTTAAAGATTATGCTTTCCTCCTTCAATCAGTAGATCACGGGTCTGAAAATTGGCTCACTACCAGCAACTTGGCAAAGGATTGTGACTTGTTGGGGTGATGGCAACCCTTAACCTTCTGACAATCTATTTGACTGCCCATCTATCGTGACCATGGGGCACAGTGTTTTATTACTCATTTTGGTAACTTTCTTCGATCCAAGTTCTCATGGTGCAGGTTCAGAGAGTTCCAGGTATTATAGAACCTCAGTGTTTTGAATTTATCATCCTATATATACTCAATTCTATGTTTTAGGGTCCCCATCTTTCTCCACCCATGACGATGATCTTAACAGACCATACTTACTGGGGCAGGGATTTCAACTTTCCCTGGAGCTATGAAACTCTAGTAATTATGTCCTGGGCCTGACCCTCAGCTTTTTTTGGCCTGCGGTTGCAGGAAATGAGAGTTTCGTTATGCTGTTCATTACGCTGCCACAGAGCTACTCTAATTTTCACACTTTACCTTCACTTGGTGATTCAACAACCTGAACTTTTCAGTCTTTCTCAATATTCCTGGGTCATTCAGCAAAGGTCACCAGATTCCTATTGCCTATATAGTTAATATTTTGTATATACTCTTAAAAGCCCACGATACTGTATTGGCTAGTATCGTTTCTTTTACCAGTATCCTATCCCAGCTTACCCCTCATGAAAATGCTGACAGTTGCACTCCTACAACATTCCGAGAGCAATTAGTGTTCCACATGCACTAATGATGGCACTTCATTGCCCTACAGCTGGCTCCAAATCTCCATTCTCTCAGACATGACATCCTCCTGGTATCAATTCTCTCAGTTTGTGTTTTCCATGAAATAGACTCTGAGATGGAGATTTTTGTGCACGGAGTTTGTCAGAGGAGCCCTCGGAAGCAATATCAACTGGGAGATGAGGGTATAGGTTTGGTAAAGGAAAGAGTTACGGTGCAAATCAGTGACAGTGCAGGCTTCAACCAAATCCCCAGGACTTCCTGGGATACTACTTCACAGTTATTTGCCTTCAGGCAAGGGAGGCAGAATTTTATTCACCCATAACAACTACTCATTGGATGTGGACTACCTCAGGGGAAGGGGTATGATATTACATCAAACAGAGTTCTTCAGCTAAGAGAAATTCTCAGAGAGGGATCCAGGGAAGAGTCAACAATCCTCCCAGCAGCTGGAAAAATGAGTGCTTTGTGTATAAAAGAGAGAGCTGGGCATAGCGTTAATTGCACTCTGACTGGACCCTGAGCTTCTTAAGTCAATGAATGTGATTTATTCATCTTTACACACTCTGAGCCTAAAACAATGCCTGACATTTAGTAGGAGATTAACAACTTCCTGCTAAATGAACATAATACTAGTATTTATTAACTGACTAGGACACTTGCTTATTAATCAAAGATTTGAAACAGTTATTTACCATTTTTATTTAAATAGAAGAAAATATGAAGAGTTTTTCTTCGAGTTTATTGATACCTAAGCTATTCACTCATTCACTATTCATTATCTGAACACATACTTGTGGAGTTTTTTAACATGAATAACACATTGAGGCAAATAATTTCCTTTAATAAAACATCTATTTTGGCCATCTCATTTTGTTAAAGAAAATAGCTAGCTCCCCTTTTCTTTTTTTATAGCCTCCTTTGAAAAGGCAGCATGCAAATTGGTGGTGTTTCCTGCCCTGTAGGTCTCCACTAGCCATTATCATGATAATCTCTGCTCTTGAATGGCTAACATTTGTTGTATAGAGGAAAATGATAATTGTTGTAGTAGCCACTCCCATTACACCTGTGTGTTTAGAAGCTTTATCCTATTTTGAGTTCAATACAGACTAGAAATAGGAACAATAACAATTTAAAATACAATCCTTGGGGCACCGGCTGACTCAGTCAGTAGGGCATGCAATTCTTAATCTCACAGTCCTGTGTTCAAGTCCCACATTGGGCATGGAGCCTCATTTAAAAAAAATAATAAAATAAAATAAAAAAGATACTCCTTTCTGACTTTTCAGTTGTAATTTTTCAGCTGTAGCATATGCCGATATAAGTGTATAAATAATGTGTTTCTTCCTAGAAATGAAACTATTTCGTAGCCTCTTTTCTACAAGTTGCAATCAAAATACTGCAATAGTGGATACTTGTTCACCTGTATCTGTCTGAGAGATCAGTGGCACATCATTGTCCTGACAATTGGCTAGAATTATATGATGATTTTCATCAATCACCTTATAGCATTTGTCATTGGTTTATCACTCAGACTACCTAGATTGAAAGATATGCCATGCAGCTACTCAAATATAGAAATTGTTTAAAAGTAGGTCTTATTTTCCCTACTGTAATAGACTATTGTTTTAGCAAACATATAGTTTACTAACTCCCTAAAGTAGATGGTTCCTAGAGCAAATTCCGTTAAAAAGAAGCAAAATTATGATAATCTCAATGCTTCTCTTCCACCAGATTTCCTTATCTCTCAAACATGTTAAAAGAAGAATTACCGGGGGGCCTGGGTGGCTCAGTCGGTTAAGGGTCCGACTTCAGCTCAGGTCACGATCTCGCAGTCCGTGAGTTCGAGCCCTGCGTCGGGCTCTGGGCTGATGGCTCAGAGCCTGGAACCTGTTTCAGATTCTGTGTCTCCCTCTCTCTCTGCCCCTCCCCTGTTCATACTCTGTCTCTCTCTGTCCCAAAAATAAATACACATTAAAAAAAATTTTTTTTAAAGAAGAATTACCAATCAGAGTCCCCTGGTGGTTCAGTCGGTAAAGCCTCTGACTTCGGCCAGGTCATGATATCGCAGTTTGTGAGTTTGAGCCCCACATCGAGCTCTGTGGTGACAGGTCAGAGCCTGGAGCCTGCTTCAGATTCTGTGTCTCCCTCTCTCTCTTCCCTACCCCACTCGCATTCTGTCTCTCTCTCTCTCGAAATAAACAAACATTAAAAAACTGTTTTAAAATAAAGAATTACCACTTTGACCCATTATAAACACCCAATCAAATCAAAGACATATATATACTTTAGATTGGTAGATTGTTTCTGCCAATATGGTAGAAAGCAAAATGGGTATTCGTTTGATTGACATGTCCTATGTTTTTGTTGACAAAACCACTTGAAGCAACATGTGTTGCAAGAGTGGGGAGTATTCAGGTCTATAACATACTCCATTTATGAGATAATGACATATGAATTTATTATCTTATAAATGATTAATTTTCAAAAGTATTTCAGTCTCCTGCACTGTTTCTTCCCACTTCTCAGCTATAATCTTATCCCGGAGTTGTCATTTTCATTCATTCAGTGATTTAAATAATCACTCTGTTTCTGGAAATCTGCATAACTTTTAGGTATTAAAATATGAAAAATCCATGTTGTTAACACAGATAATGTGGCTTTGGAGACTATAATTTTGTTTTGCCTAAATTAATAACAGAAGGAGCTATAAAATATTTACAAATAGTCTAATCCATGTGTATCGGATGTCCCATGTTTAGCTGTCCCTTTCTTATTTTATTCCTTTTTACTGAAAATTGTCAATAACAGAGAGTCTTACTGTAGGTATCTTGGTATCTACAAAAATTTTATTGATCTTCTTCAGTGATTTCAACATTTATATTCATAGGAACCACCTAGGGATTGTGCTAAAATGTGGATCCTCATTCAGAAAGTCTGGGATAGGGCCTGAGAATCTGAATTTGTAACAAGTTCCAGATGACATCAATTCTGCTGATCTATGGAACATACTTCAGTAACAAAAGTCTAGCTGATATGTTCTCCCACTGACAAATTATAGTTAAAGAACCATTAACGACTTGCCTGTGAGAAATTAAACGATTGATAAAACATCACTCATTCCCAGCAAAGAAAAAAAAAACTAAGAAAATTATCTCAGAAGACTGGATACAAAATATATTTGAGTAAATGTATAAATTGAAAAGAAAATATAAGGGACAATAACTCCAAGGGAACATAAAAGTTCAAGATTACCAAAAGCTCTAGCCAACTTCATTCATGTGTGCTCTCTCTTGAAACTGATTTCAGTTCTTGGAAATGGTCAGTGTGGACATCTTTATTGGTATCATCTTGATGTTATTTCTGAGATGTTTAATGAGAGCTAGAAGTATATCATAGAAACAGAGGGGTGTTAAATGGGAGGATTTGAAGCAAAGTTTTCCATTTTGAGTTTAAAAGAGAGATATTTAATATTTGGACAAAGCTAAGTGAAATTCTTATTCAAACATTGCTACAAATACACTTATCCTTGGAGAAATCACTTTATTTTTATGTCTGTCATTTTCTAATCTAAAATATGGAAGTCTTATATTGGACAGTCTCAAAAATCCTTTCCAACTTTAATAGTCAATGATGTTATTTATGATTCTGGTATATTTTCATGGAGTCATTTAATGGCCTAGTTCCTGAACTCCCACAAAATATGTTTCTTAGCTGTAGAGACAGATGCCAGCCAACACCAGCATATGGCAAAACATCAGATTTCTTTCTTTCCAGTCTTTTCAAACTCAAGCTACATTTTAATTCCCCAATAAGTAACTAATTCTCTATCCAACTTTTGCTTCCAACATCACTCACCAAATGAATCCCAAATTGCTTGTTCTGACATGCTCAGCTAAACGTTAATACTTACATGGTCAACCTTAATCCAAACTTTTCAAGTTCACTCCTAAACTGCTGGAGATCATAATGAAACACAGACCATCTATTATAGTTTCTTAGAATTAAACAATCAGAATAATGAATATTTTGGGTTTGAAACAAATGCAACAAATATAGTAATAATAATAACCTAACATGAGTTAAAAATACAGATAAAATTGAAAATTCTTGAACCACATTAAAAGCCAGTAATTATGAAACTTTACAAAATGATGATTCAATTCACACGCACATGCACACACACACACACACACACAATACTTTCTGCTCAATGCTTTAAAAGTACAGAATTTATGCATTTAAATACAACTGAATCTTAAAAGATTGCCTTATAGGGCACCGGGTGGCTCAGTTGGTTAAGTGCCTAACTTTAGCTCAGGTCATGATCTTATGGTTCCTAAGTTCAAACCCCATATAGGGCTCTGTGCTGACAGATAGGAGCCTGGAGCCTGCTTTGAATGCTGTGTCTCCCTCTCTGTCAACTCTTCCCCCACTCGTGCTCTGTCTCTTTGTCTCAAAAATAAACAAACATTAAAGAAATTAATAAAAAGAAAGATTGACTTATACCTGACGTTTTAGAAATACATCATGATATAAAGTAAAGCAACATTTGTATAATAAAAGAGAAACTGTCTTCCTGTGAGGTATAGGCAAGTAAAGGGAACTCTGGAATTAATGGAAGATACAAATGAAGGAATATATTTGAGTTTAGGAGTTAGGGATTAAGTGAGCAAGCATGACACTCTTGCTAATACAGTATACTAACAATCAAATGTTAGGTAAGCTGATCAACGAATTAAGTTTTTACCGTAATTTTAATTTTTAAAATAATTCAGAATAAAACTAATACTGAATGCACTGTGAGAAGATGATTACAGTAGACTATTAATTCTCCACAAGATATCCTTTAAGTTTACATTTGATGAAGCTAATCCTGATACACTGACACTTATTACTATGCTTGCAGTAAGTTTTCTTGTTTATAATTCATATAAACTTTTACATTCCAGAAGGGATTGGGTTGCCTTTCAAAACACATTTAGATATTTAAGAATAAAGGTAAAACCTAAAAATGTCAGCTATGTAAAGAAATGGATGATATAGAATAGCATCCTAATTGTCTGCCAATAGTTGAATGAATAAAGAAAATGTGTGGGCCACCTGCATGGCTCAATCGGTTAAGTGTCCGACTTCGACTCAGGTCATGATCTCATGGTTCATGAGATTGAGCCCCATGTCGGGCTGTATGCTGACAGCTCAGAGCCTGGAGCCTGCTTTGGATTCTGTGTCTCCTCTCTCTCTCTGCAACCTCCCCTCACACTTTGTCTCTTTCTCTCTCTCAAAAATAAACATTAAAAAATTTTAATAAAAAACATCTGAAGAAAATGTGATACATACACACACAGAGAAATATTATTAATTTCTTTTTTAAATGCAAATCCTGTCATTTGAAATAACATGGATGAACCAGAAGGGCATTATAAGCCAAACAGAGAAAGAGAAATACTGCATAGGATCACTTACATGTGGAATAAAAAAGAGTCAAATTTATAGAAATAAAGAGTAGAAAAGTGGGGTTGCCAGGGTCTGGGGGGTAAGAGAAATAGGGAGAGATTGGAAAAAGGGTACAAAGTCAGTTATAAGATGAATAAGGTCTGAGGATCTGATGTATAACACTGTATAATATCATTAACATTTTCTCTAAGAGAGTAGAACAAAATGTTCTCATACACACACATACAAAAGTAAATATGTGAGGTAATGGATGTGTTTATTAACTCAATGGGGAAAATTCTTTCACAATGTGTATGTATATCAAATCATCACATTGTGCACTTTAAGTATCTTGCAACTTATATGTCAGTTATAACTCAATAAAGCTGAAAAAATCTGAAAAAAGTGTATCCAAAATAAATACAGAACTAAGAGGTTATAAACTGGTGGTGATTGAAGGATAATGCAGAAGGAATAAGGGCATTAATTATACAACAGATAAAGAATAAACAGATCTTGTTTAAAGTGTAGTATAAAACAGTCTTGTTGGAGAATAAAGATATTTTTGTTCCATTAAAAGAATAAAAGGAGTGATATTAAACAGTGATTTAAAAAATGAAATAATTATGCAATCATTTTAGCCCCAAACTTTCTGGCAATGAACACACAAGTAAGACTAGATAGGCTGAAAGCACTCCTCAGATCACAGACTGCATACCTATATACTCCAGTAGACATAAAACTGTTCATGAATAAATAAAATAGTAAAAATGTATTATACATTTTCCTTATAATTATTATTGAATAATATAGTAGAAAGTTCTGAAGAAGCTAAAAAATGTCTCTCTTATAGCTGTTTCTCATACGCATTCTTAATAAATGCAAAAGCAGTGGTAAAAAATTGAATTTCATTTCTGGGAAGGTGGCAGAACAGGAAGCACCAGAAATCTATCCCCCACCAATATAACAGCTGTATTGGAAGAATCTCTCTGATGTCACTGGTTTGGAATTCAGGAGTCTACTAAAGGTTCACAACTTCCATGAAGAGGCTTGAATGATAAATTGTGGCTAATTTTAGTCAATTTCAGGTCTTAGCACAGTAGTAGCTACCCATTCCCCAAGCATTAGCCCTTTGGAAGGCAACTGTGCATGTGGTCCCAGAGCAGCCTATACACAGCTTGTGGAGCCAAAGTGGGCAGAAAAGACCCTGTCATCCAAATATCATGTATCTATCTTCTGATCACTGATTGCTGCTTGTAATCATAGAGATGAAGACAATAAGGGAGCATCCACTGTTGTCCTACTTCTGCCATTGTTACAAGTTATTTCTCTTGGGCTGAGTGACTACATTCAAGAAGAATTTCCCCTGAATATATAGGGGGAAATTAGAAAGACACTGCACATACCCAGGGGAAGGTATAGGCTCATAAAAGAACTGAGAAGACCTCAGGTTTATACCTTAGGCACAGAGGTTGTATACAAAAATTAAACAACAGCAACAACAACAACAACAAACCATGGGAAAGGGGAGAATCTAATTTCCAGAATTACCACATTATTAGGTTCAAATATTCAGTTTTTAACAAAAGATCACAAGGAAAACAAGGAAACAAGAAAGCATAGCTCATTCAAAGAAAGAAAAATAAAACCAGAGAAAGACACCACATGAAAGGAAAACTATACACTAATATCCCTAATGAAAATTGATGGAAACATCCTGAAAAAATGCTAGCTAACCAAATTCAGAAGCATATTAAGAGTTATACACCAGGACCAAGTAGTATTTATTCCTGGAATGCAAAAATGGTTCAACATAGCAAAATCAATCAGTATAATACACCATATCAACAGAATATAAGGTGGGAAAAGGCACATGGTCATCCTAAATGATACAGAAAAAAATTTGAGAAAGTTCAATTCACTTTCATGATTAAAAACACTAAAAAAATGATGAATAGATGGAAATTACCTCAATACAATAAAAACCATACATGAAAAACCCACTGTATATATCATACTTAAAGACAAAAGACTAAAAGCTTTTGAAAGATGCCTGCTTTCTCTACTTCTATTAAAAGTAGTATTGTGGGGCACCTGGGTGGCTCAGTCGGTTGGACATCTGACTTCAGCTCGGGTCATGATCTCACAGCTCGTGAGTTTGAGCCCCACGTCGGGCTCTGTTCTGATAGCTCAGAGCCTGGAGTCTGCTTTGGATTCTATGTCCCTCTCTCTCTCTGCCCATCCCTCACACATGTTCTGTCTCTCTCTCTCAAGAATAAATAAAACATTAAAAATATTTTTTTAGGTAGTATTGGAAGTCCTAGTCAGAGCAATCAGTCAAGGAAAAGAAATAAAGACATTCAAATTGGAAAGGAAGAATTAAATGACTTGTGTACATAGATCATATGATCTTACATGTGAGAAACTCTACAATATGCAGAAAAAATGTTGTAATTAATAGTGAATTCAGTAAGGTATCAGGGTACAAAACCAACACATGCAAATCAGTTGCATTTATATACAGTAACAATGAATAATCTAAAAAAAATTTAAAAATACCATCAAAAAGAATAACAAACTTAGGAATTAACTTAACCAAGGAGGTAAAAGACTGTACAATAAAAGTCACAGAACATTTCTAAAGAAATTAAAAGAGACACAAATAAATGGAAAGACATTAATTGTTCATGGACTGAAAGACTTTCATATTGCTAAGATGTCAGTACTATCCAAAATGATCAACAGATTTAATGCAATCTCTTTAAAAATATCAATAACTTTGTTTTTGCAGAAATAGAAACACCCATCCTCAAATTCACATGGAATTTCATGTGAAACTGAAGAGAAAAAAATAATCCTGGAAAATTAAGAACAAAGCTGAAAGACACACACTTTTTATTTCAAAACTTACTACAAAGCTAAAGTAAGAAAGCAATGTGTTTGACCTAAAGAAAAACATATAGACCAATGTAATAGAACAAAGTCCATAGGTAAACCTTCATGGATATGGCCAAATCGTTTTTAATAAGAGTACAAAGACCATTCGGTGGGAAAAAGGACAGTCTTTTCAACAAATGGTGCTGGGAAAAAATAGAAAAACTGGACTTCATGAAAATTTTTAAATTTTGTGCATCAAATGACACTATCAACAGAATAGGCAATACACAGAGAAGGAGAAAATATTTCCAAATCATATTCCTGATAAGGGATTAATATCCAAAATACATGAAGAACCCCTAAAACTCAACAATAAGAAAACAAACAGCTTGACTTAAAAAATGAGCAAGGAATTTAAATAGATATTTCTCCAAAGAAGATATACAAATGACCAATAAAGTCTCATGAAAAGTTGTTAAACATCACCAATCAATGGGGAGATGCAAATAAAAACTACAATGAAACATCTCTTTATATCTATGAAGATAGCTAGTATGAAAACAAACAGAAAATTATGAGTGTTGACAAGGATGTGGAGAAATTGGAAGTTTGTGCACCATTGGTAGGAATTTAAAATGAGAGCTGCTTTGGAAGGTTCCTGAAAAAATTGAAAATAAGAATACTATATAATCCAGCAATTCCACTTCTGGGTATATACTCAAAAGAATTGAAGGATCTCAAAGAAATAGTGTGTACCCATGTTCATAGTGGTATTATTCACCTATACTTGATTCTTGGATGACATGGAAGGTGATGACAGGCCTTGTGGAGAGTCCCTTGAGACTTGTCTAAGTATGAAAGATCTCCCCAAACTCTCTGACTTCTCCAGTACTTTATTGTAATATGGGAGAACATCTGTATGTCCTCTTGCTCCTTTGGAATGGAATGTGGACGTTGGCTAGCAGAGAGATAGTGATTTGGCGATTACTCCACTGAATTAGCAAGGGTGTTTAGAACCAGCTCTAGCAAAGAGAAGAACATACCAGAAAATGACTGAGTTTTAAACCTGACTGAGATAACATAAATCCTGAACTTGAGAGGGTTTTCTGTAAGCATCTAGAATAAGTTTTCTGTATCAGACAGAATGGTGGCTTAAAATAGACATTTTAGTTTAGTTGTGAAACATAAATTTCAGTACACTCAAGTCTGTGGTTTAGTAAATGTGTAGCCACTACAGGGACATAAAGTGAAATGAGCAACTGCAAAGGTAAAGGCAATTAATTGCCTTGCTTGTTACTTACTGGATTTGTCTGACGTCCTTTGGCATTAGTTCAAAAAAGCAGACCTACTAGAAATGTACTCTATGATCAGGAGATTTTAGTCTAAGAATAGATTATACAGGTCTTAACTAGTCGGACTTGCACTGCTGTGTTAATGCCAGAAAAGGGATAGCACTACATCTGATGCACACTTACTTCTACTTTCTCTTACAAGACATTCAGACATGTGTTATACACAATGTTGTAGTTGGAGACTTTGAGACATAGAGCTACTAAGGACCCTCTCTTGAAACCTACACATGTAATCCTACAGCTCCTACAACTAACTGAAAATTTTATCCTGTCAAGCTCAGCTCTCCATTTGATTATTCTCTGGTTAAAAAAAAAATGATTCTGGTCACTATCAAGCTAATACTGGACTTCTACTGGCTGTTGTCCACAGATCCGCAGAAAAACACCCTAGTTTTATGTTAAAAGAACAGGACCAGTCCTAGGGCAGGTATTGGGATTTAAACAAAATCTTATTTTTGGTAACTTCCCACCTCCACCTTAGCCTACCAAGGAAGAAATATCCTTATTTAGAATGGCTTTTAAAATTGTTGGGAGGAGTTACTGCCCTGGTCTCTCTAGGTGGGGGACAAATTTTCAGTGGAAATCCCAGCCACATAAGTGTCTTCTATATTTCTGAAATGTTTAATGTAGGGCTTTTTTTTTATAAAAAAGAAAATTTTGTTGAGAATATTTTAAACTACACTACTGAATCATGACTATGTGGATTTGACTGAACAATAAACTGAGTTCTGTTGTGAGTAACATGCTACGAAGAGCACTAAGAATTGGGCTGCTCTCAGTTCTTCATCCCTCTACCATGAATTAAAATTTTTAATTTGCTGGAGCTGAGGGGATTATCTCTGTCTTCATGGTAGCTACATTCCTTTCTTTGCCTGACCATCTTCAGTTCCTGAGGTTAATGGCTTTCTATCTATCCACATTCAAATTGATTACAGAAATGTGAAACTTTTGCTCTACAACTGTTCAAAATGCCTACATCAGTACAGCTGTATTTGTATAATTCTAACTCTGATTGTTGCTAGTTAGGTACTAATTTTTCATTATTGGAGATTTACTTTTTTTAAAATTTATTTACTAGAGATTTGCTTTCTTTTAGTGTTTTCTTACAGAAATGCTTCATATAGTTGCTCATGGTCTTAAGAAGGGAAGCATTTTTCAGTCCTGTTTCCTCATGGCTTTTGCAGGGGTCTGTCTCTTTACCTTCTGCATCACATCTGGGGTCTTTCAAAAAAAATTTTTTTAATGTTTATTTATTTTGGAGAGAGACAGAATGCAAGCAGGAGAGGGTCCGAGAGAGAGGGAGACAGAATCCAAAGCAAGCTCTAGGCTCTGAGCTGTCAGCATGGAGCCTGACACGGAGCTTGAACCCACAAACTGCGAGATCATGACCTGAGTTGAAGTCGGCCGCTTAACCGACTGAGCCACCCAGGCGCTCCAGCATCACATCTGTGGTCTTTAATTCAGTGACGCTCAACACCACCCACCCAGAGGCTCCCACTGAAACAGATCATTCCAGGATGCTTCCTTCTTCCTCTCTTCCATCCTATTAATTTTTGAGCTTTATTGTTTACATTTTCTAAATATTTTCCCTACCTGTGCATTGTTTTCTATCTTCTGCCCTAATTCAGGTTCTCATCAATGCTCAGCTGAAATTTTGTAATATTATTTTGACTTAATTCAGAGTGTCACCAGAGTAAACTTTCGAGCAAGAAAATCTAATAGTGTTACTCCCCTGCTCTGAATAATTTGTGGTTCCCCATTGCCTCCTTGTTTATATTATGTTACTCTTGCTTTTTAGACTCCAGCCATATTAAATTCCTTGTTGGCTCCATGCTCTCTCATACCTTCTTGTCTTTGCATAATGTTTTTGTTGCATGAAAGTCACAGCTCAAATTTAGCAAATTCCTAAACATGATTTAGATCTTAGCTCAATTTACCTCTTCTGAGAAGCCTTCTCTAACTCCCCTAGGCAAACTAAGCTGCTTCTGCTTCTTTTTCTACACTACCATTTCCATTCCCATCAAAGCAGTCATTATATTTATTACGGGTTTGTTTCCCCTCTGACTCCCTAGCAACATCCCACGTTTACATTGACAATTGGAGAGATTAAGTAATTTGCCTAAGGCCACCTAGCTTGGTAGTAATAGAGCAAAAATTGGAATCCAGATGGTCTGAAAAATCAGGAGTTTAGCCCACGAGTTATGCTAGCTACTGTCATCCATTATGGAATTGACTGGTTCCTGAATGCTATATGATCTGCTCTGTCAGGACAGGTAGGCTGAAGCTTTATTACGCTTTGTCAGTAAGTAATGAGATTTTGGACTGAAAAAGGCTTCCCGCTAGGCTACAATCATCTATCTATTTAAGGATTTCCCTGTGTTTTCTCTAATAACTGATCTTTCTGGCCAAAACATTTTGGGCTTTTTCTGTTTGACCATTGGATGCCTTTTCTGTTCAGACTAGTTTAACAACCTCAAACTCTTCCCTCTCCCGAAGGTCTCTCTAACTCTCCAGAACGCAACAATTATTCTGAGCTTCATTTCCATCATTCTTACTCAAACCACACTGCCAACTAATTGTGAAAAAGAATTTTGTGAGCCTAAAGGGTCAGTTAAGTACAGTTTGCATTATAATAGGAAATTCTTGAAAATAAAAGCCTTTAAGATCAAGAAGTATGGGTCTGTTTGTAGAATGACAGGTGGTAGGTTTAAAAAATATATTATCCAGAACTTGTCTTGAATCACAATGATTAGATTAGATAAGTTTCTTCCTGAATGAAGCTGGTCCTGCTTAGAAATTGATTTTTAACCCTGAAAAGCTTACTAGCAGGGTATAGGTATGAAAACGTGACACTTTCTTCCAATATTGTCTTCCTCCTAAAAATAGCTCATAGATATATGAGTGGCTCCAATTCTTAAATTTGCTAGTGAGTTTCTTCTATTTCAGAGGCAGGAAGAAACATAAAGTTACTGTTGATCCAAACTACCTAGCAAGAGCTTCTGAATTCACTTTACCTCTCTAAAATTCACATCACTTCATTACATTTCACTGCTTAAAAATTATCTGCTATGATCTCATCCTCCATTGAACCCACAGAACCAATGAAAAATTAACCATGGGCTGCCTTCTTACATTTCTTGTAAAGTTCAAAACCATATGTAATCTAGTAGTCATTTGTAGACCCCAACTTTAACACAGTGTTCTATCAATCTTTTGATTGACAGAAGAGATTCACTACATTTGACCGTTAAACAGCTTTGAGATAGTAAAACAAAGAGAAGAAAGATTCCCTCTTTGCAAAACTCAGAAATCTAGTATAATAAAGAGGGACATAGCACAACTTCTTCCCAAACCATGAAGCACAGACAAGAACTTGTTGTTACATTTAAACATTGTGGAGCTATGAAATAATTTGTTGTTCATCATGGTTCATGAGAACATCATTCCAAGTCAACACTAACAACATTCTAATAACTTCTAATACTTCACTTGGGAAAATGTAAAATAGAATGAGTAACCTGTTTTTAAACTGTAAATTAAAAATACAGAGCCTGCTTGGGGTTCTTTCTCTCTCCCTCTACCTCCCCCTCCTCCATTCAAGCTCGTGCTCTTTCAAAATAAATAAATTTTAAAATTTTTTGAAAAAAACTAAGCATAAGTGGCAGCTGGCAGGTCACATGGAGTTTAGTGGCATTTTATTTTTTAGGTCATATGGAGCTGAGAATATGTAGATGAGTGGGAGAAGATGCAGAGAGAGAACAAAAGTGCAATTACAAAAACAAGTCTCTTCCCCTCTCGGCCACTTGAAATTGGTTGAAATTTTCTGTGTAATCTTTGCTATAAACATTAAGTTGAAACATTAACCTCTCTCTGGGAGACCAGAATGTAGAGCCAAAGTGGCCATATTTCACGATGCATATGTTGATCTGGGAGAGGAGATGTTGTGACAGAAAAGAATGACATTTCCCTTCAAGTGGACGGTGAGATTGAGAAACCAGGCTGCCATTGGAAGATTAGTGTTACTGCCATCAGGAGACTGCATACAATACTTACTTTTACTCAAGTACAAGCTGCAGTTTTATATCTTTTTACAGTTGTGCTTTTTCATTTCTCTAGGATGAGATACCCTGCCATCTTCCTTAATCCTCTTGTATTCATCCTTCAAAACTTGATTAAAAACCACATCTGAAAAGATTTCTGCTAATGCATTTCCTCTTATTGTGCATGTTGTTTTCTTTATATAATAAAGTGTAGGTTATTTGAAAGTTATGACTGTTTTTTTCATCTTTGAATCTGATGAATGTGTTCTATAAATATTTATCTAATGAATACATTCTCAGAGATTGAACATATTTTTGGTTCACTGAAAATTAGTTTTACCATTTCTAACAAAATGCTCAAGTTACCTTTGCATAACTTTGACCTAAGTAATTGGAACAAGTTCTCTTGAAGTAAATATTCTACATTTATTTTAATGCTGCTTTATCTAATGTACCATTTCTTATTTCTCTCTTCTTTATTTTGTTTTTAATTTTTTTTCCTTTGTTTCTATCTTCTTTGTTTTGTTTAAATATATTAACAAAGGACCTACTCAAATCAAACGGCTTTTCAAAACCACTTTATATAGTATTACTAGACGCTTATTGTTTGTTCAATTTTGGATCATTTCAGAAGTTAAAATCTTATAGAACTAGTCTTTATTGCATAGGGAGGAAAGTGTGGGGTTTTTACTATTGTTGTTAGTGTCAGCTAACACAGTTTCTGACCTTCTAAAAGTTTATTTTTGTTTTGCAGTATACAAGCATACTATTGAAGTACAACCATGACTCCTATGTGTATAAGTAAAACAATCTATTCTGTTCAGTACAACTTTTCCTAAAATTTACTCTATGTTGGGCTGTCGTAAAGCACTGTTATTGAAGTTTCGAATGACAGAAACAGACAGAGACCTTGAGGACAACAGCAGCACATACATAAACTTCTTTCTCAACTTGTATATTTTTTCTTGGATACTGGCTACTAGTGGGTGAGAAACTCAAATCTTAAATCTGGTAGTTAGACGCTGCAAGAAAATGTATTCACTTATTTATGAACCTAATGCTCTGAAATGGTTTTTGGTCCATGATGTGTCAATAAATATAGACCAATTAAAAGTGGAGCACATTACCTCATTTAGCCCATAGTTAAAGCATGTAATATATGCCTAGCTTGATAATGTAATATAATCATCGAATCCTGCCAGGATTAGTCCAATATGTTACTTTCTCTAAAAGACTCCTCATCTAAAGCTTGTCTGAAGAAGTGACCTTTACAATAACGGCAGCATCCATTTCCAAAGAGTGAGATGTTCTTGATGATCATGGATTGTCTGGTTTGAGAGATTGTTTTAGGTCCTTTGATTGTTCAGTTGGTTGAATGAAAACATATGGAGGTTAAAGGTTCCATACTTGAGATTCTCATGCAGTTGGTGTGACTTTGTCATTAAGGTCTAGTTCATAAAGGTCAAATATGCCTTGTAGAGGTAGAGATCGTATTATTAGTCAACATATTGTTTTTAGCATTTAGCACAATATGTGACAAAAAGCAAAGAAGATGGAAAAAGTATCATTGTAATCCATTTCTTTTGTTTAATTCAACAATTTCCTTAAGCAAGGAAAAGTTTTAAATATTTCCTTGCCTAATTTAATGCTTGAAACAATTTCATAAGTTAGACTTTATTATTCTTATATAAGACATAGTCACAATAGATTTATAGAGATCAGGCATTTTTCTACTATCACATTGAAAATAACAGATAAATATTTTGAGTGCAGATCCGCTTGACTTCAAAGGCCAGGCTATTAAACTAATTTACTACAGTACCTCTTTCAGTGTTTTTCCACTAATTCTGAAAGTTGTTTAGCCAACAGCAATGAACTTTCTCTCTTCTCTGTCTTTTTTACTGCCTCTTGCCCTTCTTCATCTAACCTTATGTAGTTTTTTTTAAAATTCAGATAATATGGTATCTGTCTTTCTCTGATGGACTTATTTCACTTAGCATATGTGGATCTTGAGAAACTTAACAGAAGACAAGAGGGGAGGGGAAAAAATGTTACAAACAGAGAGGGAAGGAGGCAAGCCATAAGAGACTCTTAAATACAGAGAACAAACTGAGGGTTGATGAGGGGTGGAGGAGAAGGGAAAGTAGGTGATGGGCATTGAGAAGGGCATTTGTTGGGGTGAGCACTGGATGTTGTATGGAAGCCTATTTGCCAATAAATTATATTTTAAAAATTCAGATATAATTGGCATATGACATTACAGTAGTTTCAGGTGTATGACATAATGATTCAACATTTGCATAGATTGTAAAATGATCACTATCATAAGTCTAGTTAGCATCTGTCACCAGTTACAATTTTTTTTTCTTGTGATGAAAACTTTGAAGATCTACTCTTAGTAACTTTCAAATATACAATATACATGCCAATGCATATGGCTTTGTCTGTTTATTTTAACAGCTATATAAAATTCCAATATAAAATATACCACCATTTACCTTCTGAGTCTCATGTTGAATATTTTGATTGTTTACATTTTGTTTTGCTAATAAAAAGTACTTTAGTGAATTATTTATTTTGTGTGCTTTCGAGAGTTTCATAAAGGACTCTTAATATATACCCACACTTCAAGATAAGGAGATATATATATATATATATATATATATATATATATATATATATACCTTTCACATACCTTCATGTGAGACTTCTGGTCTTTTCTATGTACACCTGCTAGATATTACCATGTTACTCCTGAGAAGGGTTGGAGCAATTTATACTCCACATAGAAGTCCTTCAAAGTTAATGTTTTTCTACCTTTGTCAATATCTGAAATTGTCAAATATTATTTATCTTGCAAATCTGGGGCATGCTAAAGAGTATTTTCTGGCTGTTTTAATTTACATTTCCTTAGGAAGGTTGAATATACTTTAAAATGTTTATTGGTTATTAGAATTTCCTTTTCTGTGAATTATAAATTTGTCTATTTTTTATATTTATTTTTTAACATATAAATTGTATTTGTATATTCTGTACACTAATTCTGTCCCTGTTATGTATTACTGAAGTATTCTTTTCCAGCCTACATCTTGAATTTTCAGTTTTTTAATGGTAACTTTCATTGTGTGTGTGTGTGTGTGTATTATAGTCACATTTACATTTTATTTAATTTATGATCTGTGACTTTTGTGATTGACTTAAGAACCTTTATCCTGAGGCCCTAAATATGTGCTATCTTTTGTTCTAAAATTATTGTAATTTATCTTTTCACTTTTGAGTCTTTTTCAGACAACCGTAATTTATTTTTATAAATCTATAATTTATATTTTATAATTTATCTTTATAAATATTTTATTTCTTTTCTTATATATGAATACCCAGTTGTCTCACTCAACTTTCTAAGCTAAATGAGCACTTTGGTTCTGAGTTAACTAGACTTTCAAGTGACCCCTGTCTCTTTCTTCCCTCTGCTCTGTCAACTTCTCCTCCAAATTCACTTGAGACCCACACTTCAAGATAAGGGTTCTCTAGACTCATAATGACATTTCCAGAATTGATTGTTTTCTTATTTTAGCCATGGATAGAGAAGGATAGGCACTGAAAAGAGGATATCAGACCTCCATCCTGAGATATAGTTCCTCGCAGGTAATAAATAAAGTCACTTCTCTCTATGGATCCATCCCTAAACCTTGAGTGTGGCAACTGAACCGATATAGCTTTACTTTTTATTTGGTCTTATAAAAGCTTGGTATATCAAGTTCCAGTAACTGAAGAGACTGGCGTCTTTGCTCTCTGTTATCATCTAGTCGAAACTTCCCCAAACCACACATATATGATTTCTGAAATCCTGTAAAGGTGACTTTATATGGTGCCCAAACTCTCTTTTCCCCATTTCCCTTGGCTCCGTCCCCTAAATTATACTTAAACTATAGGGTAAGCAGAAGAAGGGGTATAAAGTTATTTTTTTTTTCTTTTGACAGCTAATTTTGATGCACAGAGAAAATGGAAAAGCATTGATCTACAAGTTTCTGATTTTTTTAATGTGCTCTACTTGGCTTTCTGAAAAATTAGAAAACATAAAAATGCCAAGCCAATTTGCAACATCAATCTCTTTTTTCTCTCCCAGAGTGATTCACAGTTTATAAATCATCACATTTTGTTCAAAAACCACCCCCCTTTTTTTGCATTTATACTACATAATGCAAATTCTATGTCTCTGATCTCTTCTGCTTCTCCTTGCTCTTATCTTTAATGTCTTCTTGTGAACTAAGACAGCAGTTTTTCTCGGTTTTCTTTTTAAAAGACTCATGTGTTCTTTAGCCACCACACAAATGTTTGAATGTTTGCATACTACCAGGGAGGAAAAGTAATACCGCCTCTACCTCCTGAGTTCTAAACTGAGACCCTTGTAATAAAAAACAGGTTAATAAGAGAAAAACAAACAGAAGTGTATTAACATGTATACCTCTTGTATTCATGGGAGACACCCAGTGGAAAAAAAAAATGAGTAACTCCTTGAGGTGGGTTAGAATTTAGGATTAAATAGCATCTTATGAGAAAAAAGGTGAGGGAAGATGTTGGCCTCATAGGGCAGAGTCAGTGATTTTTAGGAAAGATGAATGGGCTCTTAGAAGAAAAGGTAAGAAGTATGATAGTTTGTGACAAAGGTTGTTGGGTATGACATCCATTTCTATTTTCTTCTGTGATGAGTTGGTCCTTCCTGGTTGATTGAACCCCTGAGGAGGGTATTTATGACAACTGAGCTCATTTTGGCAGCTTTGTCTTTAGGTAGATAAGGGGAGTTCAGAGAAGCCTTCCCACATTTGCTGCTTATGAAGATCCTGTGGCTCAAAATAATTAATATAACAAAGCGGTATATTTTGGAGTGGCGCATTCTGCCCCCTTTCAATACCAATCATATGCATCTCTCTAGCTTTTAAAACACAACTCTTTAACACACTAAGCTTCCACACCCATACTCTTCCATTTTAGGAAGTGTTCTTCAGAAACCTGAGGTTCTTACCCTATTAGAAAATGTCAAGTGGTTTTCAGTTTATTTTTATTTGAGGAATAGTAAAAAGAAATAATTATTTTTCAAGCCTCCAATCTGGCACACTAGACAAGAGAAACTGGAAAGAATACCACTTTTTGTCTTGTCATCAGTTTTCTGCCTTGGCCTTTAAATTATGGTTTAAGAGGCCATCCTACCAGGAGAGATGAAAAGTTTGCTTTGTAGACTGATCAAGCATTGGGAGACTCTGAGCATAATGGTAAGGTCCTGAGTGCTTCTGAGGTCACAGGAAGTGGCAGATATGCCCAGGGAAAGAGCTGAGCTAGGGGCAGAAATCCCAGCAGAATGAGGAAACAATAATAGGTGAAAAGTAAATTATTCCCCATATGTGATATAAGAATAAATGGCTTATTTTTCAATATCACTTCTCCAGATCAGAGGAAAACTCACAGTTTGTTGCAGTGATACATGGTCTGCCTTGTTTGTTCATCTGGCTCTCTCTGATAAGAGTAATAAAGCACGAAATGATTTTACATATCCTGATCTTTAATCCTAATTCCTGACCCATCAATGGCTCTTTTTTCACTACCTTTGTTTAAAACTGGCTAAATGCGGTGCACCAGGGGAAAGCCCAACAGGAGAAGGCACTGAGTTTATAGGCTGGATGAAGCACCTTCTGTATGGGTTTCACTACCTCTCCTTTCTACCATTGCTACTCCACCGAAAAACTTGGCAGGTGGTTAGGGGCTCCTCATCTTGCGTTCTGCCTCATAGCAGGCTGTCTATTTGGATCTTCCTTCTGCTCTGACATAGCAGCAGAGACAATGGCCCAACAGATGCTGATAGCCTGGATCAGCCTATGTTGATTTTATGCTTATTAGTCAGAGCTAGTCACAGCCAGCTGGTTGCTGTTTGCCTTGACTGAGCAGTAGAAATACACACAACTGCAATGGCTCCTTGTGTGTGTATATATATATATATACACACACACACCCAGGTGCTGGCTGCTGTCACAATTCCTCCTATAGCATGAAGTGTATTTCTTGATTACTTACGTTTTGTTTTGTTTTCTTGGTTTTTCTTTATGTGTTTTTTTAGCTTTGGGACAGGCAGAGAGGGAAAAGTAAGGACCCGGTTCATAATACAGATATAGTAAAAAGAGTCCCAGTATTTGAATCTGTGGTAACTGGAGAAAGAAGCTGGAATTTAATTTCGTTTGCTTATTAGTGTTCTCTAATAGCAGTGAGAAGCCAGTACAGATTTTTAAAGGCCCATAAGCAAGCTGCCTTTAAGGCATAGCAAATGAAATGTTTCCTGGGCAGCCAGGTGTCATGCTGGCTAGTGCTTCAATATCCACAACTTACTCCTTTAATGGTCCCAGGAGTGAAATGTTTTGAACTGGCCAGTAAGCACTGGGGGCTTGCGGTGATCTGCTCCACTTCAGAACTAGATGCTGCGTGAATGCTCTAGGCATTGTCCTACCTCATGGTGAAGGAATACTGGAAGTCCTTTTCAGAGTCGCAATTCAGTTGTCTGGTCTAGCTGATGTTCTTGCCTGGATCTATAAAATACTTACACTATTTTTTTTTTTTAATTTGAGTTTTTAAATGGTCAGCTTGGAAATATATCACCTCTTCTCCCTGCAGCTGTCTGTCCTTAGCAATTTTTTTCCTATGTACCCCCTCTCCTAAACCATTTACTCCTTCTTTCTTTTACTCCTTTATTTTCAATAAATAATAGTATTTTCTAAAGTAAGTACATGTAATTATTCTCCTCACACACATATTGCCATGAAATCATATTGAAAAGGAAATTGGAATAGCTGAAATATGACCTGTTCCTTGATTGGTCTTAGATATACCCTAGGCAGATGGAATGTTTGCTTTCTGTTCCAGCTTAGGAAATATGTGAGATAGATATTATAAAATTATTAAAGATATCCTTGTTCTATACTTTAATGAATGATTTTGATAAAGATATAGTTGTTGTGCTTTTCAAATTTGGTGTATCTTACAAATATAAAGAATAGCAAATATATTTCATATCAGAATCAAGATTTAAGAATAGGTTAACAGACTAGAATGGGCTCAAAACACTAATTAATACTTTGATAAATATAAATGTGAAATTTCTCACCTTGATTCAGAAAAAACAATTGCTTAATCAGTACTGGAATGATATGGATTAAGAGGATTTTTTAAATTTTATTTTTGAGAGAGAGGGGGTGTGTACATACAATCAGGAGAGGGGCAGAGGGAGAAGGAGAAAGAGAATCTTAAGCAGGCTCCATGCCCAGTATGGAAAGGGATGATGCTGGGCTTGATCTCATGCCCAGGAGATCATGATCTGAGTCGAAATCAAGAGCTGGACCCTAAACCGACTGAGCCACACAGGCAACCCTGGATTAAGAGGATTCTAGATTAAAACTAGGAAATATGTAGTAAGAGTGTACCATTTCCCATTTCTTTGCTAAGGCAAACATTTCTAATAACACTCTTTCCCTTGGAGCCAGGTTAAAATTTGAGATTTTCCCCATCAGGACAAATAGGAATCGATTAGAGTTGATGCTGAAGTTAAAATTTTGACGTATAGGTCTTGGATTCTGGGCCTGGGTCTGATTTCACTGATATTAGGAAAATAAGCCTTGGGACCTTAGTAAAATTGTTTTCCCTCTCCAGTCTTCAGTTATAATTTCCTCATTTGTGAAAAAGGAATTTAGACTATTTAATTTTTAAATTCTTTTCCAACTCTGATATTCTACGTGTTCTATCATTTTATAAGTAAATTGATTGCTCATTCAACAAAATTGTGATGCTCTAGATTTAAAATAACGCAATATGAAACTGAATTAGTTGGAAGGAAACAAGATTTCTAATGAGAAGTCATAAGTGTGTATGTAACTAGATTTTCATATAATTTCTTAAATATTATGTTTGAAGAATGACTTTAGTGAATTGGAGATCTAAGGGGAGGGAAGCTAGACGGCAAAGAGTTTAGAAAAATGTTACAAAAATGTTTAGAAAAAACTAGGTGTGTTTCATCCCAAAAGAACAAAGAACAAAAGGAAAGAAGGGAGGAAGGAAGGAACATGTGCACTGCTTTCTAATTATGAATAACTGTTAAGTAAAAGAAACACTAAATTTCTTCCTTTGGAAATATAAATGGGACCAAGTTTCAGGCAGGTAGGTTTGATTCAATATATGGAATAATTTTATATATTAAAAATTATCCAACAAAGGAAAAGGCAATCACAGGGTCTACTCCTAATAATGGCTGAAGATTCTAGAGATTTCACTATGAGTCAGGCACTGTTTTCAGTGATTTACTCATTTAATGCCCTTGCTGACCCAATGAGGTAGGTACTATTATTATCTATGTTTTTAAAGCAAAGAAATGGCAGGCCACAAAAATTGAGTAATTTGTCCAATATTGCAAAAGTAGATTTAGTGTGTTGTTCAAGGTGGCAAAGGCAGGACTCACCACAAAGCCTTAGTCCGGAGCCTAGGTTGTTAAACACTATTAATATTGTCCACACTAGAAGCTAATATGTAGCTTGATGTTCATTGTCTAGAGACATTGAAGAAGAAAATGGGAACCTGAAATGTATGATGTCTATAGCCCCTTCCCACTCTACGATTAATACTGAATTAAGATTGCCCATACTTCACACTTTGAGATCATGCAAATACAGATTTGACACAGTATTTAAAATTACAATTTTTTTCTTCATAGTATGATTGACTATATTCCCTCTGCTGTAATTTTCATAACTTTATATAATGTAATTTTCACTTTCCTGGTGTTATAGTTTAGTTTTATTGGTACAGTTGCTGAAAATAGCTCAAAAAATATAAATGGTGGCAATGTTAATATTATATGGATAAAGCTATCTAATTTTTATACATCTTTTCTCCTGGTTTAATGACTTTTGGTAACCTTAACTAGTAAATTCAAGCTTAGAAAGGTATGAAATACAGATAAAAAAGCAAAGTAAGAGATGTTTTGGAAAAAAAATGTCACTGCTGCTTGAAGAAGTCTATCATATAACAACATCCTTTTCATTTAAAAAAATGCATCTGTATTGCTTAGTGGCACTTATACTGGTCAAAATTAATGTTATTAAAATTCATGCTTACTTTTTTATTGCTTACACTCACTAGCTGAAGCAACTATGAATAACCCGTAAAGCTCATGGAAAACCAAACTAATGAAGACGTGAAGATTCCAGAGAAACTCAAAGGTCTGGTCCTGCCATTCCCCATGTACAAGTATTGCCTGTCACTCTATTGGGATACATGGACCTCCATTAGTTCCTCTGAACTTTCTAAGACACTTGTGATCAAGCTTTTTCAAGTCTTGAAAAAGCTGCCTCGGAGCTTCTGGCTTCCGGACAGCCTCTGTCAAAGAAAAGAAAATTCTACTTACTGATTCCCCTTTCTACATCTTTCAAAATTATAGGTACTTTATTTTCTTTTGTTATTTTTTCTTTCCTATACAATTAATTAATAACTCAATGATATCAAGTAAGATCATTATAACTACAACTCAATATTAATCCAGAGAATGACAGAGACTTGCACTCTGTAATCAGATTGAGTCTGTCACTCGTGGTGCTGTAATTCTTCTTCCCAACGCTTTTATCTGTTCTGGATCATCAATAAGCCTCAGTGACCTCTGTGGATAAAGCTAGGGCCCAGAGCATCATTCATCAAACTACTTCATCTGTTGCTACTCAGAGACACAAGAGTAGGTTTTTGGCATCTTTCCAATAGAAGTAGGGTCCATGTTATGCTATGTTATATATTTATTATTTTTTAATATGGCCCTTATTTTGTGTTGTATTTTATTCTCTGCTTTCTATTTTTCTAACTTCCCAGGGAGATGCTTTCTCTGAATTTTTATATCTATCTTATGTATTTCTTTCTTTTACATGTCCATGCCAGTGTCTTTTGTTCACAAATTAAAATGTATTATGTGTTATTTTTATTATGTGTAACTTACCAGCGTTTCCTCTCTTAAGAACTGATCAATAAAAGGTGAAGGATATGTGGTTTCTCCTCAGTCAAAATAACATTAACTTTGGTTGATATATGAATTTTGATGATAACATTGGCCTGACACAGATTGCTGAGAGAATGAGTGGTGGAAACAACTTAGTGGAAGCAGTGTCCCCACTTCTATTGTTTATAAAGAAAGAAATCAGTCTATTATTGGGAGAATAAAGCTAAAACGATGGAGTTTTCTCTGAAAGATTTATATTTTATATACTAACATTAGTTAAATATTAACATTATTGAAGTCAAGAATAAGAGTCTTTGCAGTTGAGAAGCCCCACCCCATACCTTGCATGGTTGTTGGCCCCTAGTAAGTACCCAAGAAATCAATAACATGAATAGATTAATAATTAAATGAGTTTATAATAAGGTATAAAAAGTCACTGTATGGCTATTATTATGCTCAGTTGGTATGCTACATAGATTGTCAGATCTGAATTATTATTGTATCATAAATTATTATATCTAGAACCAGTCAGGAAAAACACATGTGATCTTAATCTGCTTTTCTGATGCCGTATTATAAAGATATTTTACTACATTTTACTTTTTTTATTAAGTTTATTTATTTATTTTGAGAGAGAGAAAGCATGCGTGCAAGCCAAGGAGGGACAGAGAAAGAGGGAGAGACAGAATTCCATGCAAGCTCCACGCCATCAGCCCAGAACCCAATGCTGGGGTGGATTCTATAAACTGTGAGATCATTCACCTGAGCCAAGATTGAGAGGTGGACACTTAACCAACTGAATCATCCAGGGACCCCAATATTTTACTACATTTTAAAATAAAAACCTCTGCGGTGCTTGGTTGGCTCAGTCGGTTAAGTGTCCAACTTCGGCTCAGGTCATGATGTCATGGTTCATGAATTTGAGCCCTGCATTGGGCTGTGTGCTGACAACTCAGAGCCTGGAGCCTGCTTCGGATTCTGCGTCTCCCTGTCTTTCTTTGCCCTCTGCCGCTCGCACTCTTCTCTCTCTCTCTCTCTCTTTCTCTCAATCTTGAAAATAAATCAACATTAAACAATTTTTTTAAATAAAAATGTGTCTATTTACCATAGTCAGACAAGTGTATTTACACATCAAAAGAAACAGAAATCATTCCAAAATGTCCTTTAAGTTGGGAATATAGTTGGATTTACTGTTCATCATTCTTATTCTTAAGTGTCTCATAAGTGCCATGGAATACACTAGCCTACGTGGTCTTTAACTTGAATTGAGTATTAAATATTTGGTAATTTTATAGTCTAAGTTTTTCCAGTGAAAAGATAAAATAATGTTTATCTAAAAATGTTCAGAACCTCAGTTACAGAATCATGGGAATTCAGATCCTCACTCCAAACTCTTCAACTGTTAGGTGAGTCAAGGGAGATTCTATGGACTCAGTACAATTCTGGAGAACTACAGAAGGATATGTTGGTGGAATTTTATTTTCCTAGAACTGGGATCATTATTGCTACTTGTAATTAGCTTTGTTCTTCCCACAGAAATTCCACTGATTGTTACAAGTTCATTTCAAAAGATAGTCCTAAGTTCTGTTTTCTTGTTTTGTTCCTCAGTTTGTGTGCTTGTTTGTTTCTAAACCATCCAGGAAGACTTTGCATTGCTCCAATAGTAAGTTTGAGTTCAGTAACTCCTGGTTTGGGATGGACTTAGATGGTAGCATGTCAAACCTGTGGTGTAGCAAATCTACAAAAGTTTGGCATCTCTACCATTCTTTCAAGGTAACTTTTACCACCATCCAATTTCTTGCTAACATCAAGGTTGCCCCTGATCTGTGTATGCATGAAAAGTGCTAATTGCTCTCTATATATCAAGCCTGTTTTGTTCTGAATTTTCAGCAGCTAATTGAGAGACATTAGAATAAAACGAATCTGTGGCCCAGGACAGGCAGACATCTTAATTGTCCATTAACTATTTTCTTTCACCCTTTTGACTCAATCAGGCAACCAAAAACAGTCACTGATAATCTGCTCTAAATTAATTCCAGAGGTTTCAGCTACGTTGGCAAAAGTGAAAATAACTAGTTGCTTGCAAAGAAAAGAGAACCCATGGGGACTATTTGATGTGTTCTTAATTTATTTCCCTAGTGTGTGAAAGAACAAATGCTTAAGTATATTAAATCCCTTTACTTCCCAGTATTTTCTTAAATTTTCTTGGGTTGTAATGCTCAGTTACTTGAAAATCACTCTGCTTCTGTTGATACCTTTACATATTTGTGTCTTTTGGGTTCCTGGTTTGTTTGTTTTCTTTTTTAAGCCAATTTTAATCTCCTTTCTGAATAAATTTCTTCCCTCAATTTTATTATTATTTAAATTATTTTACCTTAGTTTTTTTTTTTTTCTATTTTCAGTTATTTGTTGAACCAGGTTTGACTTGCTTCTCTTTTTCTTAGGTATCTATTTTAGTTTAATTTTTTTAACAGTTCATTTATTGGGGTACCTTGGTGGCTTAGTCGGTTAAGTGACCGACTTCGGCCGAAGTCATGATCTCACCGGTTTGTGAGTTTGAGCCCGCCGACGGGCTCTGTGCTAATCGCTCAGAGCCTAGAGCTTGCTTCAGATTCTGTGTCTCCCTCTGTCTCTGCCCCTCCCCCACTCACACTGTCTCTCTGAAAAATAAACATTAAAAAATAAATAAATAAAAGCTTATTTATTTATTTTGAGGGAGGGGCGGGGCACAGAGAGAAGGATAGAGAGAATCCCAAGCAAGCTCTGAACTGCCATTGTGGAGCCAGGGGTGAGACTTGAACCCATGAACTGTGAGATTATGACCTGAGCCGAAATCCAGAGACCGACGTTTAACTGACTGAACCACCCAGGCATACCATCTATTTTAATTTTAGAATTGGTACCCAACATTTCTTGACACTATATCCTTCAGGATTCAAGATCTAGACTTTCAACAGGAGTATCTACTTTGGAATCTGTTGTGGGAGACTATAGGAGTTGCCAAACTTTGGTACGTTCCAAAATAAGTATATTCTTGTCCGAAAAACAATGACATATTTACTTTAGGCTTGCAGGAGTAGTCTTCAATTACATTCCTTAAAAAATTGGGAAAGAATATAAAGATGAGACTAAAATATTTCTGTGGAATTTGCATATGAGGATAAGGAATTGAGTTCTAGCAATTGGAAAGTACCAACTCTTTCTATCTCTCTCTCTCTCTCTCTCTCTCTCTCTCTACCTATCTCTATCTCTCTGCTGGCTTCACAGGATCTCCAGAGTCATTTTTCATTTTTTCACCCACTCCCTTTTATTTCCTTTTGGATCTTCCTTACATCTGTTTTGGTTCTCTGAATCTTGTCTCCACCCAGCTCTGGATATCTGGAGTAGAGTCCCCTTCACAGTGGTTGGAGGAGAGATCAAATATAAAATGCATATTTTTTTTTCAAAAATATATTCTGGGCTGCTGGAAATTTTATCAGGGAGTAACTAGCACAAATTCAACCAGAAAAGTTGAAGCTCCTAGCTCCTAGGAAATTAAATATATGTATATATATATATATA
>NC_064810.1:51141902-51148250 GCF_023721935.1 Panthera uncia | reverse complement strand
ATGTGTGTGTGTGTGTGTGTGTGTGTGTGTGTGTGTGTATACAGTGAAAGAATATTGAAGAATTTAGAGGAAAAAAGAAAACTTATGAATATTGTTGAAGAGATCTTTATCAAGTAAGTCAGAAATCAATTCAGTTTAAGTCCAGAATTCTGCTAAATATAGGTTAATCAGATGTCATAGTAAGTCTTGTGGCTCTTCAAGAACTTGCAAATAGTGTATTTGTTTAATAGCAACTTTACATAAATGTGTTAGAAAAAATGAAAACCTCACATCAGTGAAGTTAGTACCATTTCACTAATTAATATTTCACAATAAATCTGGATGCTATCATGATGGATCCTACATCAGATGAAGACAATGAAGAAATAAAACTAACATGATTTTTTTGGCAACAGGGTTTGAGCTCTGTGTGGGATGTGCCAGGTGTGCTGAAACAGGTTTCACCACACTCAGTTCTCTAATTAGCCAAACCATCAAAACCACTGCAAGAATGTTTCGCACTGTTTATTGTTTCTTTTTATTTGGTTGTTATTAACTCCCTGCCTCCCTGCATCTGTCCAATATAATACAATGTGAGGAAGTCCTGAAACCCAGGTTGAAAGAAAAACAAACGTAATGCATTTGTGAACTAGGTGTTGATTTTGTCACTGTCTTGCTCTGTGAACTTTAATAAGTTAGTTAACACATCTCAGTTTTCCTCTCTATTCATAAAAGTTTGGAAAAGGACTCAAACAAAACTGCAGTAATAGTTGTTGTATGTATACCTAATACATAGGAGCTGACTAAAAAAATGATATTTGATTAATTTTTTGTCAGGTCATCTCATTACTATAGTTATATTCCTTTGTATTGCTTACATTCTCCAAGCATTAGAATATGACTTGCCTTTCCCTGATCCTATCTAATTTGAGAAGCTATACATTTTATAGCTTTACCATGACTTTCCTTCTCAATCCTTTTAGCCTAGCCATTTTTGTTGCATTATCACAGTGCCTTTATTAATTTAAATACATATTCCTATTAGATGCATTTCATTATCAGGAGTCTTTTTGTACCATAGACCTGCATAAAAGAGCTCATTACCGGGATCTGTGATGGTAAAGGTGTTAATGAAGCATGCCTGTTTCATATGTTTTTTTTTTTTTTAACGTTTTATTTATTTTTGAGACAGGGAGAGACAGAGCATGAACAGGGGAGGGTCAGAGAGAGGGAGACACAGAATCTGAAACAGGCTCCAGGCTCTGAGCTGTCAGCACAGAGCCCGACACGGGGCTCGAACTCACAGATGGTGAGATCATGACCTGAGCCGAAGTCGGACACTTAACCGACTGAGCCACCCAGGCGCCCCTGTTTTGTATGTTTTGAACAGTGCCAGAACAATTAAGATGCCTTTCAAAATACCAGTGCCTATGGTCAAAAAAAGTTTAAAGCCACTAGGAATCTCATCTAAATTTACACAAATAAATTTAAACAATATAGAAAACAAGAAGTATATGAAAAATACATTAAACATTAAAAATGGATACTGTTGAAAGTACAGAGTACATTTTCAAAGTTACGAAATATCAAGATATCAGTAGGTAAGTGGATCTTCAAAAGAGTATTTATTTATTTTTTTTTTAATTTATTTATTTATTTTGAGAGAGAGAGAGAGAGAGCAGGGGAGGGGCGGGGGAGGGGGCAGAGGATCCAAAGCAGACTGTGGGTTGATGGCAGAAAGCCCAATGTGGAGCTCTAACTCACAAACTGTGAGAACATGACCTGAGCCAAAGTCAGACGCTTAACCAACTGAGCCACGCAGGCGCCCCAAGTAGATAATTGATTTAAAAAAAATCTAGGTAGAAAATAAACATCTGGTAGCATGAATAAGTTCTCTAGTAATTAAAACTTGCAAATTAAAACAATGAAAAGGTACGTTTAAAACCTATTGAATTAAAGAACATAATACCCAATGCTAATGAGGTTGGGGTAAAACTGGTACATTTATGCATTAACTGGTAGCACTGTAAATTGGTACAGAGCTTTTGAAAAGCAATATCACTATTCTAGAGACCTTGAAAATTGTTTCTACACTTGATTTCTTAAACTCATTTTTTAATTAGTTAAACACAGAAGCAAAACAAAACTTTTCATCTCTAAGATGTGATGTTCTGCATTAAAAAAAATACCAAAACACTGAAAAATCATTTAATGATTCACAGTCATACAATTTAGTATTAAATAAGAAAAAAAAGCAGAGCTCAAAATTATATGAACATTAATTTTGTATATGGTCAAAGACTAAAAGGTAGCACAAATTACAAAAGCACTATTGGCCTATTGTATTGGGATTATTATTTAGTTGGTTTTATTTTCAAATTTCTCTTTTATTATATTGTTTTAATAATAGTTTGCGTAAAGAGACACAATTTTTTTATAATATGAAATCTTATTAAAATTGCAACTCTCCTAGGAGATATAATAAGCTTAGCAGGGATATGTTGACAACAAACTAGAATCAGGCTAGCTGGCTTTTTAGGATGCAGAATAAAGAATTGCTTAGGAAAAGAATGAGTATTAGAAAGAGAAAAAAGCTATTGAAAGGAAACTGCTGGCCAACCAAATTCAGACCTGTTCTACTTTGAAACTTGACCCAGGACTGAGTAAAGCCAAAGTACTAATGATCTTCACTGTAGTTTTAAAACGAGTGAAAGTCACCTTGTTGGTAGTTGTTGAGTTCACCTATTAAGCATTGATGTTTTCTTATATGTCCTCTTTTATCTATATTTATGTGTACCTTTTTCCTACAAGTTACTCTTTTAGGTTATTTCAATATCAAAGAATGAATGTATGAATTTTAAATATGTAAGTGCTACATATAAACATTTTAAGCATGCTACTTTGTATTCTAAATATTTCTTTAAGATTTTATATGCATTTCTTTTGTTTCTTCACTTACTGAATATCCTGTGATAAATCTATTTTAGTTGCCATTTGAATTTCTAGTCTTCCTTCCCAATGTGAATTAGATTTTCTTTCCATTTATCCCTCCATATCATTTTAAATCATGAATAAGTTAACCAAGGTGACAGCTTGGATGAGCTCCAGATGTTTCAGGAAGTGCACATTCATATTTTTTGTCAATATTCTTAATACAAGAAAATGTTTTTTTGCTGTTCTTAAATCCCTAAATTATAATTGGCCTATATAAGAATACTTAAAAAATTAATAATCTCAAGTAAGGTATTGTCCATTATAAATGTATGAGAAACTGCTCATGGAAAGTAAAAGTCCTTCTTCCATAGTTATGACCTTTGTGATCACGATGACAATTTTTACCAACATACTGTGAAATAGTCTTCATGCATGTGCAGCTTTTCTCAGATGGTTTCTAAACACAAACTATTTTTACGTGTGAATCTTTATTTTCTACGCATGTGATTCAAAACATTCTCAATAACAATAAATATCTCTTCTAGGATCATAAATGAAAGCACAAATTGTCTTATTTTCAAATACATCTTTTTACAATAAATATAATTCATAAAATCCCACTGAAGCCGGAACAGTTTCTTCCACTTGGGATAGGGGAGCTAAACATTATTAGGGATTACCTTTTATTCATTATTTAAACATGGTATGATGGGCTAGCCTAAATACTGTTTAAATTTATGTGTATTGTTTTCATGTTAATTTAAATGGCTAAACATGGATATGACAAAGAAAGAAAGAACTATGCTCTAGGACTCCACAATCTGTGCAACCCTTCATCTAATTTGTATAAAATTTCAAATATAGAAAATGAACATCCCATTTGCCCATCAGAAACTAGAACATAGAGGTGCCCAGAAGGCTCTGTTGATTAGACATCTGACTTCTGCTCAGGTAATGATCTCACGGTTCCTGAGTCCAAGTCCCATGTGAGTTTGAGCCCCGTGTCCGGCTCTTTGCTGTCAGCACAGAGCCTGCTTCAGATCCTCTGTCTCCCTCTCTCTCTGCCCCACCTCTGCTCTCATGTGATCTCTCTCTCAAGAAGAAATAAACATTTAAAGAAATTTTAAAAAAAGAAACTAGAACAGGGACACAATTTTATCTCATTTTTAAATAAAGAGGAAAAATGGAGCCCTCTGCAATGGCCAGTACACAAAATCTTTCAGGAAGACAGATAATACCATACCTTCTTTCCAAAAAGATCTGCATAATAGCTCTTTGTTAAAATCAATCTTTCTGCATGTCTCTTCTCTCTGTTTCCCTTTGTCTCTGTCTCTCTCATTCTACACATATCCACAACTACCCCCCAACACCAGTATTAATTTTTAAGTTTGCTTATTAATATTAAGAAATCAGATTCCATGTATTCTCTCTCTTCATCTTTGTGTTCATCTCAAATTTCTATATCCAATAGGTGTAAAGATCAGTTTCTGATATCTTCAGTGTCATAGAGAATTTTCACTGGGCATCTTTGAAAAGAGCAGGTCAGATTTTATTGAGCTATTATGGTAGGAGACACATACTTCAGTATAGAGCAGAACTCAACTTATACAGCAAAGACATCTGCGGATTTATAGTCAATGTACAGAGTGAGAGAGGCAGTAGATGGAAAATTATGACAAGGAACTTGCTTAATTATCAAGGCGGGAAAGATGAAGAACTTGATTAGGTATCAAAGATGGAATTTCTATACAAAATGGGCTCGGTGGGCCAAAGGCAAGTCCTAGTGAAATTTGGTCAAGAAGGGAGTCCTTATCATCAGTGAGTCATGATTATATTCTTTATATAAGGGCTGCAATCTTAATATTGGATACTCATTGACTGTAGAGCCAGAAGGGTCCTCAAAGATCAATTCCTTCTCTACAGATGAGAGAACCTGGGGCCATAGAGGCTATAAGCAATCTGCACAAAGTCATGAGCTAGTAGGTGAGAGAGACCCACTGGACATAGGTCTCCAGAGTCTAGCCAAAGGAGCTGTTTTCGTAAGCATTCTTTCTTACCTAATATGGTAGAAACTCCCTACTTTCCTATTTTGACAACCAACAGAATTTTCCTTTAGCCAAAACACTCCACTGATAAAGTTACGCAGGTGCCATCTAAAGTCAACGAACCAAAATTGTCTGTTCATTTCCTAACTACTGCGTGATTAAATTGCCACTACACACTCCTAAGCACAAATGTAAGTGTTAAATAAATTAAAGGAATGAATGAGTGAATGACCTTCTCTCAAACTATTCCAAGACATAAAAAATATACAGTATTCTTTAATGAGTTATTTTCTAGTTTATACCTATTCCTTTATAATCCTGGAAGAGGTTCACTTCTAACCTGATTAAAATTTCTATATTGTGAATTTTAATGGCCATTATCATTTTAAAATAAGACTCTTTCCCAAACATTCCCTTTACCAAAGATATTGTTTTAACCACGTGAAATATGTTGACCCCACATATTTTTGGATTTTTCATCTCTTAAATCACTATGCATGTTTTTCTTACTGAAATTTTCCATTTTTCAGAATACTGCTGTCTCATTTCATTATTTTTGTCTTATGGTCTTCCAGCTTTGATCTGCTTTTGATTTAGCCCTTTCTTTTTTTTTTTTTTTTTTTTCTTGTCACCACAGTCCTGGTAAGAAAAGAGAAGGCTTCACACACATACGAACACACAAATTTATTTAACTTTGGTCACTCACTCATTATTCTGTGTTTAAGACCATGATATCTGAACTCCAGCTCAAAGTTTGGCCTACTTCTATGCCCCAGTTAGTTATATCTAAATTGGAGATGTTAACAGATTCTATCTCATAGAATTTGGTGGAGGATAAAATGAGTTATTTCATGAGAGGAGCTTAAACTGAAACCTTAGCACACAGTAAATTACTCAAGAAGTGATATGTTTGTATTAAACTCTCAGTAAATTATCTTTCCAAAGATGGGAACTATCTTCAATTGTACTTGCATAATTATTTTACAAATTAGTGCCTGTAAAACCTTTTCCACTAAAGACTGTTTGAAGCCATACAGTTTCCATTCCAAATTCATATTGCTCTCATCCTTTATTCTAACTTAGAAAACCATCTACCAGGGCATCTGGTTGGCTCAGTCGGTTAGGCGTCTGACTTTGGCTCAGGTCATGATCCCACGGTTCGTGTGAACCCATGGTTTGTGGGCTCGAGCCCTACATCGGGCTCTGTGCTGACAGCTCAGAGCTTGGAGCCTGCTTCGGATTCTGTCTCCCTCTCCCGCTCATGCTCTATCTCTCTCTCTCCTTCAAAAATAAATAAACATTAAAGAAGAAGAAAGAAGAAGAAGAAGAAGAAGAAGAAGAAGAAGAAAAGAAAAGAAAAGAAAAGAAAAGAAAAGAAAAGAAAAGAAAA
>NC_064810.1:50988795-51141892 GCF_023721935.1 Panthera uncia | reverse complement strand
AAGAAAAGAAAAGAAAAGAAAAGAAAAGAAAAGAAAAGAAAAGAAAAGAAAAACATCTACCCATCCCCCCAGGGACTTTTCATCAGAATCCTCACAGTGGCTGTTCTGATGCTTTCCTAGACTTTGCACACTAGCCAATAACACCATCATATCCACTTCAAAGAATGACGCTGCTTCCCACCTCACAGTGATTACATTCACCTTTCTCTTTGAATTGTTTTCTACATCAAAATGATCTTGACCTATTTACTACCCTCTTGTGTCATAAGAAAAACTTCCTCTGCTCTTGCAAGTCTAACTAATCAGTGTGCCAGCCCTCCTTAATCTCTTTCTCTCCATATCCTTCAGGTCTTGAGACACCTATTATATTTGTTTGCATCTTTAAACTTTCTCATCTGGACTGAATTGTTCTTGTGTGTGTATTTTTTTTTTTTTTAGGTTCTAGGCTCTCCTGTCCTGATCTTGCCCTTTCTTCCATAATACTCCCCTTTCTTTATTCTACTTCTTAGGGTTATCTTTTCCAGTTTCCCTACTTGACTGAAACTGTTCTTTCAGGACTAATGAGTGTCAATTAACAAATTCTCTCAATTCCTAGGCTTCTCAGTGTTAATGGTACAGTATTTTCATCTTTTTTTCCTTCCTTCATTCTTTCACTTTTCCTTCAAAACCATTTCTTGGAAACTGCCAGGTACCAATTTCTATAACCAGGAGAGTACAAATACCTATAACAAAAGATCCTTGCCACTCAGGAATTCCCTATCTGGTGGTTGAGATATATGATGAATTTCACTGTAATACAAAGGGAAAGTGATCATTCCATTGAAAGAGATACAAAAAGATTATTTTATTTTCTTTATGCAATAAACTCTATGCCTTTCTTTTCAGGATTTTTATTTTGGAGATGTAGTAGATGACTGGACTTTTGTCTTGGCAGCAGTTGCAATATGAAGGCATGTTGTCTTAAGAGTGTGTTGATCTGTTCTACACAATGACTTTTGGTTGTATGATGCTCTGAGGTGAAGGGTACCTTTGGGATCCACATACTTGGATATATTCAAAGCTACAAGGATACCTTAGAATTTATTTATCTTTTTAAAAAAAATTTTCTTACATTTATTTATTTTTGAGAGAGTGAGACAAAGCATCAGTGGGGGAAGGGCAGAGAGAGAAGGAAACACAGAATCCAAAGCAGGCTCCAGGCTCTGAGCAAGCGGTCAGCCCAGAGCCTGATGTGGGGCTCGAACCCACAAACTGTGAGATCGTGACCTGAGCTGAAGTTGGATGCTCAACTGACTGAGCCACGCAGGCGCCCCTAGAATTTATTTATCTTTGGGTGTGTTAATATGTGGCCACACGGGAAATATATATTTACATTTTAACCCAAGGTAGAGGCAAATATATTGGAAAGAAAACTGGCTAGAGATTAAGGAGATTGTATTTCTAATCCTGGCCCTGGAGATCATTAGCTAAACTAGAGGAAATCCCTTAATTAGTCTGGGCTTCAATATACTCATCAAAATAAATTGGCTCAGTCCTTGAACATTTTCTCTTCTTTGTTTACACTTGTGTCCTAGATGATTTCATACAGTCATATGGCTTTAAATACTATAATTGCACTGACAACTTTCAAATGTATAATTCCAACTCAGAATTCCCCCCCCCCCCGAAATCCAGTTCTGTGTATTTAATCAACTCCTAATTGTTGCCTCCAACTGAGCATTTATTAGAATTCCAAGTTTTTAGTATCCAAAGTAAACTCCTGATTACCCTGAAGTCTTCCCCGTCTTGGTAAATGGCAACTCCAGACTGTCTGAAGCAATGCCCATCTATTCCAAACTTGACTCATTCTTTATTCGAATTCAGGAAACCATTCATCTATCTCCTGTGGACTTCTATCACAGCAAATGGCAATTCTGCCATTTCAGTTTTATAGACCAAAAACCTTGGAATTATCCTTGACATCTTATATTCTCTTATTCTTCATTTCTTATCTGAGAGCACATACTCTTGGATCTATTTTCTTAAGTTTATTTACTTTAAAAGAGAGAGAGAGAGAGAGATCTGGGGAGGGGAATAGAAAGGAAAAGAGAGAGAATCCCAAGTAGGCTCCACACTGGCAGTGTGGAGCCTGATATGGGGCTCAAATTCATGAACCATGAGATCATGACCTAAGCTGAAATCTAGAGTCAGACATTTAACCGACTGAGCCGCCCAGGTGCCTTGCATCTATTTTTAAAATAAATACAGAATCTGGCCACATGTTACCATTTGCTAAAATGAAAGACAAGGCTGACATCATTTTTCATCAGAACTCTTACAATAAAATTCCATCTGGTTTCTTTAATTCCTCCTCACCAGTTGCTATTTACACAATGCAGCCTCACTGATTCTTTAAAAATTTAGGTATGATCATGTTATTCTGCCCATTCAGAATTCTGTTGTATTCACAATGAAACTCTAAATCCTTATCACAGCATACAAGTCCAAATAATCTGAACCTTAACCACTTCTTTAACTTAGTTTCAACCATTCTTGCCCTCATTAATTTAACCCTGGCCTCCTTGCTACCCCTCATATATACAGAATATATTCCCTGCTCACTTGAGGGCATTTGCCTCTCCTCACCCTCCCCTGCAACATAGTCTTCCTCAGTTGATTACTTGGCCCTTTCCAATCTTCCCTTAGGCCTATCCTCAAATACCACTATCAGTATTAGAGAATACTTCCCTAATACCATCTGGGACTATAGCTCCTTATTTTACCCTTTTATTTTTTTGGCAGTGCTTATCACTGTATATATACAAGTAAACTTGTATAAGTAGAGTTGATATATTTAGTGATACATATTTATATATATGCATGTACATACATATATATATAATACACACACAAAGTTTATTCTTACATAGTTTATATCCACTAATGTGTAAGCATTACATGCATGTGTACATACATTACATTTATATCCATTAATGTGTAAGCATTATGGGAACATTATCTGTTTAATTTTCTACCAGGGCAGGAACACGGTAGCACCAGAATGTAAATATTTTTTGAACTCATTACCCAAGGAAATCAGACAAACTTTCACACAAAGAAGGTGGTGTTATATATGTTGGTTGTATTTACAAGATAGAAATATGGGAGGGACATTTTAAAATGAAGGACTAGTGGATAATAGTAGTACCTCTATTTAGTTGACATTTAATTTTGAATAAGAATGAATAATGAAATATTGGGGCAACAGATACATAGGCCAAAAAGCATACATTATTGCTCTATTTCTTTTGGTTTCTATGGAGGCAATAGTCACAGGAGGAATGCCCTGGACTTAAGCATAATATCATTTCAAAGACTTTCTTAATTTTTATTTTACTCCAAATAATGACCAAGATAATCTTCTTCCAGGAGAACAATAGATAGTCCTTTTTAGTCATTGAAGTAAGAATAGCTAACAAAGTTTTAGAAGAGGTGTTTCTTAACCACTTGAACATGTCAGATGTCTCCATTGTCAAGATAAGCATCAGCAGTGTGATGCCTTACATATGTAGACTGCTCTGTAGTTTTCAAAGTGTGTTCACATTATTCCAACAGTCTGTTAATGAGCATCATGGGTGTTAAGACTGGTTAAGGAGCAGCATAGTGTGTGTGTGTGTGTGTGTGTGTGTGTGTGTGTGTGTGTTTGTTTTAGGGGAAAGTATTGGGTAAATGACTTCATTAATGATAAATAAGAAAGATGTGAAGGGAGTTCTGAGATGCTGTTAGAAAGCATATGGACAAAGGCATTTGGCTGACCTCATCCTAGAGAAGGTTAAAAAGAATGCTTAGCCAGAATTGCCTCTGAAGATATTTGCTTAGCAGGGCTATCTGGCTGAGATGAGAAATAGGTAGGAAGTTCATATTATTGTCTACCATAGTTGACATTTTATAATGTTTAAGAATTCTGACAGAACATTTATCACCTGAATAAATTAGAACAGATGCATTATATTGTGAGATGTCTAATCAGAAACTCCACAGAGGTTGGACATGCATGTGAATACTTTAAAGAAAGTCTGGAGTATGACATGGGTCACTCTGGTGCACAGGGAAGATTGATGTCTAGGGATATTAAAATTGATTATAAAATGGTTGAAGATATGAGGTAGATCCATTTTATTCAATTATTGATGATAAGTATTATAATAGCTGAATTTTGTTGAGCATTTACTATGTGCCATACCCTAAGAACATCATAAACATTTCCTTATGTAATTCCACCAACAAACTTACCTGGTAGATACTATTAGCTTCTCAGTCAAAGGATACTGAGACTTATATTAAGCAGTTTACCCAAAATCACAAATAATGTTTTGTCACCAAACTGGAATTCAAACAAAGATCCGTGTAAGCGGAAAACCAGACTCTTAACTAGGACATTATTGAGCATGCTGATGGTCTATGTGTAGGCAGAATAATGCCACCTCCTCCCCAAGATATTCATGTCCTAATCTCCAGATTGTGTTCTCACAGGTCTGAAGGCTAGAAGTCCAAGATCAGTATCAGCAGGTTTAATTTTTCCAGAGGCTTCTCCTTGGCTTACAGACAAGCCATCTTCTCACGGTGTCTCTATATGGTCTTTACTTTGTGTGTTCACACATCTAGTGTCTCTGTGTATCCAAATTTCTTCTTGTAAGGATGCCAGTCAGTGGATTAGGCCCATCCTTATGGGCCTCATTTTAAATTAATCACTGTTTTAAAGCCCCTATCTCCAAATAGAGTCATATTCTGAGGTAGTAGGGGTTAGGGCCCCAACATATGAATTTTGGGGGAATATATTCCACATATGACTTGAACCTATGACAAACTCTTGGTCAAGCACAGTGTAGTAGGAGGATGTAACATTATCTTCCAGATAAAGGAGAGGGACTTCCACAAACCTGCTTGGTATGTTTAAAACGTGTTCTTGAAGTTGAAGATGGACACAGGGGGCTTATAGGTGACTCACGGCTCAGAAAACTACGTGACTTATGCAGTTAAGGTATAAAAATTATCTGGGAAAGGGAGGTATGCTTATCTTCTGTGAACTGCAATTGGGCCACATGGGAGAGAGAAACAGTATGAGGTTTTTTGGTGTTCTATTCAAGAAAGCACCTAGCAGATAGAAGGACCCTAGCAGCAGAAAACTGGAGATGAACTCTGAGATTTCTAGGGGCTGTGAAAGAACTTGAAAACGGCTCTCTAGAAATAGGCACTGCACTCTTCAGCCCAAATCAAAGGAACTGAAGCAGAGAAATCAGCAATAGCAATATGCAAACAAAAGACAAACGAGACAAAAATTAAAAATACCTGTAGGAAAAAGGGTCAGTTGAAAATCTAAGCCTAAATAATGCAAAACTACCAGAAGATCTTTTCTGCTGCCTTTTGACTCCTTAGTCACAGAGAATCTACAGCTGTTGGTAACTGGGGAAGGAGAATTGCTAGAGAACTACCCTGAGTTCTAAACCTATTTCCATGACAGGTTTCTAGTCTGAAAAAGGCTAAAGTTAATTTAATGTTAATTCAAGTTTTGAATATTGATTATTATCTTGAACTCTCGTTCTATGTTTTAAATGCGTTACTTAAAGTGACAGCAGGACAAGTGTTCTGCTGATAAAGAGCAGCTCCCCCCCCCCCCCCCCTGATAAAGGCCTTTATTTTTGGCATTTGCCCTTTTCTATGGTGTAAATTCTCCCACCATGGCCAATTTCCATCTCTCAATATGAGGTCACTGAAAACCGAGTTGGATAGAAATGCACAATTGCACCCCCAAGCCTATAAAATGGCCCCAGAAGACCACTTGTAGGACTATCGAAACAGAGCAGAGGCAGATTTACTGAGACACACATCAGGCTTCAGGGCGCTCAATGCCACAAGCCTGGAATCCACTCTAATGTGGTCACATGGTCATTGTTTTTAGCAAACTTTGCAAATTATATTTTAATCACAATCAGTACAGCTGTTTTTTTCCACTCTGACATCCCAGTGTCACACTTGCCTTCCAATCATGGCTTTAATGCTGTCTTCGATGCTTTTAGGATCTAGCTTCAGAGAGGTTGAGTTGGGGATACTTTTACTGGAGTTCTGTGGAGTATATTTACATTCTTAATCACTTCCATGAATAGTGAAGGTATTGCTGGTGTAGCAGTGGTCCCAGCAATGCCCCTGCTACCCGGTGCATGGACTCCTTGGGCGCCACTACACAAAGGTGCAGAGCCACACATCACGTTGTAACTTAAATGTTTCCGTGCTGTTACAAGCACAAGAAGTAGTGACTAGTGCTGTGACTAGTGGAAGTAGAAGTAAGGTTTGTAATATACAGACTCAGAAATTTGATAAAACTTTTGACATCTGACGGCTCATACATAAAGAAAACCTGAGAGTTTCCCCAAATTCAAAATGATCTTAAAAATTTAACAGGTGTGAAGCTGAAGAAACTTCCTAAATATTTTTTTTTTGTTAAATCATGATAAAAACTGATGTATGTTTCTATGAAAAACAAGTCACTACAAAATTGTTGGAATGTGAACGTAATCAAAGAACACTGTTGAAAATTTACCAAAAAAGCTATTGCATGGGTGTTTCAGGCAGGTGAACAGTGTTTTCATGAGATGAATACACTCATGAATACAGTGTTTACATGAGATGAATATTTTTAAAAGATTTTTTTAATTCCAGTTAATATATAGTATAATATTAATTTCAGGTGTACAATATAGTGATTCAAAACTTCCATACATCACCCAATGGTGATTACAAGTATACTTTTTAATCCCTATCACCTATTTGACCCATCACCCCACCCACCTCCTTCCTGGTAATCATCAGTTTGTTCTCTATAGATAAAAGCCTGTTTCCTGGACTTTTTTCTCCTTTGCTTGCTTGTTTGTTTCTTAAATACCACATATGAGTGAAATCATATGGTATTTGTCTTTCTCTGACTGACTTATTTTGCTTAGCATAATACTCTCTAGCTCCACAATGTCATTGCAAATAGTAAGATTTCATTCTTTTTAATAGCTGTGTAATATTCCATTATTTATATCTACCACATCTTTTTTTTTTTTTTTTAATTTTTTTAACGTTTTTTATTTATTTTTGAGACAGAGAGAGACAGAGCATGAACGGGGGAGGGGCAGACAGAGAGGGAGACACAGAATCGGAAGTAGGCTCCAGAGCCCAGAGCCTGACGCAGGGCTCAAACTCACGGACCGCGAGATTGTGACCTGAGCTGAAGTCCAACGCTCAACCGACTGAGCCACCCAGGCGCCCCTCTACCACATCTTCTTTATTCATTGAGCAATCAATGGACACTTGGGCTGTTTCATTAATTGGGCTTTTGTAGATAACATTACTATTAACATCAAGGTACATGTATCTCTTTGAATTTATGTTTTTGTGTTCTTTGGGTAAATACGTGGTAGTGCAATTGCTGGATCATAGGGTAGTGCTACTTTTAATTTGTGAGGAAACTCCATATTGCTTTCCAGAGTGGCTGCATCAATTTGCATTCCCAGCAACAGTGCAAGAGGGTTCCTATTTTTCCACATTCTCGCCAATATCTGTTGTTTTTTGTGTTGTTGATTTTAGCTATTCAGACAGATGTGAGGTGATATTTCATTGTAGTTTTGACTTGTATTCCCCTGATAAGTGATATTGAGCATCTTTTCATGCATCTGTTGGCCATCTGTATGCCTTCTTTGGAAAAATGTCTTCTGCCCATTTTTCAATTGGATTATTTGTTTTTTGAGTGTTGAGTTATATAAGTTTTTTATATATTTTGGATACTAACCCTTTACCAGATATGTCATTTGCAAATATCTTCTCCCATTCCATATGTTGTCTCTTAGTTTTAATGAATGTTTCCTCTGCTGTTCAGAAGCTTTTTATTTTGATGCTACTACTGATAGTTTATTTTTGCTTTTGTTTTCCCTACCTCAGGGGATATATCTAGAAGGAAGTTGCTAAAGTTGATGTCAGAAAAGTTACTGCCTGTGTTCTCTTCTAGGATTTATATGGTTTCAGGTCTCACATTTAGGTCTTTAATCCATTTTGAATTTGTTTTTTTCTATGGTGTAACACAGTGGTACAGTTTCATTCTTTTGCATGTAGCTGTCCAATTTCCCAACGCCATTTGTTGAAGAGATTCTCTTTCCAGTGGATATTCTTTCCTAATATGTCAAAAATTAGTTGACCATATAATTGTAGGTTAATTTCTGAGTTTTCTCTTCTCTTCTATTGATCTATGTGTCCATTTTTGTTGCCAGTGTCATACTGTTTTGATTACTACAGCTTTGTAGTATAACTTGAAGTCTGGAATTGTGACGCCTCCAGCTTTGCATTTCTTTTTCAAGATTGCTTTGGCTATTTAGGGTTCTTTTATGATTCCATACAAATTTTAGGAATGTTTGTTCTAGCTCTATGAAAAATGCTGATGGTATTTTGATAGAAATTGCATTAAGTGTGTAGATTGCTTTGGGTAGTATAGATATTTTAACCATGTTTGTTCTTCAAATCCCTGAGCATGGAATGCCTTTCAATTTCTTTGTGTCATCTTCAATTTATTTCATCAGTGTTTTAGTTTTCGGAGTATAGATCTTTTACCTCTTCAGCTAGGTTTATTCCCAGATAGCTTATTGTTTTTGGTGCAATTGTAAATGGGATCAATTTCTTGATTTCTCTTTCTGTTGTTCATTATTGATGCACAGATATGCAACAGATTTCTGTACATTGATTTTGTATCCTTCCACTTTATTGAATTCATTTAGCAGTTCTGGCAGTTTTTTTTTTAATGGAGTCTTTTGGATTTTCTATATATAGTATCATGTCATCTGCAAATAGTGAAATTTTTACTTCTTCCTTACCGATTTGGATACCTTTTACTTTTTTGTTGTTGCTGTTGCTGTTGTCTGATTGTTGTGGCTAGGACTTCCAGTAGTATGTTGAATAAAAGTGGTGACAGTAAATATCCCTGTCCTGTGTCTAACTTAGGGGAAAAGCTGAGAGGGACATTTGTGATGTTTGTGGTATTTGAACGCTTTAAAAATGTGTAAATTCTTATGATTTATTTTTTCTTCCTGGACAAATATTCATTTCTAACATCATTTGTATTTTTGTGTTTGTTTCTGTAAGGAAATAATTTCAAAATATGTAAGTTTTAGGCCCTATAAAATCTGCATATTCCACTGCCTAAGAGAAAAGAGGCAAATCCTAAAGTCATGGGACTTTCTAATGTTTAACCCAGAGGCAGGGGATGATTATCTCCACTAATAAATTTTAAAGGAACACTGGGAAACAAAAGTAATTTGGTTTGATTTTATCACAAATCAATCTTGCTCAATATACTGTTATTCTCACTTTGCTGCTATTTTTCTCTGAGCTTCTTCTCTTGAAGGATTTGGATCAGTTCTCTTAGTCCTAGTAGAATGGGGTTCTAGTTGAGGTAGAACTTGGCATTCACTACATTCTTCATTCTTGAAAAACTGTATCTAGCCCCTACTGAACCTGCCCACTGTGTTCTCTTTCACAGACATATTCTATGTAGTTTTTAACAATTTTGGAAAATGAAAGGCGCCTGGGTGGCTCAGGCAATTAAGCATTAGACTTCGGTTCGGCTCATGATCTCACTGTTTGTGAGTTCAAGCCCCACATCGGGCTCTGCACTGACAACTCAGTGCCTGGAACCTGCTTCGGATTCTGTGTCTCCCTCTCTCTCTGCCCCTCACCTGCTTGTGGTCTGTCTGTCTCTCTCTCTCAAAAATAAACATCAAGGGGCGCCTGGGTGGCTCAGTCGGTTAAGCGTCCAACTTCGGCTCAGGTCGTGATCTTGTGGTCCGTGAGTTCGAGCCCCGCGTCAGGCTCTGTGCTGACAGCTCAGAGCCTGGAGCCTGTTTCAGATTCTGTGTCTCCCTCTCTCTGAGCCTCCCCCGTTCATGCTCTGTCTCTCTCTGTCTCAAAAATAAATAAACGTTAAAAAAAATAAATAAACATTAAAAAAATTTTTAAAAATTTTTGGAAAATGAAACACAGAAGTATTGTCATTTAATATAAAATCTAGGCTACCTCTGGAATCTGGCAGGTGACTTCTTTTTTTTTTTTTTTTCTTTTGAGTCATTTATTTGTTATAGTCAAATGGAATTTCGATGATCACCATGTAGTTTCAGTCATAAAGAAAAGAAATTGACTGTTTTGTCCCTTGAGCAAAAATCCACTCATTGTCATACAGAAACTTAGAAAAGCAGGAGTGGTGACCCACTTTGTAGGGAAAGGGCATGCATTTGTAAGCCTTTATAGTTCCATCTGAAAGTTTATGTCTTTTAAAATGTAGACTTTTTGCTACAAAATCGGATAGGGGAAAACAAGCTTAACATTAGGTTATTTTGTATATACCTTTGACAGTATCAATAGAAATAATAAAAAGGTTTTCTATATTTAAAAGGTACATCAGAACTATTAAGAGAAATTGAGAGGGTGGAATTCTCCCTACAAGATGAAAATCAGTTTGCAGAGTATATTTGAAGTCTTGTCTAAAACAAACCTTATTTTGGACACATATGTTTATATAATTCACTAATCTGATCAAAAGGAGAAAAAGAATTAGTCGTTAGATGACTTAAAATATTTTATTTTTTCCCAAGACAAATTTGCTGATTTACTATTATCAATGATGCTAGAGATTGCTGTTTTTTTAAAAAATTTTTTCAATGTTTTCTTACTCTTGAGGGAAAGAGAGACAGAGTGTAAGTGGGGGAGGGGCAGAGATAGAGGGAGACACAGAATTCAAAGCAGGCTCCAGGCTCCGAGCTGTCAGCACAGAGCCCAACATGGGGCCTGAACTCACCAGCTATGAGATCATGACCAGAACCAAAGTTGGATAGACGCTTAACCAACTGAGCCATCCAGGCGTCCCAAGAGATTGCTCTTTGAAGAAGAAATAATGCATGTTGTAATAATGATACATCATACAATCTGAATTATGTTAGAAAAGTACTCTGATTTTGCATAACTAACTAAAGTTTTAGGTCTATAAGAGAGCATTTAAAAATTTTAAATCTCCCTTTGTGAAACATTTGTGCTCCTGAAATTTGCTTGTAAGCCACAATTATTTACAAACATATTAGAGGAGTGGTTACGAGAACATCCTTTGGAGCTGCTCCTGAAATTTGTTTGCAAGCCACAATTATTTACAAACTATTAGGGGAGTGGTTAGGAGAACAGCCTTTGGAGCTAACCATAACCAGGTTGGAATACTGATCTGCTATTATTACCGGGTAACAGCCTTTTCAACCTTCCTTTTAAACACTTAGAAATTAGGACAATGGTACCATTTTCTGTCATTGTCAAGATAAAATGACATATAAAATATGTAAAATATTAGGAGGAACCATCATGTAGTAAGTACTAATTACATAATATCTATTATTACTCTTCCCACTTTGTTATTCTCTTCTCAATTATTTTAAAATAATATTTTATATGCATTATTGGGGAAAATGTTTGCGTGATTTAATATTACATGAAAGAATATGTGTTTCAAAGTACCCATTAAAAATTGATAGTTTTATATAACTAACTTTAAAAATCTGTGAAGAAATTACTTCACATCTCTCTTTAAAAACAGTATTATCTATGAATTTAAGTTCTTCAATTCTCCCTAACAGTCTTCCTCAAGTTTTTAGTTGGTAGATACTTGTCCTAAATTGCCCTAAATTACTATTGTAAGAAAGTCTGTGTCTGTGGCAGACAGTTCAGGTCAAACTGAAATCTTACTTGGAAATGGTAAAGGTAACATACTAATGAACTTACATCATGTCAAATGTACATGATGAGCAAAGAAAAAAAATTGTGAGGTTATCTTTACATTTGATATAAAGGTTAGTGGTAAGGCAAGAAGCTCCTTTTTTTCCCACACCACTCCTATCCTGTGGCATGTTGTGGAAGTTAATGGGTTTTTAAGATGTGAACTGGGCTTTCTGGACTGAAGGAAGAGGAGACAGAGGAAGAGCAGAGGGACATATTAAAAATTCAGCATTTTAAATGGACAAATGGAACTTCATTTACTGTAAGAGAGAGTTGAGATTCTGTAAAGTGATCTGAAAGTATCAGATTCTCTCTATGATTTAGACATTCTATATAAATGAACCTTCTTTATATGCAATGAACTATTGAAAAATAGAAAGTAATTTTAAATGTAATTGTGAAAATTGATGCTTAAATTATCTTATTTTGAAAAAACTAACTTATCTTTATTTTGCTTTTGGTAATTATACAAAATGTTTAAGGCTCAAAATTATAGCCATTTTTACAACTTTTTTTTTAATGAATAAATGCTATCTATATGAAATTTGATTTTCTTACAGAAAGAGTGATCAACAAAAAAATATAGTAAAAAATGTTTAAAACTTCACTTTTTATACTCTGCTTTTCAGTTATGATTTTTCATGGCTTTAAATTTTGGTGGATTTCAATGATTTCATATTATTTTCTGCAGAGTTCTCCCTTCCTTTTCCAGTAGAATTTGGTCACTTGATATATGAGAAAATAGATGGATATGAAGATTATATCTACAAGGTCACTTCACTGATTAGAGAAGGTAAAACCCCAGGCAGTGTGTATGGTTCATTAGGCTACTCTCTTAACCAGACCACTGACAGACTGAATGTCCATAGTTTATTTTCTGCACAGTTCATAAATTACTAAGTATTTTTGCACCCACTTGAGTCTGGATTTGCATTCCATGCTCTAAGTGAGATGATTACAGAATGTTGATCTGTCAGTGAATAATTACTATTGAAAGGCTTCTGAGATTTGAAAGGTTTTAGAAAAAATGTCTTTAAAATTAAGCTAAATGTTTTCAGACCTTTAACAAACATCAATTCTCAATTCTTGAGTATCAGTAAGATAAAGGTAAATGCTATCTATGAAAAAGGGGAGGTAACATTATAGATACTCTGATTTGGGAAGACGAATCATATTTCAGAAGAATTTGGTTATTGTTTTCAAGGGAATCCTTTATTATATATGTCTAAAGAATCAGAAATTTGTTTAAGTGGAAAACATCAACTACGGGAACAGCCGTACTGTTCCCAAATTTTGTATGTATTTTTACTTAAAAATCATAATAAGATTATTATATTCTTCTGTTTCTCCTGGATTTGCAATTAAGGACCAAAGCTGAACACTGAAGGCACTAAGTACCCCATATTCTACTTTCAGAGAGGCTATAACAGTTGGGACCGAACACTTCTCCTTTTCCTTTTGGCCTTAAGAGTTATCAGAATTGGCCTAACAACCCTCAACATCACTCCAAAACCAAATCAATATGAAAGGACCCCCGGAGAGATAGGAGCCTACAGCCTTTGAGGCATGCAGAATTAAAAGTGACAGAACAAGGAAGATGACCTCAAGAAACATATATATTTAACCAGCAAACATGCTGACCTGCTCCTGTGTCAGTTAAACAGAGGAAAAGGACTAGAAAAGAGTTGGTGGAGTCAAGAGTGAAGGAGCCTACACTCCTCCTCACACATGTCCTTTAAACTTGTGTAGATGAGGACCTGAGTCATATAAATGGATGGAATACTGTTGGGCTCTGTCTTCTCAATATTTGTCTCAGTAGGTATCTCAAGGATACCTACTGACTGAAGGAATCCAGGCAGTAAGAAGTGGTGGAGTGGAGTTCTTCCACATCAGGAAAGAAGTACCCTTTTCACACTCTCCGAAGAACCCGCACATATTCTAGTAAGAACTAGGATTTGGATGGCTTCCACACATAGTCATTTCCCTTTAGGGTGAATGTCCTGAAGGGCACTGCCAGTTCCAAAAGTGACTTTCATTTTGTGGTCTAAACTGACACAATGTCAGTATGAAGCAGAGAAGCAGAAGTATTAACAGAGACATGTTTCATAGATGGCTCACTGGTCGTCACAGCAAGAGCCCCAGTATAGTAGTGGATTATAGCTGAAAGAGCTACAGTGCAAAATCTTTCTGAGAAGCACTTAGAGAAAGCCCAAATCAAAAGGGGATACAAAAGCAAGGACATTGGAAAGATCTGAAGACTTTGGTACCTATAGCTAGAGCAAACATTAAACACAGCCCAGCTCCTAACTGAATTAATGTAACCCTTATATAAGAGGTCTACTTAGCTCAATTTCCATTACTGAGAAGAAGTTGTCTTATTTTCAAGAAAAAAAATTATGAAGCATTGATGTGTCTGGCTCCAGGTCAAAATTCTAGGTATGATTTCTTGGGCCCAGCCACAGGCAATTACAAGCTTTGCCTGGCAGGTTCATTGGGTTAGAGAAGAAGAGGCAGCTATCTCCACACCAGAATGTGTGCACAGCCAGTGAATTGTATTTCTCTAAAAGGAGTTGCAGTCAGGCACTTAGAACACTCACTCACCCCCTGCATTTCTAGCCTAAACACCTCTGTTTGGAGGCTTCTGTATTGGGGTTTTCATTGATGCACTTCTCAGGTGCCTTCCCTAACACTTCCTTATCACAAAATCTTGGCTGAGGCGCTTTTTTCACCACTCTAAATCAGTACTTTTCTGCTGGAATCAATACGTTCCCGTTACTGCTGCGTGTATAGGTTCCGGGCTCCTCGGCAGTGAGATGATTCCTCCTACTGAGCTACATATCATCTTACTATCACTCACTGTTATTCCATGGGGAATATTGGAACACTGGGGAGGCAGAATCTATTTTTGCCTTTCGATTACACTATCATGGTAAGCGAATAAAGCTTTACCAGTTGGAAAGCATTGAAGTCATAAAAAGTATCTTCTCAGACCCCATTGGAATTGAACGAGAAATCAACAACAGAAACATAGCTGGAAATTTTCCAAAGACTTGGACACTAAACAATACATTTCTAGATAATGCACAAGTTAAGGGAGATGTCTTAGAAATTAATAAATGTTTTAGATTAAATGCAAATTAAAAGACAATCTATCAAAAATTGTAGGAAATAGAAAAGGCAGGGCTTAGAGGAAAATTTATAGCATTAAATGTGTATTTATAGCATTAAATGTGTATATAATGGGCTAAAAGATCTAAAAATCAATAGCCTCAGTTTCTACATCAGGAAACTAGAGTAACAAGAGTAGCTTACATCTATCTAAAGGAAGCAGAAAAAAAAAGAGTAAAAATCAATGAAAATAAAAGACTAAAAATCAATGAAATTCAAAATAGGAAAATAAGTAGGAAAAAACAGGCGAAACCAAAGGCTAGTTTTTTGAAAAGATAAATAAAAATTACAAACCTCTAACCATGTAAACCAAGAAAAAAAGAAGATACAAATTAATACAATCATAAACGAATGAGAAGTCGTCACTACTGATTTCATGGACATAAAAAGTATTATATAGTAATATTACAAACAACTCTATGCCCACCAATTTATAACTTAGATGAACTGGATCAATTCCTTTAAAGGCACAAACTACTGAAACTCACAGAAGTAATAGATAACTTGAATAGCTCTATATCTTTAATGAATTGGGTCAATTATCAATAATTGTCCAAACAAGCAAACCACTAGGCCCAGATTATTTTACTGGAGAAGTCTACCAAACACTAAAGGAGAATATGATACTAGTTATCCAAAATATCTTCAGAAAATAGAAGCATAAGTAACACTTTAAACTTATTCTTTGAGGTTAGCATTACTCTTATAACAAAATCAAATGAAGGTGTAATAAGAATGAATAGCTAACAAACAATATCTCTAGTGAGCATGCATTAAAAATTCAAATCCTCCAGTGCATAAAAAGACCAAGTGGGATTTATTCCAGGTACACAAATCTGGATCAACATTAGAAAATCAATCAGCAGAGTCTACCATATTGAAAGGGTACAGATGAAAAATCATATGATCATATTCATTGATGCAGAAGAATTTGACAAAATTGGCCATTCATTCATAATAAGGCTTTTAACAAACTAGGAATAGAGAACTTCCTCAAATAGAACTTCCTCAAACTTATAGAGAATGTCTACCAAAGAATCTACAGTTAACATTCCTCTTAATTATTGGGGAAAATTGGACACATTTCTTCTAAGGTCAGGAATAAGGCAAGAGTGCCCTCTTTCACCATCCCAATTCAACATTATACTAGAAGTTCTAGCTATTGCACTAATGCATGGAAGCCAACAGAAAGAATTCCTAATTGGAATTTGGAAAGAATTCCAAAGCTGGAAAAATCTTAGCAACAAAATAATGTAGCATTTTATAAAATAAATATTTTTGAGTCCAAACTGATATAAATAAATGATTAAATGCGTGAATAAATGGAGGAGAATAGATAAAACTCCCTGTAGATGACTTTTTAAGAATTATGCAGGTATTCCACTTTTTAAAAGTTTAAGCTTAATTCTCACTTAAGAGTAGGTAACAACCTTCCAAAAAGTTTGCAAAAGGATATGGTAAAAAGGGCATTGTTAAGAGCAACTTCTCAGTGGAGAAACTTGATCAACATTACTATGGCCAGGTGGTTAAATGTAACATCAACATTAATAACTAATGTTAAAAATATGTACTCCTGGGGCACCTGGGTGGCTCAGTAGGTTAAGCATCTGACTTCAGCTCAGGTAATGGTCTCATGGTTTGTGAGTTCGAGCCTCGTGTTGGGCTCTATGCTGACAGCTCAGAGCCTGGAGCCTGCTTCAGATTCTGTGTCTCCCTCTGTCTCTGTTCCTCCCCTTCTTGTGCTCTCTCTCTCTATCTCTCTCTCTCTCTCTCTCAAAAATAAATAAAGATTGAAAAGAAAAATTTTAAAAATATATACTCCTAATATGGTGACAATGACACTTTACCTCTTTTGTCTTCCCCCTAAAACATACAGCCACATTTTAAACATGAAAGAAAGATCAGATAGATACCGATTGAGAGACATACTACAAAATAACTAACCAGTCCTTTTCAAAACTTTAAAGGTCACCAAAAATAAGACCCTCACAGCCAAAAGGAACTTAATTACACATGGTTAATAAATGTAATGTGGTTTCTGGGATGAAATCCTGGAAAAGAAAAAAGGACATTAGGGAAAAACTAAGGATTTATGAACAAATAATAGCCTTTGGTCAATCAAAATATATCAATATTAGTTTCTTAACTGTGATAAAAGTATCACAATATAAGATATTAATAATAGTAGAAGCTGTGTGTACTATCCGCACAATTTTTCTGTAAATCTCTAGCCGTTCTAAAATTTTTAAAATGTTTATTTTTTAAAAGACAAAATACAAAAAAGGTAAAGAATAAAATCAATAAGAAGATGAAAAAAAGAAAAAATAAAAAAAGATATTGCATGTCCCTTCCTTCTAGCAGCATGACTTAGCAAGTGATCACATTATTTCAGCTCACGTTTTATTTTCTGAAATTTTGTCAGCCTTACTGCAAGTTTAGGCTATGAGCCTACTTGAAAATTAGGAGTTCCTATGCTAAAAGAAAGAAAACAAAATAAATAAATGAAAAGGAAGAAAATTGATTTTGGAGAAATCCCGAATCTATTCCACAATCTTATGAGATTATTTTTCAGTAGAAGAAATTCATGTAAGTTGAAAAATTTACAAAGACCAGAATTTTGGGAAATAAGGGAATACTTAACAAAACTCATGAAGAACATTCTCAGTAAGTGATATAATATTTAATTACTGATGTTAAAAATGAGGTAATCATTGTGATGTTTGAGAACAATAAGTCAAGATGATAGGACAAGATTTTTTAGAATCCAAATGGGAGTAAGAGAGAATAGATGAGCTCTGAGTAGCTCATCACAAGGTAGTTGTATATTTCTGTGTGGCAAGGGTTAGGAGAAAATATGGAAATCAGTGGACCATAGAACCACAATCATTAGTGGCAAAGTCAAGCAGAGGTACCTGGAAATTTTGGTATTGATGATAGACACTGCTCACCTCTTTGAAACTAACTAAAACAAACTGAATTGGGTAAATGTGTAAATGCTCTCAATTATATTTAAATTTAATCTCTTATCTCCCTTCAACTGTAATGATTCCTTTCCATCACACACACAGACACACACACACACACACACGCACACACACACAGAGCATTCAGTTAAATTTTGGGAGTCATTGTGATAAGAATTTAGACTTAAATCTAACCCATGGTAAAGGTGGGTGACAGTTAAAGAGCATATTTATTAGCTAGCACTTTGGTTATGCAAAATAGGCCAGGTAAGAACTGGCTTACAGAATGACTTAAGAAACCAAGTGAGGCAAGTGCAATATAAATCATGGCAGTAGGCTGGTACCAGGCACTGGTGAATACCAAAATAAAGGCAGAGACACTGAAGATAATCAGATTTTTCTCAGGGAAAGTGGCAAGTTTCTAGTGGTTTAGAGTGTCAGGCAAGAGGCTGTAGAATCTCAGTTCCTCCCACTTCTTACTCAACAAGAGTGGCTCTACTTTCTTTCTTAATAATATTGGGATTGCCTGTAAGATTTCTTGATTTCTCTTTCTGCTGCCTCATTATTGGTGTATAGAAATGCAAGTTTTCTGTATGTTGATTCTGTATCCTGTAACTTTACTGAATTCATGTATCAGTTCTCACAATATTTCAGTGGAGTCTTTTTTTTTTAATGTTTATTTATTTATTTTGAGAGAGGGAGAGAATGCGAGCTGGAGAGGGGCATAGAGAGGGAAACAGAGAATCCCAAGCCAAATCCACACTGCCAGCACAGAACCCGATGTGGGGCTTGATTTCATAAACCCTGAGATCATGACATGAGCTGAAATCAAGAGTCAGAGGTATAACTGACTGAGCCACCCGGGTGCCCCTTGGGTTTTCTACATAGAGTATCATGTCATCTGTGAATAGTGAAAGTTTTATTTCTTCCTTGCTGATTTGGATGCTTTTTCTTTTTGCTGTCTGATTGCTGAGGCTAAGACTTCCAGTACCATGTTAAACAACAATGGTGAGAGTGGACATCCCTGTCTTGTTCCTTACCATAGAGGAAAAGCTCTCAGTTTTTCCCCACTGAGGATGATATATGGCCTCTATCCCTATTTTGCTGAAGGTTTTTAACAAGAATGGATGCTGTACTTTTCAAATGCCTTTTTATGCATCTATTCAGAGTATCATATGGTTCTTATCCTTTCTTTTGTTAATATGTTGTATCATGATGATTGATTTATGAACATTGAACCACCCCTGCAGCCCAGGAATAAATCCTACTTGATCATAGTGAATGATTCTTTTAATGTACTAATAGATTCTATTTGCTAGTATTTTGTTGAGAGTTTTTGCATCCATGTTCATCAGGGATATTGGCCTGTAATTCTCTTTTTCACTGAGATCTTTGTCTGGTTTTGAAATCAAGGAAATGCTGTCCTCATAGAATGAGTTTGGAAGTTTTCCTTCCATTTCATTTTTTTTTTTTTTGGAACAGTTTAAAATGTTTTTGTAGAATTCCCCTGGGAAGCCTCTGGCTGTGGACTTTGTTTTTGAGAGATTTTTTATTACTGATTCAATTCCTTTGCTAGTTATTGGTCTGTTGAAGATTCCTATTTTTTCCTGTATCAGTTTTAGTAGTTTATATGTTTCTAGGAATTTATCCATTTCTTCTAAATTGCCCAATTTGTTTGGCATATAATTTTTCATATTATAATCATTTGCATTTCTGTGGTGTTGTTTATGATCTCTTCTCTCTCATCCCTGATTTATTTATTTGGGTCAATTCTCTTTTCTTTTTGATAAGTCTGGATAGAGGAATATTAATCATATTAATTCTTTCAAAGAACCAGCTCCTTGTCTCATCGATCTGTTCTATTGTGTGTTTTTTGTTTGTTTCTTTGTCTCTCTACTATTTATTTCTGGTCTAATCTTAATTACTTCTCTTCTTCTGTTGGCTTTAGGCTTCATTTATTGTTCTTTTTTTAACTTCTTTAGGTGTAAGATTAGCTTGCTCATTTTAGATTTTTCTTGCTTCTTGACATAGACCTGTGTTGCTATATACTTCCTTCTTATAACCACTTTTGCTACATCTCCAAAGTTTTGAACCTTCATGTTTTTATTCTCATTTGTTTCCATGCATTTTAAAAAATTTCTTCTTTAATTTCCTGGTTGACCTATTCACTCTTTAGTAACATATTCTTTAGCCTCTATGTATTTGTTGTCTTTCTATTTTTTTTTTCTTGTGGTTGACTTCATGTTTCATGGCTTTATGGTTGGAAAATATGTATAGTATTATTTCAATATTTTTATACTTGTTGAGGCCTGATTTGTGACCTAATATGTGATCTATTCCAGAGAATATCCCATGTGCACGTGAAAAGAATGTGTATTCTGCTGCTTTAGAATGAATATTCTGAATATATCTGTTGTTGTAAGTGGCATGTTAAAGTCCCCTACTATTATTGTATTATTATCAGTGAGTTCCTTTATGTTTGTTAGTTATTGTTTTACATATTAGGATATTTAAAGTTAGGGACATAAATATTTATAATCGTTAGGTCTTATTGTTGGATAGATGCCTTTATTATGATATAATGCACTTTTTTATCCCTTGTTAAAATCCTTGGCTTAAAATCTAGTTTGTCTGATATAAGAATTGCTGTTCCAGCTTTCTTTTGGCATCCATTTGCATGGTAAATGGCTCCCCTCACTTTCAATCCGCAGTGTCTTTAGGTCTAAAATCAGTCCCTTGTAGGCAGAATATAGATGAGTCTTGTTTCTTTTTCTTTCTTTCTTTCTTTCTTTCTTTCTTTCTTTCTTTCTTTCAATCAATTCTGACACTGTATGTCTTTTTGATTGGAGCATTTAGTTCGTTTATGTTCAGAGTAATTATTGATATATATGAATTTAGTACCGTTTTATTACTTGTTTTGTCATTGATTCTGGAGATTTTTTCTGTTTCTTTCTAGTCTTTGTCACTTTTGGTCTTTCTTTCCCACTCAAAGAGTCTCCTTTAATATTTTTTGCAGGGCTGATATAGTGATCACAAAATCCTTTAGGTTTTGTTTGTATGGGAAACTGTTTTTTTTCCTCCTTTTATTTTGAATAACAGCCTTGCTGGATAGAATATTCTTGGCTGCAGATTTTTCCCATTCAGCACATTGAATATACTATGCCACTTTTCTGGCCTGCCAAGTTTCTGTGGACAGGTGTTCTGCTAAACGTATGTGTCTTCCTTTAGAAGTTAGGGACTTCTTTTTTCTTGCTGCTGTTAGGAGTTTTTCTTTATTTTTATATTTTGCAAATTTAACTATGATATGTCATGGTGTTGGCCTGATTTTGACTTTTGTTTTTTGTGGGTTTTTTTCATTTTTTTAACACTTATTTATTGTTGAGAGACAGAGAGAGACAGAGCTTGAGCAGGGGAGGGGCAGAGAGAGAGGGAGACACAGAATCGAAGCAGGCTTCTATCTCTGTGCTGTCAGCACAGAACCCAATGTGGGTTCTGTGAACTGCGAGATCATGACCTGAACCACGAGATCCCATGTCCCATGAACCGCGAGATCATGGCCTGAGCTGAAGTTCGATGCTTAACCAACTGAGCCACCTAGGTGACCCAACCTGCCTTTGTTGATTTTGATGGGAGTTCTATGTACCTCCTGGATTTGGATGTCTGTTTCTTTTCCCAGATTAGGGAAGTTTTCATTTATAATTTCCTTAAATAAACCTTTGGCCCCCTTTTTTCCCCCTCTTCTGAGACTCCTATGTTACAAATGTTATTATGCTTTATGGAGTCACTGAGTTCCCCAAGTCTACATTTGTGATCTAATATTTTTCTTTTGAGCTTCATTTCACCATTATTATTTTCCATAATTTTATCTTGCGTATCATTTATTCATTTTTCTACTTTTTCCTTCCTTGTGATTATTACATCCAGTCACTTTCACATCTTGGTTATAGAATTTTTTATTTTGGCCTGACTACTTTTTAGGTATTTTATCTCCGTGGTAAGGGCCTCCCTCTTGTCTTCTATGCTTTTCTCAAGCCCACCTAGTATCCTTATGATTATTGTTTTAAATTCTGGACTAGGGATATTACTTATATCTGTTTTGATTAGAACCCTGGCCATGACCTTTTCTTATTTTTTCTTCTGGGATGAATTCCTCTGTCTTGGCACAAAGTCTGGGTCTAGGTCTCTGTCTTTCTCTGTGTATTAGGAAAGTCTGTTGTGTTTCCTGCTCCTGAGAGTACGGTTTTATAAAGAAAAGGTCATATACTGTCCAGGGCCTGGTACTTCAGGAAGTGTCTCTGCTGTATGCTGTGTATTCTCTCCTGCTGTGTTTTGACTGCTCTTTCTCTCAGGTCAGTCTTCTGCAGAATTTCTCCTTGCCTGCCCTGGGGAGTGTCTGGCCCTTGGCTAGAGTATGGTGAGTTTTCAATAGTTGTACCCTGGTATACTTGTTTAAAAAAAACCTGATGCTATTTCCACCAGAGCTGAAGCTTTATAGAACTTTATGGTCAGTAGGCGAGGTATGTGCAGGGGTTTGTGCTGGTCTTCTTGGGGAGGGACTTGCCGCTCTGGTTCTGAAACTCACTTTTTCAAAAAAGCAGTATCTGCAGAGCACAGAGAGGTGGGGTTTGATTTAAACAGTTCAGGCCACGAGTGTTGGCACTGTGCTATTTACTAAAGTTAGTTTACGCTGATAGTTAGGGGAGCGAAAAGTTGCCCGCTGTCTCTTTTGTCCCCAGAGAAGCAATGCCACCTTTTCCAGATGCACTCCAAGAAGGAGGAACCGTCTCTCCCAGTGCATCTCAGGGGATCCTCAGTTGTGCCATCCCTTTTTGGGTGATTATTGCCATCCTTCTCCGCAGGAGCACTGCAGCGCCCACAAGGCTCCATGCCAGCTATGCCATCGACCTCTAAAACTTCCATTGTTGAGCCCAACTGGTTGTAAAAACTCACAAAAATAAGCCCTTCTTATTTTCCCCGTCAATGGCTTTGGGGAAGTGTTTTCCTTGTGCAAACCCTCCTTGTGCTCCTCTCCCTCTCTCTCTCTCTCACACTCTTTCTCTGTCTCTCTTCTGCCTCTCTCTGTCACCAGGGCTCCCTCCACTGCACCCATGATACTTTTCTTCCCCAAATCATATCTCTTCACCTCCTACCTTCCACGATGTGGCCTCTTCTCTCCCTCTAGTTGTGCAGTTTGTGCTCTCAGTTCTTAGATCGATTTCTTGGGTATTCAGAATGATTTGATATTTATCTAGCTGTGTTCACAGGATGAGGCAAGTCTAGGGTCCTCCTACTATTCCCCAAATTTGATTTTGTATTAATGTGAATGTGCCAACTAAATAAGATGTATCCAAATAGTAACCATGGCACTGAATCCTCATTATAGAAAATGCAGCCTATGGAGAGTACATTAGATCAAGAACAAAAGCATGATTTGAGGAAGGTACCTTATTGAAACGTTTATACAGACTCAAGCTGCACTGGAAGGAAAGTGATGGTAAACATGTTATCTTAGGAAATCATGATGAGAAGGAAAAGGGTCAAGATGCCGACTGCTTGATCTGACACTTACAAATACAGATTGCTGAAGGTTGAGGCCAAAAGGGCCAATGAAAGACCAGGCAGAAGAGACAGAAGCGGTGGTCTGGCCTAGGAAGTTTGAACAACTTGTTGTCAAAGTGGTGCTTGGATTCAGACATGGAATATGAGTTCTGATATATAGAATCACAAGTCAGAGAAAGGCTATGGATCAAAATCAGGCTATTAGAGAAAAAAGAAGAGGAAAATTGTCATTATTGCATCAGGGACCATTTAGGCCAAAATATCAACAGGGTTATAACTAGAAAGACAGGTAAATAGGTCAATAGGGAAGAATTTTAAGTGATAGAGTAAAGTATCACTATGATTTGTCTTTTGTTGTCCTCCATTTCATAGGTCAGAGGGCCAAAAAGAACTACCTATAGTTCAAATCATGCAACAAAATTATTACTTGGAGACGATATTATCAACCAATCAGCTGAAGGCAGACATACTAGTAATGCATTCTCTGGCTCTGCATTACTCAGTTGGCTATGTTAAACTCACACTATGACCACAGGCCTTCAGCTACCCATTATCTTGGTAGAACAGAATGGCAGCAAACCATGCAGAAATATTTCAGGAATCTTCAATATAAAGAGTGGCTTGTGAGGATATAGTTAAAGTAGAGGCACTGGCCAGGAGTTTAAGAGACATCTGTTTCAGGGCTGTTGTTTCACAAAATATAGTTTTCTTTGATCTTGGATAAGTATAAAATTATGCCCCCTTGCATAATATTCCATTCCAAGTAGGAATGCTACTTTCTCCTACTTCCATAAGTGTATTATGTAGAGCAGAATAACATCTATAAAATAATAAAATAAAATAAAATTGGGCTCTTTGGACAAATAATCACTATGCAAATCTATGTTGTAATAGCTATAATTGCTATTATTGGAAACTGCATAGAATTCAGTGAGATTATAAGGAGTGCTCTTTTATTGGTAGTAGCAGTCTGTGTACTATTTTAATATTTTGGGTGGCTTTGAATTTTAGTTTAAATTTTTCTAGGAATGATTGTGGGAATTGACTCTAACTTACTTCTGTTGAGCCAAAAATACATCTGGCACATTATTAATAGATAACATCAAATATCATCATTTTGGGGTGTCAATGCATTAAAATATACAATTTCCTTTCAGCTTCTGTCCTTGTATGTACCATTTGATAAAAATTGGGTATTTCGTGACTCCTTTTAGTCCCAATTTCATAATTTGCACTTTATGACCAGAGAGATTGAACATGCCTGAAGTAAGTCTATTTGATGGTGGTTTTCAATATGAGTCTCGATGCATTCATACTCAGAATGAGTGCTACATAGCTGCAGACCTGTCTGTGGGAATGTGGCTGTTTAATTACCAATTCAGCTGTAATCTCTGACTAGATGTAATGACAGTAATTCTCTAAGTCCAGTGTCTTTCAACGTTCTTTTAAAATATATTTACTTATAATTTTCTTTATATATATTTATAATGTATATATGCATGCATTTATATATACATATATGTATATATGTACATAAATATGTATATAAGTACATGCATAGGTATGTGTATAGAGGAGACTAAGGATGTTGTACTGATCAATAAAATGTAATACGATATTATCTATTCTGTTTTTTTTACTTTAATTTTTAAATTTTTACTTATTTTTGAGAGAAAGAGAGATAGAGTGTGAGTGGGGGAGGGGCAGAGTGATATGGAGACACAGAATCCAAAGCAAGCTCCAGGCTCCAAGGTGTCAGCACAGAGCCCCACACACAGCTCGAACTCACAAACTGTGAGAGTATGACCTGAGCTGAAGTCAGACGCTCAACTGACTGAGCCATTCAGGCGCCCCATCTATTCTAAGTGGTTTTAATTTTTGATAATTTGGATTTTAAAAGTTACTTGTTTTTTTTTTAAATAGGTTACAAAATAAAGAATCATGATTAACTAGACTGGAGAAAATAAATTCTATAACATATAAAAGTTATTTGTGGGGCACATGGATGGCTCAGTTGGTGAGGCGACCCACTTCGGCTCAGGTCATGATCTTGCAGTTTGTGAGTTTGAGCCCCGCCTCAGGCTCTGCGCTGACAGCTCAGAGCCTGGAGCCTGCTTCAAATTCTGTTTCCCCCTCTCTCTACCCCTCCCCTGCTCACGCTCTGTGTCTCTCTGTCTCTCAATAATAAATAAACGTTAAAAAAATTAAAAGTTATTTGTTATATCTTTAAAAAGATATTTGAATTTACAAGTTATGATACGTTAGATAATTCTCCCATGCTTTCTCCCCCAGCTTTACTGAGGTATAGTTAACAATGTAAGTTGTAAGATACTTAAAGTGTACAACATGATTTGATGTATGTATGCATCATGAAAGGATTCTCATCATCAAAATAATGAACACATCCATCACTTCACTTATTTACCTTTTTTTATGAGGCTACTTAAGTTCTATTCTCTGAGAAAATTTCAGTGATAGAATATGGTGTTATGAACTGTAATCACTATATTTTACATTATAGCTTCAGACCTTATTCATCTTGTAACTGAAAGTTTGTGCCCTTTTGCCAAACTTTTCCTATTTTCCCCACTGCCTAGTTCCTGACAATCACTTTTTGACTTCCTTTTTCTATGAGCTTGACATTTCTTTTTCTTTTTTGGATTCTATTTATAAGTGATACCATGTAGTATTTACAGTATTTTCCTTTCTCTGTCTGGGTTATTTTATTTAGTATAATACCCTTGTGTTTATCCATGTTGTTGCAAATGACAGGTTTTCCTTCTTTTTAAAGGTAGAATAATATTCCATTGTGTGTGTGTGTGTATGCATATATATATATATATATATATATATATAAAGGAGCTTTATATACATATATATACACAAATATATATGTATATATGTACATATATATGTGTATACATAAAGGACCTTTCTTAAACACACAAAGCAAAACAATAAATTTACTTCAATTATACAGAAAAGTCCTTAGTAAGCTTTAAAATAACAGATTTTTAAAGAGAAAAGAAATATATAATAATTTATGAATGCAACCTATGCATGTGTAATCATACTTGGCACTTTTGGACTCTGTCTTATAACTTGTAGTTTTACTTCTTTAAGTTATTTTTGGGTAATAGAAAAATGTTCCCCTATCATCTCTATATTATATATTTTTATGGAAAATGTAAAAAATAATTTTTCTATTTGAATAAAGGAAAATTTACATCATAAGGTAAAAATGCAAAATAATGCCATATTGTATCTTCCTTCCAAAATAAAGTCAAATGTCTGGAAGGATAAATGCAGAGAAAATATATAACATGAAAAAATAGTTGCATCTTAGTACACTATCACTTTTTCTCTATTAATCATTTGGTTACTTCCCAGTTCTTCTGTAGCAATAAACCATGACTTAGCTTGAATTAACATAGAATAAAGAATATGTATTTGAAGCTATACACTACCTTCCACTTTTTTTTAGCAATACTTTACTGTATAGAATAACCTTTTATTTTATGTATTACAGTAAGATGGCACATGTTGTTATAAAAGTATAATGGGACTAAGGGGAAGATATTTACAAGCAGGCTAAAAGTAGATTACCCAGTTAACCAACAGAATTATTGGCCACCAACAATTCTTTCAAACTCCTTCATGAAGATACAAAGGTATTTTCCCTGTCTTGAATCCTTACTGGCTCTCTGACTTGTTTTAACTAAGAGGATGAGGAAGAAGTGATGTTGTGTGAGTTCTAGAGCTTGGCAGCTTCCATTGCATTCTCTTGGGATCCAGCCAAAAGTACAAAAGCTAGGATACAATTGATTACCGAGTGGTAAGAAACAGCCCCAGCTAGCCCCCAGGCATTCCAGATACCACAGTGGAGGTGCCATGAGTGTGAATACAATCATCTTGAATGTGCTGTCCCAGCCATGCCTCTAGTCAAAGACAACCAAATAAGTGAACATTTGTATCCTCAGCCAACATTACATGGCACAGAGAAAACTCCAACTAGGTCAGCCAACATTCAAAATTATAAGAAATAATGAAAAGCAATAAATCATTACTGTTTTAAGCCAATAGATTTTGGATTAGTTTGTTACAGGGAATGCTATAACTGAAACATGGGTTCTTTGAGAGTATACATTATTTTCAATATAAGATATATGAACAAATAATTTTGCTGCAAGGAAAAAGGACCAATTACTCCATCTTCATTCTCATGAGTTAGAAATAAAGATAATTTAAATATATGAGAAATTAAGATGATTACTAATATTTGTTAGAATACTTTCAGCTACAAGTACAAAATTCTTTCCCTATATTCGCTTAAAAAAACAAAGACATTAATAAGGCTACTTGATAAGAAGTCTAGACATAAAGAGCATGAGATTCTTGATCTCAGGGTTGTGAGGTCAAACTCCATGTTGGTTACAGAGATTACTGAAAAAATGAATTAATTAAAAAAAACCCCATTATTGGTGTAATGGCTTCACAGTATCTTGAAATAACTAGGCTCTTTTCATCCTTCTATGTTTCACTGTCAGCAGGTTACTTTTTGTGTCATGGATGTAAGATGACTGGCCTCAGTTTTAGATGTTGTATTTATGTCAAGGCAAGAAAGGTGCTGTTATGTGTATGCTTCTTTTTGAATAGAAAATAAGTTTTTCTAGAAGCAATTTCAATCAAATTGTAGTCACGTGCTATATTCCATTCACCAGAAAGGTTTTACAGGGCCATAACTGGCTGCAGTGGGACACTGGAAAATTCACACCTGTCAAATGAATACAAAATTATCATGACAGCCTAGACTGGTTTTGCTTGCTCAACATGTGTAAGGACACCAATGTAACTCTGAACAAAAGTGGATTCTACTAACAAGAAAAAAAGCCTGATAAATAAGCAACCAAAAAAATTTGGTAAATGAAGGAATTCATTCATACTAGTACCTTAATATTTTGAGTTTGGGAAGATGTTTTGTTTTTCTTTTTAAATCCATGACGGCTGTTGCTTACAAAACACTGGCAAGAGTAACTACAAGCTTTTCAAATCCGTGAAAGGAAATTTCTTCCTATTACTATTTTTGTGAGAAGTACTTTTTTTAAAAAAAAGTAAATGATATTGACTTTTATTGAATTCTTTTCATTACTTATTAATATTATATTTATGAATGATATTAATTGATTTTTTTAATGAGAAATTAATTTTGCATTCCTTGGGTGTATCCAACTCTGTCATGATATATTATCTCTTTTACATTTAAAAATATTTGTTTTATAAATATTTTGTTTATTAACTTTATGTCCATGTTTGTGAATGAAATAGGCCTCTTATTTTCTGATGCTTTAGTGTTCTTTTCTGATTTGGGGACTCAGGTTATTCTAACATCATAAAATAATTTGAAGAGCATTCTTATTTTTCTTCCCCAGAAATTCTTATATATGATTAGATTTATTTGTTCCTTTAATGTCGTCACTGGTTCACACTGAGCAAAGGTAACTACAACCACAGTCAAAATATAGAATAATTTCATCACCACCAAGCTACTATTTTTTTAATGTTTATTTATTTTTGAGAGACAAAGTGCAAAAGGGCAAAGAGAAAGGGAGACACAGAATCTGAAGCAGGCTACAGGCGCTGAGTTGTCAGCACAGAGCCCAATCTGGGGCTCACACCCACAAGCTGCGAGATCATGACCCCAGCTGAAGTCAGACAGGAAACCGACTGAGCCACCCAAGCGTCCCACTAAGCGTCCCACCAAGACAATAGCCAATTATCTATCGTCTCACCTGCAACCCCTGGCAACTGATAATCTGGTTTCTGTTCTAATACTTTTACTTCTTTTTTAGAATATACAGAATTACACCTAGAATATAAGAAACATCCTCCCCTCCGCCTCTCTTTAGGATATTTTCTCCAGTGTTTTTAAGTATTCACTCATAAAATCTATGTTTGTGTGGTTGGTAGCCTCTAACATGGCCCCCAGTGATCTCCCCCCTTGCTATGATGCTCTTGTGCAATATGCTCCCCTTGAATATAGGCTGGATTTATTGACTCACTTCTAATATGTAATGGGATTTCACTTTCAAGATTAAGTTAGAAAAAGACTGTGGTTTCCATTTCGGTGCTCTCTCTAGATCTCTCTCAGATTGTTCTCTGGGGAAGCCAGCTACCATGAACTGATGCATCTATGTGGAAAACACTGCATGAGTGAGCTTAGAAGCAGATCTTCTGAGACCTGCCAAGAGCCATAGGAGTGAGGTTGGAGAGGGATCTTCCCCAGTTGAGACTTGAGGTGATTACAGACACCTAGATCACAGACTTGGAAGTGACTGTGAAACAGAAAAATTCAGCTGAGACACTCCTGGATTCCTGACAGAGAGAAACAATGAGAAAACAAATATTTGGGTTTTTTAGCTGCTAAGTTTTAGGGTATAATTAGTTTCCTATGGCTGCTGTAACAAATTACCACAAACTAGGTAGTTTAATGTGATTTTTGTAGAGTTCTGGAGTCTTAGAAATCTGAAAACAATTTCACTGTGTCAAACTGAAGGTATCAACCATTCCTTTGGGGGCTTTGGGGGACAATCTGTTTGTTGCCTCTTCTAGTTTCTGGTGGCTATGGCATTCATTGGTTTGTAACTGTATATACTCCAATCTCTGCCTTTGTATTCACATTGCCTTACTCCTCTGTGTAATTTCCCTGTGCCTCTCTCTTATAAGGACACATTTGATTGGATTTAGGACCCACCTGATAATCCAGATAATTTCCTCATATCAAAATTCTTAACTTAATCACATCTGGAAAAAAAAATTACATAAAGTAACATTCATGGATTCTATTGATTAAGGTTTGATTTCTTTAGGTCCACTACCTAAGGTAATTTGTAATGTAATAATAGGTAACTAATACACTGATCTTTACAGATTTGAATCTTCATAGGTTTAGAATTAGCTCTTACTGCTTGAGGTCTAGCAACAATTGACTTTTCTGAATTTTCTCTGCCAGTTTTTTTTAATTATTTTTTTTTATTATGGCCAAAAAATGGAAAATGTTTACTTGAAGTCTTTTCTGTCTTGTGATATCACCAAAATCAGAATCTGATATACATTATTACACTGATTCTTTCCAACCCATTTACTTGAAGTATCTGGCTCAGAAGACACATGGTCTGCCTCTCAAATTATTATAGGTCACATGTCTCCAAAAGTTTTGCTAACCATTCCATAACTTCCCATCTCTTTAATATTCAATAAGAAATTCACCATCACTGAATGCTGAATTACTAAGATAATTTGTATTTTAGGTTTCTTCTACCATAGTATACCGTTTCTGATACCAAGTTCTGTATTAGACAGAATAACATTAGCTTTATAAGAGATAAACTCTAAAATCTGTGTGAGTTAATAAAATATAAATTAATTTCTCCTTTATGGGAAGCCTCCAACATACATGGTCTCGATTAGAAAGAAGCTCTTCTCTAAGCAGTGTTTCAAAATTCCATTCAAATCATGGCTATTGTATCTTTGCAAAGGGCTTCTGTATCTCTGCACAGTGCCATGAAGGTGGTATTGGAATAAGCATGGAGAATTATTCGTGGGACATGTTTATAGTACTAGCTTGGAAGAAACATACATCATTTCTGCTCACATTTCACTGAATAAAATAGCATCTGTGGCAATTTACACTGCATGCATTTTCTTTCGTTAACTGGAATTAAGTTTGAGAAATGTAGTCCAGCTGTTTTCTCAAAAGATGATATGGGTTTGATGATCACCTAAGAATCTCTACAACACTGTTGATATCCTTTTTTTGAAATTTGGTATAACTTGCTTGGTGGCTTTGACCGTAGTCGATTTTCATGAAAACTTCCATGTATGCATGAAGAGATTGCATTGATGACAGTATTTGTGTGTTTCTTTGATCATTCTTGTTAATTATGTTGTTTTAACTGCCATGTCTTCATTAATTTTTTTTCTCTTATCTATAATTTGGTGGCCAAATGTGTGAAAAATCTCCTATAATTATTCCAGTTTTATGAATTTCTCTTATTAGTATTTTCAGGTTTATTATGTATTTGAAACTATTTTATTACGTGCTTACAAGTTTAAAAATTTTAACTCCATCCTTATGAATTAAACATTTTATTAACAGAAATATCCACCCTTAGTAAATTTTTGCCCTAACTGCTACCTTTTTCTGCTATTAATATACCTACAATAATTTTCTACTGGTTTATATTTACCTGGTATATATTTTTCTTTACTTTGTCTTATGATAACTTTACATTCTTATACACTCACTACATATAGCTAGGTCTTTTTAAAACACACTTGGGTAATCTTTATCTTTTTAGTAGAAAAAAATATTTTTTTACATTTAATATTATCACCAATAGATTTAGATTTATGGCAATTACTCATCTTATTTTGCCCCTTTTATTTGTTGCATATTATACTGGTGTTTTTTCTCCTTTGTTGAGTTTGTTGCCCCTTCCACTCACTCTTTTTCATATATCTCCTAGTTTGAAAATTATATATGCTAGTGTTTTCCTTTTATTAGTCTTCCTAGAATTCACTAGAACTATTTTAGCTTATCAAAGCTCAATATTACTTTACTCTTCTACTAAACAAGGACTTTAAAATGTTCTAACTGTAATTATCTCTTTCCCAGATCATATTGCTATGATTTCAGTTTTATATCTTGATTTTCTTAACAGTACAATAAAATATTTTTATTGTTTTATATAATTTAATATTTATATATAATTTTACTGTTATTTTTGCACATAATTCCTTCTTAAATCATATTTTTAGAACTGGCTATCTAATACATATCTATTAGATACATATGGCTATTTAAATTTAAGTCAATTAAAATTTAAATTTAAAATTCTCTTTCTCAGTCACAGTAGTGACATCTCAAGAGCTCAAAGTCACATGTAGCTTGTGCTTACTATATTGAGCAGGACAGTTGTAGAATATTTCCATCATTGAAGAAAATTCCATTAGATAGCACTGCTTTATAGATTATTTTAGTTATATATTTTTTTAAATAGTGAATACAAACTTTTGTTATTTTGAAAATGTTTTTACTTTGGACTCTTTCATGAAAGACAATTTAATGGATCTACAGTTCTAATTCAATGGTATTTTCTCTAATCACTATAAATATATTATCCACTGTATTTGTATTTCCATTATGATATTTAGAAGGCAGCTGTTGGACTAATGGTCATTCAGTTGTAGGTAATCCATCTGATCTCTAACTGCTTATAAAATTTTCTCTTTCTCTTTGGTGTTCTGCCATTTCACATACTCGATCCTGAAGGACATTTTTTACTTGTTTTTCTTGTACTTTGTATAGCTACCTGAATCTGTGATTTTATCTTTTCTCAATTCTAGAAAACTATTAGCTATTTCCCTTTGATAATTGTCTCATTCCAGTTTTCTCTTTTATAATGATAGAAATTTAATTTTCCACCTGTTTTTCTTGGCTTACTCTCTTAATTTTTACTTTCTATTTATTTCTCTAGATCTTTTTATGCCTTACTTCATATAATTTCCTTATGTATACATTACTCATCTCACTAAGTCCTTATTTATTTAAGCCCAGTTTGCAGTTTGAGCTATTGTTTTTGTTTTTTTTTTTTTAATTTCAATTATTGTATTTTTAATTTCTAAAAATTAGATTTTGTTTTCCAAAATAAGCTTGGTCAATTATTTTCTATTTAAATGTTCCGTTTATTTTCAAAGAATGTCTTTAACTATGTAAAATACATTTATTTTATACCGTATTGCTTACAATTTCAATATATGAGATCTCCAAAGACTTATTTTGCATGGATGTTTTTCTGCTGAAGTTTATGATGGTGGATTTCATTTGTTTGTTTGTTTACATATTATTTATTTTTGATAGACAGAAACAGAGCTTGAGTGGGGGAGGAGCAGAGAGAGGAGACACAGAATCCGAAGCTGACTCCAGGCTCTGACCTGTCAGCACAGAGGCCAATGCAGCTCTCAAACTCACTAACCGTGAGATCATGATCTGAGCTGAAGTCAGACCCTTAACCAACTGAGCCACCCAGGCACCCGTGTCGATTTTTTTTTTAATGGTAACTGTTTATTCCTCTGACCTCTATTTGTTTGAATTATTTGAGGATTCTATTGAAGTACACTGTTCTAGAAATAATTTCTGCTTGCTTTCAATCAGTTGCCTAAAAATTTCACCAGCTTACTACTATTTAACCTTTTGACTTGAAGTTTTTGCACCCATTCAGGTAGAAATTCTGGCTTCAAAACTGCAGGATTTAATAGATAAATAGTTATGATTCTGAGAATCTTCTGATATCTGGTAAATTTTGCCTTTTGTTCTCATTTTTCCTTATGCAATTATGTGTTAAATTATGCCCAAGTTTTATGTGGGTGGAAAGTTATCCTCCTCTTGGTCTCTGTGATTTGCTACCAGTCTCTTTGCCAAAAGGCTTATGAAAGTCCCTGGTGTCTCCAGACTGCCAGGGTTAAGCAGATGTCCTCAATGATAATGAATTTCTAGAGCTCACTAACTCATTGGGTACTCACTTTCCAGCATTTACTGGGAATAGGTTGTTTCCTTTGATCCATCACCGGCTCAGCTAGCTGGTCCCTATAAAGAAGTTAGTGTGCTGATATCCTTTGCCATTTTATAAGTTCCATAGTTTTCATTTTCATAAACTAAAATGAATGTAAACTAAAATGTTTGAAAATCTTAACTATTTTTAGCTATGTTATTTTTGTTTTCCAAAATTATTCCATATTGAATTATATTTTCCAGATCAAACATAAAATAAATTTTAAATTTCAAGGTAATATATATTGTCTTAGTTTAATTCCTCAAGTTGTATATAGTATAAACAATATACCACAATGATTAGCATTAATCAATTTTCCCGTAAGACACGAGTTTTAAACTGGACTCTATAATTCCAGATTAGAGGTAGTGAATCATGTCACAAAGAGAGATAACAGGGACAGAAGGTTAGGCATACGCCCTCTTGTTTTATCCTGCTCAATGAAATACTCGATTTTTTCCAATTTTACATACTGAAATTCCAAGCAATATTTCACTTGAATAAAAAGCTGCATCAATTTAGGAATGGCTTGAAAATTACTGTTGAAAATCCTCTATTTTCCTTTAATGTTTTGGGCACTGACTCAGTTGTAAAGGGGAACCTTAATTATCTTGCTTGAGAATACTTTGATTTGTATGGTTAACGAGATTTTTATTGAAATAATATTCATTCATTCATTCGAGAGCAGGTAATTAGGTGCTTATTCAGAGTCCATAATATAGTTTATTATATAATATATAAATAATAAATACAAATGCATAGGAATATATAATAACTATATATACATATATATATCTTTTTGCATTACAATATTAATTGGTGAGGAGTTTTGTTCATACACTTGATTAAATTATGAGATTTAGACAATCCTGAATGCAGCATTCAAGTGTAGAAAGCTTTAGGAAATAGAAAATCCATAAAAATTATTGCTCTTCAAACTGTATGGTAATGTGGAGTCCCTGCTAGCTCGTATGCATAGTGTATAATGTTTACATAGGCTTGAGAGTGAGAAAACAGGGAGATGGTTGAAAAAATGGTGAAATTTGAAATAGGATTGAAATTTGAAATTAACATCTTCTGGATATGATAACAATGGAACTTAAAACAGAAATCACACTTTGAAATATGGTTATTAAATAACTCTTGGGATGATCTATGACTACGTTAAATGGCTAATTCCTAACACCATCTTTAATATCTCTGGGAAGGAAAGCAGTAACATCCTCAGAAAAGGGACAGCATCCTGATAGAGATGAAGTGGAGGGGGAGCATTTCTTAAAAATATATGAAGTTTCTATCATAAAATCAAAAACATTCTTTCTGTAAATATTTACTTTGACCACTGAAATGAACCAGAATTTCACAAACTATCTATGTTTCCCACCTGCTACAGATGGCAAAAAAGTGCTTGGTTGCCAAAGGTGTAATCTCTTGAGGGCTGAAAAATAAATGATTTATTCTAAGACAACAAAGACATGTTTTCTTACCAGCTGTCCAGTTTAGATGTCGAATTCTAAGAAGAATTCCCATGGGAAATTTTGTATCTGTTACAAGTTTATTAGAGAGGGGCATGCTAGTGGCTTAGCGGTCATTTCCAAAGAGAGTCGTAATAGTACTTAATTTTGTAAGAATCTGATTAAAAATTAAACACTTGGTTCTCTGTCCAAAGAGTTAGCTGACTACAGATTTGCAGCGCTCTGAAAGAAAGATACACTTTTAGATGTAAGTATGTTATATGCATACTGGCATTAAGATAGGAGAGATGATTTCCATCATTCTAGATGTATAACAATCCAGTTCTATAATTAAATCATAACTTATGCCATCAAACTTGAGAATCTTAGGGAATTAAGACCATATTACGCATCTCCATTAATTATGCCTAAATATATTATTTGGCAGTATTAAAAGCTATTTGCTCTCTATTGGAAAACTACAGATTATAGCAGATCTCATTTGCTACCAACGAATGAGAGGATAGAAAGATTACCAGTTAGAAAATACACCAATGAAAATTTATTGTTCAGCCGATTATTTGATTAAATACGTTTTGAATAAAGTATTCCACTTTTAAAATGCACATTTTGGATTATATTTGTCATTGAATCAGTGAGACTTTCCTTTTATATTAGACTTTTTTTCTCTTAAAAATAATTTCATTGCATATTTCTAGCTCCTGTTGTAAAGCAAGAACATCTCTCTCTCAATCCTTCTAAGTCATTATAGAAATTATATAAAAATGGTTTACTTAATAATTATAAAATTATTTCAGCTTTATCGGTGTTAGAGTACATGAAAGATTGCATGGGAAATTTTACATGATTCCAGCAATACTGACAGCAGGTAAATATGACTAGGGGAGACTCAGAACAAAGGAAATACTGGTCTGAGTCACTAGAGCTAAGTGAGGCTCTTCTCAAGGAAGCCTCAGAGAGCTTTTACATCAAGAGTGGTGGAGAGGGGAAGCATCAGATTAATTTATTAAAGAACTGTATTAAAATAACTTGGCTATTAGGACAACTTTTGTTTTACACTCTGTAAGTACAGCAGCTTTTGCCCATAGCACAGAGCTGGAGAGAGCTATTGTTAAATGACTTGATAGCTACATAGAGAGATGGGAATTTAGGAAGGTGCTTCGTCCTAATAAAGTAGTGAACAGAGTAAGGCATCAACTGAAACTCATCAACAGAAAAGGAGGAAACAATATGTGGGAGAATAGGGGAGACAATTTGGCAGAGCAATAAAATAAACTGAATTGCTTCATCTTTCCAGAGTAAAACCCCATTTATGTGGCAGTCAGATTCGATGTTCACCCTGTCGGCTTTCCTCCCATATTCCAGTTTGTGAACCCTGCCTGTTGAAATATCAGCTCCAGTTATAAACAAATAGTTCACTTTCAATCAAAAGAGGTTAGTTTGGAAAGCATTCCTGTACCCGGTTTAATATTAACCTTTGCCAGCTACCTACTTTAACATAATCCTTAGTTAATAAATTCATCTGAATAACCAAGGACACAGGCTTTGAAGTAAAACCCTCAGCATAAAAGCAAAGACCCGACATGAACCAAGAGACGGACTGTAGGAAAAAAGATAATGTAGCTATAAACATAAAAACAAATTCCAATTATTGTCCCCAGAAACCTTCAATAGGTATTTCCTGAATAAAACTAAAACTGTTTAATATAGAAAGTGGTGTGAGAGACACATGGAGGAAACTGCACATATCTTTTTTGAGATAGTGATTCTGTTTCCTTTGGAAAAATACCCAAAAGTAGAATTGCTGGGCCTATAGCAGTTCTATTTTTTTAATTTTTGAGGAACTTCTGTACTTTTCTCCATAGTTGCTGCATCAATTTATTCTCACCAATGTAATATTCTAATTTTTGTTTTTGTGTTATCTTTATAATTTAAAAAAATTGTAGAGTGCATTGAGACTTTATAAAGTTGTGAAAGATTAAAAAAACACTATGTGCTTACTCTTTATTTCTGCTTCGTCCTCCAAAATACTGATAGTTACTTATAAGTTTGCAAGCTTTTAAATAACTATAGTCAATTTGTCTATATTTTTCTAAAAATAGTCCCTAAATAGGTGGATCTAATAAATCCAGTGTATGAAAGCAATTTGTTAATACCACTGAACCAATAAGTAATACTGTGCCTTATTTGTGCATGCTTGATTGTATACACAATATGAAAGATGGACACGGAGACCAGCTGCTTTTTAAACTACCAAGTGGAAGTTTCACCTGATTGTCTATTTTCACATATCCTTGTCAGTCTAAACTGCAGCTATAGGAAAAGTTACCCTTATGTATATAAAACACTAAGCATTTAAAGAGTGCTAAAGAATTTGAAATGCACAGTCCCTATTTCTTTTCTCTGTGTAGCCAATTATTGCTGAGAATAACTACTCATTGATGTAGCTCAGTTACTCTTATTTTTTTGGAAATTTATGTAAAGCAAACGGTTCTAGTTGCAGGAATAACAATATATATACAACATTAGTTTCCTATGTCTTAAAGAGCCTGAGAATCTTATGTTTATAAAATATTTCCTTTTGGGTCGTGATTTATTTTTATTCAGTTTTGGTTTATATGAATCTGGTTTAAGTTCTTATGGCTATCAGAACATAACATAAAGATTCACAATTCCCCAGACAGTGTCTCTACATTCATTTGTTGTAGACTGGATAGAAAACGTTTTGCAAGAGACCCAATCCATAGCTTTAAAATTCTTAGACACAAATGGTATATTCTACCTAAAATTCAAAGTCCAAAAGAAATTGCAGTACCTAAACTGACACTGAAAATTGACTGGTCTTGGTGAAATAGGGATTGCTATCAGCTTTGTAACTAGTGAGTAGATACACATTTTGGGGGAGTTAATAATTTGTCAAATTGGTCATGCAGCAAATTGGTCTTGTGATGAATGGTTATTGGTGAATGGATTTTCTGCAAATTGATCTACAGGCATTTACTCCACCACTCCAGAATGATGACCCAAAAGGTCATCCTCACCATTGTGACAAGCTACTGAAAAGTATATGCAAGGATATACAGAGATACTTGCACAGATGGTCTAGAGAACACCATGTCATACCTGTAGTTTTGCACTGCTGCTGTGGAGAGGGTTTCTATAGTTTTAACAATGAATATAGATTGTTTTTGAAATTATATCAAATAAATGAATGGACAGCCATATAAATTATTGGCTTATTTATAATGAAACTGAAATCAAATAATTTCTCCATAGGTCATTTTTAGTCCAGTCATTTTTTAAATTTGTTTTTAATATGTCCCAATTCATAGATCTCATACAGGTGCACAAAGATAACCAATTCTAAGAAATTTTCACTTTAATATTAATTCAAGGGGATGATTGGGAAAACCAATCTAATTGGGAAAACTAATGCTAGTTGTGGGCATACTCATTCTAATAGATTCATATTGTGGGATAAATTTAATTGAATAGATAGTTGGAATTGCCTTTTTTCCTTTGTTGTACTTGTGTGTCCCTTTACTAACCATTTTTTAAGAAGTCCAACATTAGTTCCTTCTTCTATAGTATTTTCTTTTCATATGAATTTTTCTTGTACGGACATTTTATTTTTTTCCTTTCTTTGGAGGAGCATAAAGTGCATTTTTGTGCCTCCTTTGTGCTTATGCTGCTTGGGTTACATGATCCTACTTCAGGAACTACTTGACCTATAAGTGTGTGGCTTTGTGTAGTTTTTTCAGACTCTTCTTTTTAACCTGCAGCTCTCCAAATGTGGCTATTTTCTATTACCTGGTTTCTGAGCTATGTTTCTTATCCTGCATCAGAAACTTGGCTTCGATCTCTGGTTGACTTCTATTTCATTTTCTTTGGCTTATCCTCCCTTCATTTGTATTAATGTCTTCCTTCTCCATTCCCGTTTCCCTCATATTTAGACTTCACACGAAGCTGACTGCTCAAAAATAAATATGCTTCATCTCACTTACTCCACAAGAGCTGTCTTCTTCCTGCTGTAGCTCGTTTAGGCTCAGCTACTTTTTACATGGTGCCTCTTATCTTTTCTTATCACAATGTGAAAACCATCTTCTTTATTTTTCACATCTATTTTTAAAACCTCTCTTATTTCCTTTATCTTCTAGAGCCCCCAAAGACTCCTCTGGTGATGATACGAACTGAGAAATTTATTGTGTGTTTTTCTTCCTTGAGTCGGTGAAACCAGGCACACTTTGCCCGCCCAGGTTTCTTAGGAAATATTCTGTGGGAATTTGAGTAACCATATCCTTTTAATCACAAAGCTTGCAGCCATTTCCAATTTGAGAGAAGGAACTAAGAGTCAGTTTAAAACAGTATTAAGAGCACTGGCTTTGGATTCAAACTTCATCTGTACTCCCAATTTTCCCACTTCTAGAGTTGGGGTCTTAGGGAAATTCGTGTATCCTCTTTCAGCTTGTGTTTTTCCTTTGCAATATTATTAGAACACATGATAACTTGTGTATATGCATGTGTGAATGAAATGGTATTTATGAGAACACTTGGGTAAATGTATGGCACATTATTAACACACTTAGTAAATAAATGCTCTAATTAGTAATTCTTATTTTTAATATGCAATTATTCTTTGTGTCATAAACATCACGTCAAATAATGTCCTAAGCCTCATACCGAGCATTATTTGTGCACAGTTGTTTAATTATTGTTCCTTTGCCTCACTCCATGCAAAGTTATGTATAACGTAGATAATTTATTCTTACGTTGCCATTACTCTATAACTTACTACCAAGTCCAAGACACAAAACTGTGTGCCAATTTAACCATAACTGTTGATTTATCCCAATTTGCCTTATTTCACAACCTCTCCTGTGTCCATTGGCTCATTATAAAAAAGAAACAATTTTTTATTTTGACCTACTAAGTTGAATCTCATCCATATTGAACTAGTTTTTTTTCAATGATAAAAATTTGTATTTGTTTTTTTGTTTCTCAATATGAATCTTTCAGTGGCCCCCTAAGCAATTGAATTGTTTTAGTTATAGCACCTTCAAATTCATTAAAATTGAATATTTATGCCTCAGTACATTGTTTCTTTCTGGGGAAATGACTAATATTTGTAAAAATGACACTGGCAATGTCTTTCTGCTCTTCTCTTCCATCAGGATTTTATATCACTTACTCAATTCTGCTCCTCTTTGCAAACCTCATCCCCATGGCCTTTTAAGGAAGAAACCTGGCAAATAAGAACACCTTTTTTCTTTCTTTTTCCTTCTTATTTTGTAATTTTAACACCCCAATCGCTTACCATCCTTTTTTAAGTCTTCATTATTTTGATTTCTTTCATGTCTTCAATTGTAGATGGCTAATGATCCTTTCTTTATCCTTTATTCAGATAATCAGAGAAGTTTGGGACCCCACTTATCTTGTCCATTGCTCTTGTCCTGATGTTCTTCTGGAAGCTACTTTCTAACAGGTTTTTTATCATGGCATATGCCTACATCATGATTTAACTTCCATTGCTTCCTATACTGCCCCACATTACCCTCCTCATCATGCTGTGTTCTCCTTGGCTTTTCTCAGGATCTACAACCTATGGTAGGAGATGTCACTTCAGATTCACAGCATTTCTTAAAAAAATAGTTTGTGTGAAACTTTCTCCTGCTCCGCCAGGCGACATTCAGAGAAGCTGTCTCTTACAGAAAACTCATAATAACTTGATTTATGCTTTAATATAGTTATAATTTCCAGCCTTGCACTTTAACTTTCAAAAATATAGAGAGAGCACATTCCACATGACCCGGACATTCACGCACTTCATGGAAGGGGTTGCAAAGTGACCAAGGTATGACTTGTTAAATGAGTTTTCATCAGTTGATTATTCACCACTTCCCTTCAAGTAAAGTAAAAATATTGAGAATATTGAGGTCTTTTTCTGGTATGAGTAGGTTTAGTGCTTCTAGACTGCAATTATGTCTACAGCAAGGGTAGTTCAAAGAAGTAGTGAATTATATATTATTTTTATATATTATAAATTATATTATATTATATTATATTATATTATATTATATAGTTTAGATAGTGATTTTATAATAATTTTTATATTATTTGGTATTATATTTATATAATATCAATATATATGACATCTATTAAATATATATATTCTATATTTACTATTAGACAGGAACAGATAACAGAAATAGTTGGCTGGTTTTCTTCACTGAGATTGTGAGAATATATAAGAGGGGCAATCTTAGGTTTTCATTACTTAAAAAGCCTCCACAAGTTTTACAGGGTAAAGTAACTCTAGCGAATCTTTTCAACTCAGTAACCCAGATTTCATAAAATACTTGTGCCTATTACTTTCACACAGAGCTAGCATTGTACCAAAGAAAATCTCCATAGCCTTTCTTTTCTTTGACTTAACGGCTGATCATATTCCTCCATAAGGCCTTCTGTAAACACACTGCACAAAGTCCCTAAGGATGTGACTTGTAACAAGTTTTTGGTAGTGTGTGGCATGAAATCACCACACGCACAAGGCTGATGGTTGAGAACCCATTCACAGAACAGCATGGGAAAGCACAAGCCTCTCAAGAAGTCAAAATGTACTTTTGCAATGTGGCAAATTGCAATCCACAGGAGATGATGGCAACCAAAGGAGAATGTCTCCTTTGCAAGATTTAGGAGGGAAAGTCAAGGGCTTTATGACGCAGAATCATTTTTTTTTTCCTTCAGTAAAGAAACCCTGTAATGAGTGTTTCCACAGTCATTGCTGAGGCATGGTTTAAAGAACCGGATTGGCAGATTTAACATCCTGGTCAGATACTCTTCCCTGAGTTTTTCCTTCTCACTGCTTTTCCTAGATGCCAGCTGGGGAGGTTGCCTGGTGACAACCAGATGATATGTACCTACGGCCTGTCGGTGTTTAATCCACATGCAAGTGAGCAGTAAACACTTTAACAGTAACTCCTAGAAGACATTAGACAGAGAAGGTGAAGTCCCAACAACTGTTGTGGTGGAACGAGGTTGGTGTTTCCTGATAAACAAAGGAGGAAACAACTGTAAAGGGAAAGGAAGATGAGAAATGTAGGTGATTGTTGCAAGCAACATTTACCATCTAAGATATTTTCCCACAAAGAAGGAAGGAAACAAATAAACTCATTCCCACAACAGATGAAGCAGACAACTTGCAGAGGGTGCTTTGTGGAAGGCATTCCATTGAAAAGGTCTTCTGAAAAGACACTGACAGGTTTTCTTCCCCTACCTTTGCCATTTCCCAGGTGTAAGCAATATAAATTATAATAGAGGTAGCCAGAAGAAGAGAAATGATTGGTGAAATCTGTGTAATCAACTATTTCATTGACTTTAAACACTTTTTTTATATTTATTTTTGAGAGAGAGAGACAGAATGTGGAGTGGGAGAAGGGCAGAGAGAGAGGGAGACACAGAATCCAAAGCAGGCTCCAGGCTCTGAGCTGTCTGTACAGAGCCCTACGCGAACCCTACAGATCCACAAACCGCAAGATCATGACTTGAACCAAAGTTGGATGCTTAACCGACTGAGCCACTCAGGCGCCCCTATTTCATCTACTTTAGAGGCTGATCTTTAAGTAGTTTCAGGCAGAAAGAAAGATATTTTTTTAATTAATATACTGGCTCCGAATTAAGAAAATGAGCAGTCTGCTGTTGTCCAGCATTAACCAATGTGTATAACAGCAGATGAAACACACTTGTGACAATAGAGGAATAACATCTTGGCAAGATAGGGACAAAGGGTTTTCTCAGACACTCACGAATGGTTCCCACCAAAGCTCAAGGAAGAATGACTTGCAGTTAGCATAAGAATCATACTGTAGCGATGTTTATAGTTTTATATATTGTTCCTGAATGTTTAGGCTTATGCTCAGTGTTTATAAAACACTGCTCACTGCTCAGTGTGTTTGGTTATTTAGAACTAATTTTATGATTATGTTTATAAAGTTTTGAATTAAGAATAATGTGTAGGCAACAAGAGTTAACGGAACTAGAAGAATCTAGCAATTCTATTCAGACTATGTTTGGGACAGTTCATGGGAAAATAAGAGAATAATCTTAATTCCGCTTTGGGCATGCTGTCTGACAAAGTCTAATTTTCATTTCGACAAGCCTACCAATATACTTTATATTTCCAAAAGTTTTGTGTTCAAGAGTTAGGCCAAATTTATGACTGTATGATATTAACATGTATATTTAAATGCCAGGAACCACAATTACTTGGCATCCAATTTATAATCTGGATAATTTAGACCTTTCTGGGTTTTCTCCCCCCTACAAATTAACATTTCTTAAAGTAGTTATTTTCTATTATACATTTTTCAAATGTTTACATTTTAGGTTTTCTTAACCAGAAATTGGTCTTATGGCAAATTATGAAAACTCTTTCCCTGGCCGTAAAACACGCCCAATAATTCTTTAATTTCTATTACTTTAGCAGCTATTCACAGAGCTAGACTGTACCTGCAACTGTGCTTTGCAGAGAGCAGGGAGGGCCCCACTAAATACTTATCATCATTAGTATGTGAGTAGTGGTATATTTGTCATTTCCAGACCTGGCCTCTAAAACCTCTTAAACAAACCTTTGTTGTCTCTCCTTTTCCTTACATGCCAGCTAGATGCTGAGACTCTGGTTGGGGCTCCCAAGGCCCCAGAACTGTGGTTGGCAATATTTTTTCCTGAAAAGGCCAGATAGTAAATTTTGTGCTTGTCATGTTCTTTTTTTCTATCCATTAAAAATGCAAAAACCACTCTTTGCTCATATGTCATGAGCAAAGAGTGAAAACAGGTTTGAGGCCAGAATTGGTTCACGGGTCCTAGTTCTCTTACTTTTCCTCAAGAAGATGGTGGATGAGCCACATGGTAGAAGCCTGAATTGTGGAATGGCTTCATGTGGAGGCATCCTTCCTTCCCCCTCCCTTCAACCCCCCAACCCCACCCCCACAGTGAACTATGGATGCAGGCTAGAAAGCATTAATGCCCTGAGATTGGAAAGCTGTTTGTTGTATCAGTTTCTCTAGCCTGATATATCCTCTTTTATTTAATGCTTAATCTTTTTATGATCTAACTTAAAATCCAGTTGCAATATTCTTCCCAATTACCTCTTAAATTTGCTGTTTAATAAACTTTAGAAATTTATAATGTGCTTTTAATCCCATTCCTATTTTAGTTGACCAATCTGTTAATAGTTAACACTTTTAACCTTACCTCATATCCAGATACTTTATCACTCAATACTTCTGATCTTCCTCCTATCTGACAGCATCCCTCTTAAGACTCCTGCATCCAACCTTTTTGTAGCTGAAGAGAGTTTGTACAAAGTTATTATCAAGTAATATGATCCTTGATAATCATGTGAGCACTAAACACTTTAATGCTTCCAGTAAGTAGCCCTATCTCTCTAACCAGCAAAAGTGTTGGTTTCCTCTTTCAAAGTGAACAACAAAGCTCTGCCTGAGATAAGCTAAAAGAAAACTGCATCAGGCAGCTCTCGTGTTACAGTCTGGTTGTTTCAGGCATTTTTGAGAAATCCGGTATTTAGAGTAGTAAGCCAGACAAGACTTTTAGTTCATTTTATGGGTGATGGCATATCATTCACAAATATAAAAGAGATTGCAATCTAAACACTAATGACCAAAACTCCAAATCAAAAAAAAGAGCAACTTGGCACAAGAGTGGGTATCTACTTTTTCTCTTGCTGCTATAACAAATCATCACACAGTTACTAATTTAAAGAAGACAAATTCATCATCTCACAGTTTCCATAACTCAGGAGTCTGGGTCCTAGTTAGCTGGTTCCGCTGATCACATCCCACGGGCTGAAATCCAGCTTTTGTCTGAGGCCACCATTCTCATATGAGGTCTGGGGGTCTCTTCCAAGCTCCCTGGTCATTGGCAGAATGCATTTCCTTGTGGTTGTTGGGCGAAAGCACCCATGTTCTTGCAGACTGCCAACTCAGGGTCACATTCAAGCTTCTAGAAGCTGTCCTTCTCCAGCAGCTGTTCACAAAGTACCTGTTTGTTTTTTTTCTCTTAAAAATCAGCCCAGAGTGAGAATTGTTGACCTCTTTTGTTGCAATCTGTTCTGCTTCCGGCTGGAGAAACTTTACTATTTTTACGTGCTCATATGATTATAAACCAAGCTCACCTGGATGATCTCAGATAATCTCTCAGTTTTATGATTTGCAACCTCAATCTCATCTGCAAACTGCCTCCCTTTTAATTAATTAATTAATCAATGAATTAATGATAAATAAGGTACCAGGTTCCAGGAATCAGGGTGAAGACAGTTTGTGTGTTTGTTTGGTTGGTTGTTTGGTTTTGGTGATGGATGGGTTTGGGGGGAGTGTTATACCTACCAGACTGGAGCTTCAGGAAAAACATTTAATTTTAAATAAATGTTTTTAAAAGGTATAAAATTTGTCAATTTCTGGGCTATTTCTTCAAAACCACTGAGAAAATTTTCTAAAACAGTGAAAAATACATCATTGGCACAGAATATATTACAACTCAAAGGTCATGATTTAGATTATAGAATTTCCATTGATTGTCCTTGTCATGATGAGAAAATAATTTTATAAATTCTCATTTCTTAATTTTTTCATCCTGCCAGGAAAGTTTTTGAAAGATTCTGAAATGGAGGAAAAATTTAATGTGTGTTCTCTCTGGTTCACCCATATGTGTGTCTCTATCATTGACATTGAACATGTAAATTGTTGATTATAATACAAAACATTGATTATAATACCAAATATTCTTGTGCATAGAAATACAAATTAGTCGTGTCCAGTGAAATGAAAGTGATTATTGTCCTATGGATAGACCCATTTTGCATCTCTTTGTAAATTAATTTCCGAATTTGTTATCCTCTTTCTCTGTATGTGGTCCTTGGAATTCTCCTTTGAAGCAGCTTCAGCATCTTACTGGCTCTCACATTATAATGAATTGGATAAAATCTGACATGTGTTGGTTCTGTATTTGTGTAAGAATCATGACTATCTTTTTTTAAAAAAGTGATCTATTAACAATTTTCAGAATAGGGACAATTATTCTTCCTTTGTTTTCTACCCCCTTTACCTTCTACCTCAAAAATTTTTTTCCAGTTGGAGGCTATTTGGCAGATCCTTTTATGAGATAGCTCACCCCATTTGGTGTGAGATAGCCTTCAGCTTATTCTGGGAAAGGTAAAAGGTCTAGGTCAGTGCTCTCCGTTGGAAAGGTGATAGAAGCTACAAATAAGGCCACTTATACAATTCTAAGTTTCCTAGTAGCAGCATTTTAAAAAGTAAGAGACAACAGGGCATTCACTTTAATAATCTATTCAACCCAATGTAAGCAAAATATCTTCATTTCAATAGATACTTACTGTAATAATTATTAATAAGTTACTTTACATCCTGTATATTAATTCTTCAAAATTATATATATATTTTACACTTAGAGTACATCTCAATTAAAACTGTCCACATATTAAGTGTTCAATAGCTACAGATGCCTTTGGCCTCTATAGTAGACTGTTGGAGTTCGAAAATTACCATAGATCCTACTGTTTTTCAAGACATTTTCCTACATTCTAATGAATTTTGAGAGCCCAATAAACTCCTTTTTAAAAAAAAATTTGTGGTAGCCCTAATATTTTTGTTGCTTGTGATAACATTTGACTGGTATTCAACAACAGAATATAAATCCTTTTTTTATTTATATAGTGGTTTTGATTTACAAAACATTTAAATACCTTATTAGTTTGCTCTTAACCATATTAGGAATAATTAAGCATTCCAATTCCAATTAGGAATTGTTCTATCCCTGTTGCTTAAAGTGAAAGAGTCAGAGATCTGACAAGACATCTCAAAGTCAGAGATCTCAAAGGTAGGATTAGGGCTAGACGTTTTTACTGTTGTACATATTTGTCAGGATAAGTTATGTATGCTATGCTTCAGTAATAGCCAAACTTTAAAATCCCAGTGACCGAACACATCAAATTTGGATCTTTCACTCATTTCACAAATCAATGTGAGTCATGCGCCTCTCTCATCGGGGCTCTCCTTCAAAGTTTGAGTCAGTGATTGAGTCTACTTCTATCTTGCAACAACACCATGGAGATATCCTTGCTTTCCAGTCATGTGGATGAGGGAGCAGGGACAGGAAGCACCACTTCTGAACTTCATTATTTTTGCTGGTAAGAATTAATCACATAATGCAACCAGGATGAATGGCACTGGGGAATTTAAATCAAAAAAGGGATATTTGGTTTACAGTAATAATCTCAGCCACATGAAGAATAGTCAACTCAGTGATTTAGAAAAATTTATTACATTCCTAAATACATAAACAGTATGTCTTTTCAAATGTAAAATGTTCAAAATGAAATTTGCCTTCTTCTATTTCCTATTTTCTGGTGTCCATTTTGGACATTGTTGGCTTCATATCCATTTTATGCAGCCAAATGCTGCATAATTTGACCATATAATTTTTTCACCTTGCACTTCTTTTTCATTTCTATAATTATTATTTTATTTCAAACCTCATAACTCCTCTGCATCATTTAATAGACTCTGATTAATTTTTTTCTGCTTTTAATATCTCCTTGTCTTCTACTTAAATCCCAGCTTTACCAGTGACTAAACTTGTATGACCTTGGGTAAGTTGCTCAATTTATTTGTGTCTCAGTTTCCTCATATGTAAAACTTCAAAATTAGAAACATTTTAATAGAATGAATAGGAGAATTATGTGAGTTAAAACAAAGTACTTAGAAGAAAGCTTAGTGTACTTACTCATACTCAAATACTAGCTCATATTGCTACTAGTCCATCACTGCTTCTTATATTGAAGTTTTCATTATAATCCAGCGTCGCAGATCTCTTAGTGTGGCACTTGAGGCCTAATGCAATAATTCCCCAAACTATTATCATAAGACTCTGTACCACTCTCATTATTTTTCAAACATTGAATATCTAGATATCTTCCCCTATGCTCAGGATCTTCTACTTGGAGCAGATTTCTCCCACATTTCTGACAAGATTCTCTTCTATTACTACTATAACAATGAAACATTTCTGGATCCTGGAAAGGGTAGAGGGAAGCAGTAGAGAGGTGGTGAGAAAGGAGAACATAAAAGTGAATAAATAATTTTAGTCATTCTGGGGAAAAGTGTTTCTTCTTTCTGCACAGTCCCAGTGGCTAGCCTTGTGTCTGTCAGGCTTCTCCGGAGAAACAGAACCCAAAGGGTGGGCTGATTGATTGATTTAAAGGAATTGACTCACATGATTATAGAAGCTAGCAAGTGTCAAGATTTACAGACAGTAAGCTGGAGACCATCAGAACTGAAATGTATTATAATCTGAGTTTGAAGACCTAAGCACGGGAACATCTGATACAGTCAGTTCCAGTTTGAAAGTCAGCAGACTCCATACCCAAGAGGAGCTGATGTTTTAGTCTGAATGTGAAGGCCAGAAAAGACCAATGTCTCAGTTCAAGCAACCAGGAAGGAGGAGTTCCCTCCTACTAGACCTTTTCATTCTATTAAGAACATCAATAGTTTGGATGAGGCCCACTCACATTAAGAAGAGATATCTGCTCTACTCATTCTACTGATTCAAAAGTTAATCTCATCATGAAATACTCTCATGGACCCACCCAGAATAATGTTTCACCACATGTCTGGGGACCCCATTGTCCAGTCAAATTGACACATAAAATTAACCATCACACTCTCTTTCGTTATTGTTGCTTTCAAAGTTTTTAAAGTAATATAATTATATCTTTGTTTTTTAATTATATCTTTAAATATTAATGCTATCTCATCATCCTGTCTGCAAATTCTTGAAGGAAAATATCACTTCTCATTTTATTTCCCTTTAAGAACTTGTACAGTGATGTGAAGCTTAGAATTTTTCAATAAATACCTGACCAACAGAACTTGAACTTGATCATATGACCCAGAAGGAGGTAGAACTTAACAACAATTATTGAATGACAAAGCTTTCTAGAAGCAACTAATTTTAATCTTCATAAATAGCACCCAGTGGCCCAAATCAAATAGTCAATGAGACAACACATGTTGCCAAATTCTGTTGTGGCACATAAACCAGGATTGCATACAGGAAATCAAATACTGCAAGTTTAAAGTTGGGAAACAAATGGATAAACTGTTTACATTAAAACCTACATTTTTAAAATAAGGTTTTTAAAAAATGTTTACTTATTTTTGGGAGAGAGAGGGAGACAGAGCATGAGTGGGGGAGGGTCAGAGAGACAGAGACAGAATCTGAAGCAGGCTCCAGGCACGAGCTGTGAGTTGTTGGCACAGCGCAGAGCATGGGGCTCAAACTCCCAAGCAGTGAGATCATGACCTGAGATGAAGTCGGACTCTTAACTGACTGAACCACCCAGGTGCCCTGATATTAAATTATTTTTATTTCTAATTCTTGAAATTGCTGAAGTTTTCCCAACTATGATACTTCCTCAAACACACACAGACACACACATTTACATGCAAAACTCTTTATACTTTCAATAATTTTAATAATATTTGATAAGGATCACTTATCATTTCATTAGTTATTGTTATATTGAAAAACAGTAGTATTTTTAATATTAATCAGTAACAGTGTTGTTAATATTGGACAGACAGAAATAAATTATCTCAGAAATTATGTTACTATCTACGACAAATTATGAATCAATCTATAAATGTTGTAACCGGGATATAGGGGTGCAAGAGAACCTGGCTGTCCAGGTCCCAAACAGTCCAGGCTCAGCCACTGACAAAATCCAGAGGCAGAGAGATGAGTGGTGGTGAAACACAAAAGGAATTTATCTCAGTGAGACCAATAAAGGGAAGATAGCCAACTAATGTCTCAAAGACTGTCTCAAAGTACTGAAAATACTTAAAGGTTTATAGAAGGAAAATGTGGGACAAACTTCGGTGGGTACGTGCATGTGGGCAGTAAATATCAAGTTGATCATTGCGTTGATGTCAATCATGTGGGGTCTTGCTGGCATCAGGACAGTGGTTATTGCTTGCAAGGAGTAATTTCAGTTCCCATCATGGGATGCTTTGCCAGCTGGGTCTTTTACCTGAGTCAAGAAATAAGCTGGAAAGAATTTAATCAATTAGAAAGTAGAGATGGAGGTCAAAATGGGGTAGCTGAAGTCCTCTTTCAATATTATGGTATGTATATGTATATGTATATGTATATGTATATGTAAAATATATGTATATAAGAGAGTTTGCTAAAGCAATTGATAAAGCAATTAGGACTCCCTTCATATGAATAGATTAGGGACTACACAAGGAACAAAATGGCATACACTGTTAAGTTACTGTAGATTTTTCTTATTTTTTTAATCAAAAAAATTAGTGTTTATTTATTTTTCAAAGACACAGAGAGAGACAGAGTATGAGCAAAGGAGGGGCAGGGAGAAGGGGAGACACAGAATCCGAAGCAGGCTCCAGGTTCTGAGCTATCAGCACAGAACCTGATGCAGGGCTCAAACCCATAAACTGCAAGATCAGGACCTGAGCCAAAGTCAGATGCTTAACCAACTGAGCCACCCAGGCACCCCAAGTTTTTTTTAATTTATTTATTTCGAGAGAGAAAGAGAGAGAGTGGGAGGAGGGGCAGAGAGAGAGGGAGAGAGAGAATCCCAAGCAGGCTCCATGCTGTCAGTGCAGAGCTGTACACAGGGCTTCATCTCGCCAACCATGAGATCATGATCTGAGATGAAATCAAGAGTCAGATGCTTAACTGACTGAGCCAACCAGGTGCCCCATGTTTTCTTTTTTAATAGGAATCAAGCTAAATGCATCTTGACCTTTGGCCAGCTTTGAAATTCTGTCCCCATGAGAATTAAAATACAATTAGTCACTAAAATAAAACATAACAACAAACTAAATCATGGTTAACCAACAAACTAAATCATGGTTAACCAACATTTTTTCAGGAAACTCAGCTTGAAATAATGATTAGTCTGTGTAGATAATATAAAATACACATATACAAATGCTTAAATTATCTAAATGACTTTTTCCATTTTAGAATATTTTTTTTTAAGTTTATTTAGGTAGAGAGAGCATGAGCAAGGAGAGGGACAGTGAGAGAGGGAGAGGGAAAGAATCCCAAGCAGGATCCACACTGTCAGTACAAAGCCTGAAGCAGGACTCGAACCCAGGAACCTGTGAGATCATGACCTGAGCTGAAATCAAGAGTCAGACGCTTAACCGTTTAACCAACTGAGCCACCCAGACACTCCTTGATTAATACATTTTCTAACACAGAGCTAAAAATGCAAAACAAAGAAACCAAAATATGGCATAAATTTATATTTCAAACTATGTTTTTAGTTTCCATCCAGGATTCTGCATTTTTTCTTAATATCCTATTCTCCAAATCACCTTTGCCATATAGATGCAGTTGTTACATTGAATTTCCATATTCATATATTTTAAGCACTTAGTCTTAGGCTGATGATAAAACTAAAAGAAGTCTTTATCTTTGGTTGTAACTCTTTATTATAATACAACTTTGACCTTACAATTTCATGCTCCAATGTAGACTATGGTCTAAAATATATTTTATTTGCATTCTCAGTTTTATCCCTACTGAACTTTTCATAATTCCAGCAGAATTCTGCACTGAAACTGCTAAGGCAATAAGTATGCAGAGGGTGTGAATTATTTATTTATACAGATGACTTTTAAGTTGAGGCCAACATTAATCTGACTAGGTCACTGGCTTTGGAGAGCTGAAAGCCATGTAAATAGCTGGAGAGTCAATGTCATTTAATTAGCATACTAAAGCCTACAGTTTCTGAATAATACATATTCAATTAAAAAAAATTAAGTTACCTTATTGATGAAAATGATGTTTGTTATGTATCTTTATTAGTCAGATTCTACCATACTTAGTAACTTGACTTCATATAATTTTCTGATCAGATATTGCCAAGTGCCAAAACTCTTTATATACTAAATTATGCCAAACACGTGGATACTGCTGGTTCATCTTTTGCTGTTTTATAGATGAAGTTGAGGCTTTGCAAAAATTAAAACCAATCTAACAATTCTGCCGCATCATCTTCATATACAGTTAGCAAATCTGAGCTAATTTCATGAACTCTGGATGGATCTTTCATTGATTTTTCAAGATCCACATTCTCAAAGTAAGACTCCTTGTGTTTAACTAAGTTATAGATTCAAGTTTTATGACATCTGATGTCTCTGCATAAGGAGTACTTTCCATTGTAGACAATTTCAGGTTGCTGCTCTTATTTCACTTCACCTTGCAAGATGGATTTAACTGTGGAATTAGATGTAATGCCTTTTGTTAAATAATGTGCTGATCTCTGTTAAAAGGGCTCACCTGCTTTGGTTATTTAAATTCTTTTTCTGCATGTAAATATACTCATTTGTAAGTCTTTTTTTATTTTTCTTGCTCATGCTGGCATTTTTATGCTATGAGTACTGTTCTCTCTCTAAACTACAGCTTGTTTTTGGTTATTGTTGTGATTTTTTTTTTCTTTTCCTGCAATTAATGGAACATATGCATTATGTAGGAGTCCCTGTTTTCATCTGGCCCAGAAAACATTTTAGGCAACAACATGATTTGTTTCAACTTTATTAGTGGACAAAAGCCAACACATTCCTCACAAACTTGTAGTCTTGCTTAGGATTTTATTCCGCATTCAATTTAAGCAAACAATATTGAGTATGCTTTAAAAACATCAAATCTTGCTGGTTCAGTTAAGAGCCACAATGCAGGACTTAAACTCTGGGAAGCTGCTCATTTTCCTGATCTTTCTCTCTGAAAAGCAGGGGTTTGATTCCAGACAATAGGCAATTAAATTAATTAATCACAGTAATTCATTTCATATTTTCTTTGCTTAGCCATGCTGATATATAAATCTAAATTTGATTCTACTGCCATAGTCTGTGTATATATGTATATGTGTGCATATAAATATTATACACACACACACACACACATATATATACACACATTGTATACACATGTATATATATTTGTTCCCACATCTCTTTTATTGGCAATAGGTTTGGAATCTCCTTTTACCTAACTGAAGGGACCTGAGATTTCTAAAATGGAGTGAACAAGCCTAGCTAAGAGTGGCTTTTTTAAAAATAGGGTTAGGAGGGGGTGCCTGGGTGGCTCAGTTGGTTGTGTCCAACTTCAGCTCAGGTCATGATCTCACGGTTTGTGGGTTTGTGGGTTCGTGGGTTTGAGCCCCATGTGGGGTTCTACACTGACAAGTCAGAGCCTGCAGCCTGTTTCAGATTCTGTCTCTGGCTCTCTCTACCCCTCCTCTGCTTGTGCCTGTCTCTCTGTCCCTGAAATAAATAAACATTATTTTTTTTTAAATAGGGATGGAAGGCCATAAGGGAGGAAGAATTTATGCACATGCTCATCGAAGAAACCAGGAACTTTTAAAAAGACCTTCCAGCCAGCTGTAAGCCCTCAGCCTGGATTAGCTTCCTAACCACACACCTGAATCATCTGCATTCTCCACTTCCAAAGGAGCCAATGCAATTCATAACAAGTTTCAATCCCTCACTTGTATATTAACTCAACCAATCCCAGTTTACCTACTTTCAATCCTTGTTTTGCATAGAGGACCTGAATGAGAACTACACTTGTAGCCTTTTGCATGTATAACTGCCCCCTCTTTGTCTTCCTGGGAACATACTTCAAGTTTCTACCTGAATCTGTGTCTCCCAAATTGCAATTCTGATTGCCCAAGTAAATGCCTATTCGCTTAATTTTCAGTGAATTTTCTCTTCATTGACACTGATGACCCCCTATCTGATGAACTATTTTAGCTGTGCCATCTGTAAAGTCTGTACCTATCTGACAAGTCAAAATAACCTTCAGTAAACTTCAATATTTGTGCCAATAAATAACTCTCCAGGTCAGAGAAAGCCAAGTGATTTACAAATTTAAGACATTCTTCGCACTACATACTCTTCTAGTATAGGAATTATTAAACCTGTATAAAAATTGTCAAACTCGTTTTTTTTTTCTTATTTCTAGAACTGTAAATAGAAACAGCCAGATTCAGGTCTATCTCATATGAGTACTGCTCTTGGGTGAACACAGTTATAATAAAACTATGCTAGATTATTATGCAGATATAGACAAATATTGATGTGCTTGCCTTTCATTTTCAGACTGAAATCAATTCTACTTTAGTGTCAGTACATTCTGGGTAGAAGGGATATCCTACTGTGATTTCAGCATAATAATGGCTGATTGAAGTGTCAATGATTCAGCTGTGTTTTATATTACAAAGTTGGTCTTTTCATTTAAACAAAATGGATCACAGTAGATGGGGGTGTCAGGACAGGAGGTCATCGCAGAACAATTTAAGCACCTGGCATACTCCATTGAAAAGCAAAAACGAATTTATTAACTTTACCCTGATCACCTCTCTCACATTTCAACAGGCAGCACAACTTTCTGAACACACATTACTTTTTATTTCCTTGGATATTGTTGCAGATGATGTAAAACCATTTAAATGAATTGTTTAAAACTCTGAGAAAAGAAGATGCTAAATTTGTTTTTTTAATAGTTTAAATGCTTTTATTTATTTTTGAGAGAAAGAGAAAGGGACAGAGCATGAGTGGGGGGGAAAGACAGAGAAAGAGGGAGACACAGAATCTGAAGGAGTTTCCAGGCTCTGAGCTGACAGCACAGAGCCTGATGCAGGGATCAAACTCAGGAATTGTGAGATTATGACTTGAGTCAAAGTCAGACGCTTAACTGACCGAACCACCCAGGTACCCCTGAAGATGCTAAATTTGTAAAAAAAAAAAAAAAAAGGGCCATATATTTTTTATTATTAATGTATTTTGAATAATTTTTTTCCTTGGAAAGATGGAGGCAGGTGAAGAATAGTTTTTAGATACACTAACAATGCTCTTGAGAATAAACTGGAAAATCTTTGCAAAATGTACAGAACTTCATTGATTTAAAATTATAATAATAAAATAATTTGGAGATTAAAATAGGGATTTAAACCATACCTTTTTAAAAAAACATTATATATACGAATAAACATTGGACTCAAAATTGAGTCTGAAAGCGCATAATCTTACCTCTGCAGCTAACTAATGCTCCAACTTTAGTTAAATTCTTAAACCTGTCTGGCATTCTGTACCTTCATCTGTTAAAATAGTTGGTCCAGGAGATCTCTATTCCTCTACTTCAATGTTTTTACCTTCTTCTGATTCAAAAATCAATCCTCTAAACTTGAGTTTTCTCACTTGGAAAGTAGGATAATTGCTGAACATTATCAATACATAAAACACTACACAGAGTGCCAACATTGTGTAAGTACACAATATACACTAGCTCCTATTCTCATTATCACCATTGCCAGTGTTTTTGTCATCATTGGTTATGATCATCATCATCTTCTTCACGTGTAATTACTGTAGGTAATTGTTATTTTTTCTTTATGTTTTTCTATATAATCAGTTTTAATATTATTCATTTATGTTATAATATCATCTACTTATTCATTAATGAGAAAACAACTTCGAGGTTCATAAAAGAGATATTGATTTTTGTCATCTGATTTAAACATAAAGTTGGCAGAATTCACTAGAATAGACGAGCTTACTTCCTTTCTTTAATAAATGTTATTTACTAGATTATGCTCTAAGTTGAGATCAATTGTAGTTAAAATTCAATGGCAACAACTTGTATTAATTGTGAAATATATCCACTAGAAAAGGGTGCGTTTGGTCTTTACTCTGCAAAAGTTTGACAAAATTTACTGGTACCTTTCCTAACATAAGCCTGGCAGTGTGCAAGGAACCTGACAGGGACTAGCACCACTCCAAAGTGAATCCTACCCTGGGAAGTGGGGAAGATAACCACACACACCAATCCCACTGCAGCCCCAGTGGTGGGCTGAGGGCAGACACTTGGTCTGACTGCAGAACCCACCCCCCAATGAAAGCTTCTCAGGAGACAACACAGAGAAATCACCTTGTAGTTCAGCCCAGCTCTGGTAAATGCCTGGTCTGACCCAAATCAAGGGTAAGGTGGCTTGAAACTGGCCCACTAACAACACAGAAACCAAACCCTGCCCACAACAGTCAAAAAAAGCCATTGCACATGACTGGACTTAAGGCAAATATAGTTCAGCCACAACAGTAGAGCACATGCAACATATATTGGGGATACCCCTGATGTGCCAAGCTCTGGTGAACAGGAAGCAGTGTACTGCAGAGCACCACATGACCACTACTTTCAAGAGCAGGAGACATAGCTGACTTTCCTCACACATAAAAACAGACACAGAGAGAGTTGGCAAAAATGAGGAGATAGAAGAATAGGTACTAAAATTAAAAAACAAAATTAAAATCACAGCAAGAGATCTAAATGAAACAGAGATAAGTAATATGCCTGGTAGAGAATTTCATGTAATAGTCATAAAGATACTCAAGACTGGAGAAAAGAGTGGAGGACCTCAGCAAGACCCTTAACAAGAGATAGAAAATAAAAAATAACCAATCAGTGATGAAGAAATCAATAAGTAAAACTAAAAATACAATAGTGGAATAAATAGTAGACTAGAGGAAGCAGAAGAATGGATCAGTGACCTGGAGGACAGAGTATGGAAAGTAATCAAGCTGAAAAGGAGAGAGAAAAAATAAAAATAGACTTAGGTAATTCAGTGACACCGTCAAGCATAATAATATTCACATTATAGGGATTCCAGAAAGAGAAGAAAGAAAAGGGGGCAAAAAAATTCTTTGAAGAAATAATAGCTGAAAACCTCCCAAATGTGGGGAAGGAAACAGAAATCCAGACCAGTATGAACAGAGAGTCCCCAGAAAAGCAACCCAAGGAGGTCCACACCAAGACACAAAAGTAATTAAAATGACAAAAAAGTAATGATAAAGAGAATTTTAAAGGCACAACAGAAAAGAAAACAGATACATACAAGGGAAATCCCATTGGTTTATCAGCTGATTTTTCAGTGGAAGCTTTTGCAGGCCAGAAGGGAGTGGCAGAGTATTTTAAAAGTGCTAAAAGCAAAAAAATCTGCAGCCAAGAATACTCTATCAGCAAGGCTACCATTCAGAATGAAGGGGGATAAAACATTTCCCAAACAAAAGTTAAAGGAATTCATGACCACTAAATCAGCCCTACAAGAAATGTTAAAGGGAACTCTTCGAGTGGAAAGAAAATATCATTAGTAGGAGTAAGAAAAGTAAGAAGCACAAGAGCAGTAAAAATAAGTGTATGTATAAAAATAAGTCAAGAAATTCACAAAATAAATGAATCTAAATTATGACACTATATACCTAAAACATGGGAGGAGAAGGAAGAATAAAGAATAGGTTCAAACTTAAGTGAACATCAACTTAATACAGACTGCTATATGCAGAAGATGTTATAGACAAACCTAATAGTAGCCACGATTAAAAAAACCAGTAACAGATATGCAAAAAATAAAGAATAAAAAAATAAACAAATAAAAAAAATAAAAAAAACAAAAAAATAAAAAAAGATCAAAGTGAGATATCAACTCACACTGTCAGAATGGCTAAAATAAAACAAAAGAAAAACAAGAAAAATGTGTTGGGAAGGGTGTGGAGAAAAAAGAACCCGCTTGCATTGTTGATAAGAATACAAACTTGTGCAGCCACTGTGGAAAACAGTATGAAGTTTTCTCAAAAAATTAAAAATAGAACCACTTTGTGATCCATGAATTCCACTACTGGGTATTTACCCCAAGAATATGAAAAGATTAATTTGAAAAGATATAGGTACCCTTATGTTTATTGCAGCATTATCTACAACAGAAAAACTATGGAAGCAGCCCAAATGCCCATCAATAGATGAATGGATAAACAAGATGTGGTATATATATATATTGGAATATTATTCATCCATAAAAAGAATGAAATATTGCCATTTGTAATAATTTGGATGCATCTCGGATGTATAATGATAGATGAAATAAATCACCCAGAGAAAGACAAATACCATATGATTACACTCATATGTGGAATTCAAGAAATAAAACAAATGAACAAAGAAATAAAGAGACAAAAAAACAGACCCTTAACTATAGAGAACAAACTGATGGTTACCAGAGGGGAGGTGGGGGGGGTGTGTGAATGAAATTGTGAAGGGGATTAAGAGTACACTTATCATGATAAGCACTGAGTAAGGTATAGAATTGTTGAATCACTATATTGTACATCTGAAACTAATATAACACCGTATGTTACCTACAGTAGAATTAAAATTTAAAATATGCTAAAAATTTACTGGCACCATTCTAAGTAAACATCTCTGTCTATGTCAGCAAAAGCAGTTTGGGGAAAGAAAACTTTTACACCTATCTTAGGTTCATTTTTTTGGGTGACTGCAAATTCAGCTGACAGAAGACAGATTAAGAAAATGAAAGCCAAAGTTCAATTATGTGTTTTTATTAATGTACGTATGGAAGTTCACAGAAACATGTGATTCAAAGAGGTGGTTAGAGTTTAGGGTTTATATAACATATTAGGGTGTAGGAAAGGAGGCAAAGGGCATTCCTGGGAAAATGAAAGACTTCTAATATGAGAAGAGGTGAGGAAGCTGGGAAACTTATGGGAAAACAAATGACTTTTAGGAAAGACAAAAGAGCCCCCGAAGAGAAGAGAACAGATGGGAGATATGGTAGGTTTGTGGGATTAGCGGTTTAGGTGTGGTGCTGACTTCTCCAGCAGTGAGGGTCTATCTCCCTGGTTGTGAAACTCCGGGGAAGGGGATTTATGACAACTGAGGTCTTTGGAGAGTCTCTGTTTTTAGACAGATAAAGGAGTTCATGGATCTGTTCTCAGAAAGTTTTCAAACTTTCAAAATCTGTTCTCAGAAAGTTTTCAGCTCAAAATAATTTTTCTGATACTTGGCTTATTCTGGACCCCATCAGCACTGTATATTCATGATCTGGGACAAGTTGTTATAATGCTGGATACTCCCTCTGAATAAACAGCTTACTGGCATCAGTATTTTCTCACCTTACCAGGGAGAATTTCTTTTAAAAGAAACGGAAGTTGCAGTGTGGAGATTATAGAAAGCTGCTGTTAACTGATAAGGAGTGTGAGAGGGAACCTACTCATTACTGCATCCTCTCAGTCCTTATTTTTTCTGGAACCTTCTTATTAAAATGGATTCACTACCCAATGTTTATAGAGATCACTGCACAGACAATATCTGTGTGATCTTGCATTCACAGATGGAAACAGTGGCTTATTTATTTCATATTTGAAGAAGTTAAGACTTTCAACTCTGCTTCTCATTTTATACTGTTCAGATCAGCTTTAGTTAGTGCACATCTAATAGAGATGTATTTAGTTAATACATTAACATTTTTATATCTGTAATTCATTTGAAACCTTAGAAGACGCAGTGCCACATTAGCATTTTCTTTCCACCAGCTGTGCTATCAAGAAGAGGTTATTTTATTATTTTATTTTGTTTTATTTTATTCATTTCATTTCATTCTAGAGAGATAGTGTGCAAGTGGGGGAGTGGGGCAGAGAGAGAGAGAGAGAGAGAGAGAGAAAATCTTAAGCAGGCTCCATGTTCAGCACGGAGCCCGGCATGAGGCTCCATCCCATGACACTGGGATCATGACTTAGCCAAAATCAAAAGTTGGACACTCATCTAACTGAGCCCAAATGCCCAAAGACAGGTTTAAGAACAATTTGTTTTACATGTTCATTGCAAAAAATAAAATAGAAAACTCATGTGAGCAAAAAGAAAAAGGGAAAATCTCATATATTTGAATGAACAAGAGATAAGATTGTTAAAATTTTTATTTATGTTCTTCTAGGCATACACTATGTAATATAAATGTATACAATTATTTTTATGAGATCGGAGATCTACTGTACATTATGCTTTGTAACCTGCTTTTTACCCTGAGAAATACGCCATGAATATTTTTCCATGTTAATAAGATAAAGTTCCTTTTCAAATGTTGCCTCTGTCCCCTTTTATGACTGAAATGTATTTTTAGAAACCATATCTTAATATCTGATATTCAGATTGCATCAATATTTCAGTAATTAAAATAGTTCTTTTTGAACATCCTTTTCATATATATTTATACATTTGTCCCATTATATCCTCAGAATACAGTAAAACCTTGCATTATGAGTAATTTGTTCTGCGAGTGTTCTGCAAGATGAGCAAACATTTCTAATAAATTTTAACTTGATGAACGAGCAATGTCTTACAATACAAGTAGTATGTGACACCGAACATCACACGATCACAACTTAGCCAATGGTTCTTCCTTCTCTCTCTCTGTCTCTGTGGGATTATGGATGATTGTCTCCCATGCTTGGATCCTTGGTCTCACACTGCAATGTTTGGCAGAAATCAGTGAGTTTTCAGAACATTGGAAGGTGCCCACAACTGGTACCAGTGTATTTTTTGTCACTTCAAAGCACCTATGGACAGTCCTTTGCTTTTCCATACAAGCGTAAGCTTAAGAATGCTTTGCTTCATTCTGGGTCAGGCTGCCTGCAGATATAGACCCTTTCCTCTGCTGCCTTATTGCCAGTTCCATTAAATACAGTATATGACAAGAATTTATTAATATTGTACTATAGTCACCATCCAATAGTGATAGTGTAAGTCATCTTACGCAATAATCCCCCTCTCTCTTGTCTCCCTCACACCAGCCACGAAGGTTTTCAAATCTGAGTGTAGATTAATTTGTTTATTTTTCTTTATATTTTGTATTATACTACAGTATTATAATAATTTTTATATGAATATTTTTGGGTTGTGGAATGAATCATCTGAGTTTCCATTATTTCTTATGGGGAAATTAGCTTCGATATACAAGTGCTTTGGATTACAAGCATGTTTCCAGAATGAATACGCTTGCAAACCAAGGTTTTATTGTACATTCTTAGAAATATAATGATGCAAAATTTACATATATTGTGAAGTAACCATAATTCATCAATTATAATACTTTTATAAATAATTTTTTCTATTTTTTTCTTAATAACCCCCCTCTGCCTTCCTCTCCTTCACCCCCATGCTACTTCCATTTTCTTGCTTCACTGATTTGAAAATATTGGTGTTTTCCCTTTTCCATTATGTAGTATTTTTTATTTTATGTGTCTTACCACCTGTTGGATTGGCAAAAAAAGATCAAAGATAAAAATAAAATAAGGAACAGTCCAATATTTTCTAGATACAAATGTGTAATATTGCATTTCAACTTAAAACTACAAAATTTGTATCAGTGATGAATGGAAAGTAACCTTGAGTAATAATTTAAAAAATCAAGTCTATGGAACTATAAGGAGAGACAGCTATTTAAGATAATACATAAATAATTTTTAGCCCTCCACTTTCTTAATCTCACATTAATTTACAAAAAATATTCAGCCTCAGTCCTACCTTCCAGTGTCTGATTATTATTAACATCGACTATTTCCAAGGTATTTATATATAAAAGAATTTTACAATTTTATAAACATTGAGTAGACTAAGAATTTCTTTGGGGCACCTGGGTGGTCAGTTGAGCGACCGACTTCAGCTCAGGTCATGATCTCCTGGCTCGTGAGTTCGAGCCCCACTTCCAGCTCTGTGCTAACAGTTCAGAACCTGGAGCCTGTTTCAGACTCTGTGTCTCCCTCTCTTTCTGCCCCTTCCCCTCCCCGTCAAAAATAAATAAACAGTAAATTTAAAAAAAAAAGAATGTTTTTCACTATTTAGAAAAGTAAACATGCACAAGTGACTCACCAATCTGTTTGAAATTAGTTCGCATTATGCTGATAGTTTACAAAATGAAGGCTACTACTAACAATAAATAAAATAGAGGTACAGATTTGTGGAACCTCAAATAGATTAAATAAAAGAACCATGTTCCACAGTTCAGGTGGGTGATTGTAACAAAATGATCTGACATGTGTTACTCTTTCATAGAGCTGTTGAGAAGATTACAAAGACTTTATGTAATCAAAAGCATAGCTCTCTTAAAATAAGTAACACCATTTAATAGAGATTATTAAACATTTTTAGCTCTATTTGAATATCCTTCTTTTGTATTCTCAAGTCCCACATATATATTAAATAAAACTGAAATATACCTGATTCCTGGACACCATCAATATTTTTTGTTTTCATTATACTTAGTATATTCCTCTGCTAAAGCCCTTTGACAAATTGGAATGCTATTATTTGTTTTAAATACATTTTTTCTCTTCTAACTTTTGAATAGCATATCCCTTATTCATTCTTGTGTCTTTTCTACCTCGATGAGTGATTTTATTGAGAAATGTCCAAATTAGGACTTCATTTACCCTAAAAGCTTATGTAAGTAGCTTCTATTGGCTTCCCCTGGCTAACTACTAGACTTTACTTATCACCCAGGTGAAGCCAAAAGTGAAATTATAAAGGAAAGCTTATAGGCCTGACGGAAAAGATTTTTTCTTTGTAAATTCATTAATGGAGTATAGGGGTGACCCTGACAATTTAAAAATTGTAGTTTTCCCTTTGCAATGGATACACTCTAATTTAAAAAAAAAAAGGTTTTATTGCAAAGAAAACTTGTTTATAAAACTAAATGATGTTTAAAAGCCAGAATTAGATATGGATTACTCCATGTCATATTCACATTTTACATTTTACACATTGCATATGTGTTTGTTGATATAAAAGTGGAGAAACTCTAGATGGGCTCTGGTAGATTGATTTTTTGAGTATAAAATAATGTTATAGTTATTTGTTAATAATCATCAATTAATAATAATGAAAAAGCTCCTGGCATGCACAGATTTGTTTTTCTGGCCTCTGTTACATTACCCATCCCATTTTATAATGGTTCCTGAGTAGTTGCAGTGGCTAATATTAGCTGTCCTATTGTAGATATTTGCGGCTGGATAGAGGTAATTGCTAACTGTGGTCTTCCCCTGGCATTTCTAATTTTCACCGGTTATTTTTATTGCAAAGAATGTTATTCTTTATTGAGAATATTAATTTTATTGAGAGAAAAAAGATAATAAACATTGATTAACTTTAATTCTTATATTTCTAAAGATTTGAAAACATTATTTTTACTTGGAGATTTCATCTTTTCTATTAATAAAGATTAAGATATATCATTTTCTTTTATTTTAATTTTAAATGTGTTTTTCTTATAAAATTCATCATTACCTTACCTGTAACTCTTGATGGGGGTCAGATCAATCACATTCTAAAGATATTTTTGATATTTTAAATGATTATTGCTGAAGTTAATTTAGCATGAAAATGGATAAATCTGGTGACAACCTAATATACTCACAGCTTTTGCTCTCAGCATGTGACCTGCTCTTGATTATAATTTAGAGGTAAGCTTTCAGCTGTCACATAGGCTGCACTAGAATGACATTTCATTGTTTGAAGATATGCACACCCTGGAGATGGTTGGTTAATTATAATGTGAAAGCTGAAGCAAGAGGTGAAATCATGTGACACGTGAAAATCAAACAGTATTATGTGTCCGTAATTTCAAAAGCCTCATTTGTCTTTCTGGAAAACCATGGGGAAGCTTAGTAAAGATAAAAATATAGAAGCCTGGTCTAGAGAGATGATCACCTGCCTCAGAGAAACTGGATTTTGTCAGATTCCCAAGACTGTCTTTCTGCAATCCATGGAAAACAATTTTAACAAAGTGGTTATTTCTGGGAAAGGGATGAGGAGAATAGATTTCAGGAAGAATACAAAAAGATGTGAACTGAATCTATACTGTTTTACTCCTTAAAAGAATGACAAAACTTAAACATTTTATTTTAATGGAGTTTAAATATTATGAACATTGGCCTCTGTTCATCCCTATATGCTTGAGGTTTAAAATATAAATTAAATTAAAACAATGTATTAATTAGAGAAGTTCAAAAGTAACTTCTCAATTATACCACCCTGAAATTTTAAGAAGGCAAAAATCTTTCAGATGACTAAAATATCAGGACATGTGATCTGAAAATAAGGATAAATAAAATTAGTATTAATTTACTACAGTAGGCTAGATCAAATTTTCACCAAATTTTGAGTGCATATACAAGTGGCTGATGAGTTTTTGTATGGGGAAGCAGTGAATGAGAAAATAATCTGTATTATAATTATCGGCTGCAAGCTATCACCTCAGTCTTAAAAGCTTAAAATTTCACTTGATCAAGAACACAACTAAAATATCAAACATTGGCATATGTCATATTAAAAAGAACATATAAGATATTATCTCAAACTTTGAAACTGTTTTGATGCTTTGCCATCTGGAAAAATGTTTACAGCTTTAATTGTCACAGTGTGATATAGCTAAAATTGAAATAGAAAAAGTCCAAAGAAAGGTTGCAAAAACAATGCAGCAAAAGGGAATATGGAGGTAAATTAGGTGACTATTTCTCAGTTGTGAAAGGCAAACTCTGGGAGAAGGAGTGTAGTTAATGTTAAGAAAAGTATGGACACTATGCATAGAACACATTTCCAAGCCTAGGATATCTAATCTCTATCCCTTGACAACTTCTGAGAGGTAGTCTCTCATTAAACTGTTAACACCTCCTGAGAATAAGATGAAATAAAACTATAGACAGACTGTAAGACGTTCAGCAAACATTATTAGTTATGAATCTATAATGGGAAATATGACTGTTTAGGGGAAGAAAACCATTGTTTCTCTCCTAAGCTTCCTACAATGTGAAGAAGACTCTCTCCTTGACCAACATTAGGCAGCCTCCTCTGAGCACTCTGTAATACTGCCTCATCCTTGGGCCCTGTCACTGGTCTGCCTAATCTAGCTGTAGCAAAAATCCTGCTACATCAGTTTATTGAAAATCCCCAACTCTTGATATCTGGACAATCTTTGTCTGCCTTCAGCAAGACTCCTATTAGGTCAATTTAGCAATAATCCCCCTACCTGTATCATCTCCTTTTGGTAATTTTTTCATCCACTGACACCCTCATTCTTCTTATTGACTATTAATCCCCAGCTATCTTTCTGTTTTTGGAGTTAAGGCCCTTCTCTCTCCCCTATTGTGATAAACACCTACTGCAAATAGTCCTGATAAAGTTTTCTTTACTGTGTTTAACAAGTGTCAGAATATACATCTTATCTTTCTTCTGCTAAAGACAGAAAGCTGGAGTCAAAACCAACATAGGAATTTTCATGCTCTTTTAAGCATGTTCTAGAAAGGAATAAAATATTTTAACATTCTGTCCTAAGTGGTTCACATACAAAAGGTCCTGTCTGTACTAATCATTGCTTCAAATGCTTAAGGGCAAAATAAAAATACACACCTACACACACACACACACACACACACACACACACACAGAAAGAAAGCACAAGAAAGAGATCAGATTGAATCAATATCTAGATTTCATGAAGAATTAGAGGAATGTATAGGTTAACAAAAGGGAAAGGATGGAGACTTAACAAAGAAATTACATTATAATGACTCAAAATTGAGAGGTTTAGGTAGTAGAATTTTATTAAAGGGTGTACTTATGTCTTTCCAATAGAAAACACTGAATGGCCAAATGAGAAGAGTTTCTTTGTCTCAAAAAAAAGAGTAGATTTGAGTACAATAAGTATGACATAAATCTATGTCACTTACTTACCAAATAAGTCTATTACAAAATTCCACCTCTGCATATCTCAGTTTCCTCAATCATGATAAAAACTAAAATATTTTACAAGCCTGTTTTTGTAACAAAAAACATGATAATGGATGCAAAGTGCTTTGTTAATTATAAAACCTTATTATGCAAGTGTAAAGGATCATTACTTAATTCTCAATGCACTGGGGAACACTTGAAAAATTTTGAGATGCTAAAAAATATCATAAACTCATTTTAGAAATATTTATTGGGAAAACTTTGAGGGAGACAACATGAAAGCAACAAATTTGCTGTAGTGGTTCAAATGAGAGATAAGGAGAAATAAAACACAGATTCATGCAGTTAGAAGATAGACTGTATTGAATTTTAGCAACTGATTAGAAATGAAACAAAAAGGGGAGAAGACAAAGATGACTCCAGGGTTCCAAATTTGATGAGGATGGTGTCATTAATAGCAAAACCCATGAATGAAAGAGTTGAGAAGAAAGAAAATGAATTTGACGTTGAAATGAAGATTTAAGGATCCCAGTGAGACATTCAGGCAAAAATGCCCATCAAAGAAAGATTGAAAGTAAAGCATGGTAGAGGGATCTGGGAAAGAGATAAAGATTTGGGAATCATTTATTAATTATTTATTAGTTTCAGTTGATACAATAGAAATGAATGTAGACAGTAACAAAAAAAAAATTGAAAGTGAGGGACACCTGGGTGGCTCAGTAGGTTGAGAATCCAACTTTGGCTCGGGTCATGCATGATCTTGGAGTTTGTGAGTGCAAGCCCCACATCAGACTCTGTGCTGACAGCTTGGATCCTGGAGCCTGTTTAGGATTCTGTGTCTCCCTCTCTCTCTGCCCATCCTCCACTCATGCTCTGTCTCTCAAAAATAAATAAACATTAAAATTTCTTTTAAATAAAGGTAAATGAATAGAGCAACTGATATTGATAAAGCTCTGATAGCATATAGCTTTGATTTAGAAAGTAAAGTCATCTATTAAGAGTGAGAGTTTATGAGTAATGTTGAGCCCTTCAGATTATTTACTGAGTATACCAGATAATGGCAGGCAACTAAAGGCTAATAATATTATAAAAAACATATCTGAAGCTGGCTGAGTTTCTTCTGGAAATCCTTCTGTTCCTTTAGAAAAGTGTTCTCTTCTTTTAAGGTTTATTTATTTGTTTTGAGAGAGAGAACAAGCACTGTATAAGTAGGAGAGGGGGAGAGAGAGAGAGAGAGAGGGAGGGAGAGAATCTCAATCAGGCTTCACACTGTCAGTGCAGAGTCCAATGAAGGGCTCAATCTCATGAACCATGAGATCATGACCTGAGCCAAAGTTGGAGGCTTAACCTACAGTAGACCCAGGCACCCCTTTAGGAATATGTTCTATTTCAATTTAGTCAGTTCAGGGTCCTGTAACAAATACCTCAGGCTGGGTATATTAAACAACAGACACTTATTTTTCACAGTTCTGGAGGCTGGAAGTCCAAAATCAAGATGCCAGCATGGTCAGGTTTTGGTGAAAGCCCACTTCCTGGGTGGTAGATGGCTATCTTCTTGCTGTGTTCTCACATGGAGACAGCCTAAAACAGTCCCTTTCTTTCTGGGCAAGGACACTCTAATCTCATCATAGGGGATCTATCCTCTTGACCTCATCTAAACCTAATCACCTCTCAAAGGCTCACTCACTAATACATCTAGTTGAAGATTAGACTTTCAAAATATGTATTTGAGGGAGACACAATCATATCCCCATTTGTGAGACTGCCATTCAAAGAGTATTGCTCTTCTGCTAGGAGGCTTAAGGTGTTTCTAGGTTTGCTTATTGTAGTAGGTAAAAAAAAAAATGGTCCTAAAACATGGTCCATGTTCTAATTTCTGGAACCTATACATATGCTGCTTTACATAACAAAAAGGACATTTATTCCATGTGTAATTAAGTCATGGATCTTGAAATGGGGAGATTTTCTTGGATTATGTGGGTGAGCCCATTGTAATTAAAAGGTTTCCATATAAAAAGGAGACGGGGGAATCAGTCAGAGAAAGAGATGATGAAGGCAAAGTTCAGTGAGAAGATAGATCTGAAGATGGTGTGCTGGTGGATTTGAAGATAGAAAAAGGAGCCAGGAGCCAAAGAATGGAGGAAAAGGCAAGGAAACAGCTCTCCCCTAGAGCCTCCAGGGGAAATACTGTCTTACCAACACCTTGATTTTAGCCCAGTAAAACCATTTCAGACTTCTGATCTCCAAAACTGTAAGAGAATAATTTTACATTACTTTAAGCTGCTAAATTTGTGATACTTGTCATAGGAGCTATAGAAAACTAATATACCCATCAACATACTGTGCCTTCCTTTTTGAAGGAATTATTTCAGGCCAACGAATTCTCAATTATTTACCTTGTTTGGTGGTCTTGTTTGGTGACACACACAGGAATAATTGATTTTTTTCCATTGACTGGTGTGAATATAGAGGATAGATATATGACAGATCTCTGTTTGGGCATCTTCTACAAAAGATCTATAAAGCTAGATTTAAAAAAATGACTATCTCTGTCATTATATGAGGAGCTCATGCCTGAAAATTGCACAGAGCACAGCATAATCAAGAAATTGGGAAAAAGAAAACAAAAAATAGATTTCTAAGGTTCTTGGTTGATCAGGATCCAGCCATGATAACTTCACAATTCCATGAACCAATATTTTCTTTTAATAAAATTTGAGTTGGATTTATGCCAATTGCAGCCAAAAAATCCTAGACCAATACACAGGATAAAAGATATAAGATGACTTAAAAGGAAAATAGTGGAGCTGGAATTAATAGGAGTGAAGCATGTTAAGAAACTTTAAAGTCAGATTGTAGTCTCTGAAACTGATATTATGGAGAATAGGATAGGAGAAAGAAAAAGAAAACATGTGTTAACTAATTACATTAGTTAGCAATGAGCTTAAAATTTGGTAGATGGTTGAGAAAAGTAAAAGACAATATCAGAAATAATTGGTATGACTTCTAAAGGGAATAGTACAATGAAGAAATTATAAGATTCATCTAGAAATTATATTATGGGCAGGCCTAAGTGTAACCCCCTTAACTAATAGGTATAGAAGAGGAAGCTACTGAGAGTGTGCATTGAAAGTCAGGCTTGCTCAATAAGAGAACTGGGGGGAAAAGCAATGAAATTATAAACTTTAAACAACCCATGTATTTCAAAATTACAAGTTTGTGATTTTGAAATGTTATTGCTTTAGCCAAAATTTAAGACATAACTGGTAAAAGTAAAGTTCACGTGAGTGAATCCTATGCTACTCAATTGAGCCAAATTTTTCTATGTGTTGGAAATTAATTCTTTTTCTATTAGTTTATAATGGAAGAAGGGAACAAGAGGAGGAGGAGAGGAGAGATAGAGAAGGGCAAGGGAAGGAGAAGGAGAGGAGAAGGAAAGGCTCTAGGAAAAGGATCCAAAGCACAGGTAATAGTGGTCAAGAGTGCCTCCTGTTACCCCCAGCTTCACTCTATTTCCAACCACTCAGCTGTTTTTCAAGTGGAAGCAATTTAAATATTTTCACAGAATGTAAAATCCCTACAACAAAGCTTCGTATAATGCATTTGCTCACAAAGCATTCAGAAAATACTTGTTGAAGAAAATAATGTTTGCCTTCCAAATGTTATCACCTTTCTAATGAGCAGTGAAATGATTCAAGGTGAGAAAAATAGAGTTCTAGATTACTCCTGTGGGGGTAACCAGGAGTTGAATAGAAACTAGAGCAAAATGTTGATTCACTCCCTCCCTTTCCTGATCTCTAGTGAATGCAGATACCAGAGGATGTAGTAAATTGTATTAGGCAAGCATATCCCAATTCTTTCTTAAGCCTAATTCCAGAGTATAAAGTAATACTTCCCTGAGCATGACTTTGCCTAAGAAGCAGAAATGTGTTAGAGCAGGACCTCATCCAAAATAATCCTCTATTAAGCTTTTAAAAATGGCTCTGAAAAGCAGTGGGTAACCATGCTACTTGTGCGTAAAATGTTGAAAATATTTTAAGTGTTGTTGGGGCTGCAGATTTGGAATTTGGCAGAGTCCTCTGTGTTCAGTGCTGATCTATTTTGGGGTTTTCCTTAAACCCGAGCAGGGTAAGGAAAATGTCACCACTGTCATCTGGGTTCAAACTGAGGAAATATGCTTATAAGATGCAGCAGAAATTATCTGCAAAAAAATTTATCCTTATATTGTTAAAAAAAAAGGCTAACCTGTCATCTCAATGTTTTCTATTTTTTCTGTCTAATGAGGATTTTAGGTTTCTAAAGGCAGTTTTATCTAAATGCTTCTAGCTGATTTTGCCTTTTATAAAAAAAAAAGGGGAATGCTTAGTGAGTCAGCAATGGAGGGGAAGGGCTAAGATTTTTGTTTGTTGACCAATCTAAGTGTACAGAGAAATGCAAGTGGAAAACTTGAAAGTACTTTTTCAGCAGGAAAATTGTTTTCATTTTAATACATGTATAACTAAATGTTTATCATGTTTTACTACACAATTTCTAATTCCTCATAGTTAAGGACACAACTTTAAATTCACTTCCCCCACCTTCCTGTTACTTTTTTTCTCATGCAAAGTTTTTGGACATAAGCCAACATTATTTTAATTGTTCCTTCATGTGGGCAAATGATTGTAAACCATTAGGTAAATCACAAGTTGGGGAAAATTCTGTCAATTTTTCCAATAGAAACTAAATATGTTGTCCAATGATAAAGGATGAGACTCAGAATGTCATGCCTTTCTGATCTGCTACCAGGATAGCTGGGGCTCACAGACTCCTCCAAGGCCATCAGTATGCAGAACTAGGAGTCCCTCCACTTCTTTATGCACAGGCTTTTTGAGTTCTTCCACCGGGCTGCATGCTAATGAATAGGGTTTGCAGTCTCACCAGCCTGTGGCAAATCCCAGGATATTATCTACCGGCATCCGGAATAGGAGGGTTAACTTGAATTGAGTTAGGGGCCTGCTGATTAGAATACAACTAAAATCTTATCAAATTTTTTTCCTTTGAGTTAAAGCAAGTATGCCATGATGCCTTGAAATGTATGTATAACAGATAATTTGCTGGGGTCTATTACTAGTTTGCTTTGCATTTGATTATCAGTGTTTTATTACTATATAAAAAGATCAGTATTATGATCATGGAATTATTAATTCTATTACTTTAACTCTAAGAATAATAATTATATATAGTCAGTGGTGTTATAAAAATACATTTATTAAAAGGTTTCTCATAATTATTTCTGATTGCAAAAGAATGATATCTTTGTGATTTTCCCAGAAATATGCCTAAAATAAAATGTTTTTGATGAGCTAGTGTTCATAGGAAGTATTTTGAGAATTTTTTTAATTATAAACTTGCTCATTTAAGACATTAAACCTACATATTTTATATGCAGATTTGCTCTATGTCCTCATAAGTAACTATATATCTTTGTTACTCCTCCCAGCACCCCCCTCCAAAAAATTCTGAAAAGTTTTGGTCATAGAAATTAAAAATAAAACCAAGCCTATGGTTTTTTTCCATTTATTTTTCTGATATTTTTTTATATGAGCACACTTCTAGTTTTGATTCTTTCTTTGATAGAGAATTTCAGAATAACGTTAATGTAGGTATTTTAGTTTTAGTTTTACTTAAGGCATAATAAAATGCATAAATGGTAATCTAGCGTAGAAATGGAACACAGCTTTGGCAACGGTAACACTTATCCTTTTTTGCCCAAATATTGCAATATATTTTTTAATGTGGTTTTCACAAAGCCAGTGTCACCTGTAAAATATTAGCTGTTCATCAGGCACATGACCATATGTTAGGCAATGTATAGAAAATGAACTTATAGATCTATTAAGATGCAGTGGAAAATAGACCTTGTTCCTTGTTAGCAAAACATTTTTTTTTCTAAACTTGGAGACATTTGAAAAACACAATGTGCTTATTAGAATAAAGGATATTATTTTAAGAAAAATTGCTCTGAGTAAGGAAGATCGTAATGTACCAGCAAAAGGTTGATACACCTGAAGTTATTGATGGTGCAGCAGCTAACAAAAGAGATAATGAAAATCATTGGACAAGATTAGTTCAATCATCAAAATCAAATTGATTATGGCTCAGAAAAAGGAAAAACTTAATAATAAGATCCATTTAAATTCCCAAGTATACCCTATATGATTTACAAATGAACCAAAGGAGGGAATAAGAATATTAGCTGTAGTTACATAAAGAATGAAAAAGAGACTAGATTGGAAAGCCTGTCCTGCCTAACATCAGGCTTGATACAGATATGAGACTATTTAAGTGGGGAATTAAAGACATTCATAAGTGATTTAGGTCTTGATTTTGTCATTTAAAGCTAAAGTCAGGACCAATCTGAAAGTTTCTTAGAACATGCACCTAAAATTGTAGCATGGTTTTTTGTTTGTTTGTTTGTTTTTGTTTTTGTTTTTGTTTTTGTTTTTGTTTTTGTTTTTTATCAGTTAGCTAGTTGGTGAGGTTTTTACTGCTTTCAGATGCTCAAACTTTAGGTCCCATGTCTGTGCTCACAAAATGTTCCTATGCACATAAAAAAGGTAATTTCATGCCTAAATGGAAATTTCTGCCTGCATTTTGCATATAGAATATTCATTTACATAAACAAATTCATGTTTTCAGGAAACATACTTTGTGAGTTCAACTTAGGTATCAATGGATGAAAAATTTCCTGAATATCTGGTCTGGTTGAACAACTTGAACCAACAATTTGTTAGATAGCCAACCTTTCTGTCCAAACTTGTTAAATGACATCAATCTACTCTAGGCTTTATGAATCTCCCTGAATTCTTTCTATGAATTCTTCAATTAATACAGCGCATCATTGCCTTTTGTAAAGTGAAACTAAACTCGATACAAATTTAAAACAAAGAAGTAATGCTGTTGTGATATTTTTAACTGAAGAATATAACCTTTAAATAAAAATCTTCCCCCCAAAGGATGGGAATTCCCACTTAAAAGAGAAGGTAGAGTGTGTTTAGTAAGTTGTTAAAATATAAATTTAAAGGAACGAATAAGAATATTATACCTGTAAAAAACTTTAGTCTTTACTTGTTCTAGTCCTTTTGCTTTGCAAAGGAGTGGTTAATGCCTAGACCAGAACATTTCCAGTACATTTTCCTTTATCATGTCCTCTCCATGAAAGCCAGATACATCATCTGTAGGGGAGAAAAAAGGTTTCCTCCACCCTCTTAGGGTCTCCCGCTGGTTCTGAAAACTAGACTGACAAAGCAGACTAACAGGACAAAAGCATACAAATTTATTTAATGTAAGTTTTATGTGACAAGAGAGCCTTTATAAGAAAATGAAGATCCAAAAAACAGTCCTGAGTATTTCATGCTAGGTTTGATGAAGAGTACAGGGGAGGAATGTGACAGGTTAAGAGTATGAGGTAACTATGGTGACGTGGGGGAGATTTGGCAAGACCTGTTTGTTAGGATTCCTCTAAGTGTCCTTTTGTCTACAGAGAGAAGGATGTTCCTACAGGGAGTGCACTTCCCATTTGAGAGTCTTATGGCCAGTTTCAGGGAAGAAGGCTGGGTGGGGGTGAGTCAGACCTTCCAGCTTCTGCCATTCTCTCAGACTCTTGCAGCTTAAGATATTCAGTATGCCAAAGTGCCATATTGTGGGGTAGCATGTCCTGAACCCCACCAATCAAGGGGAAGATTCTGTTGTACTGAGAAAGGCTGTTCATCGTATTACCGAATGTGATAAGTAGTTTAAAGAGACATGTGGGTAATACAGAGATGGAAGGAGGGCATTTCTCATGACCCCTGAAATGATTGTGCCTTCTTGTGGAACCACAGTTTGGTAAGTTTCTGTGACAAGATCAAATCCCATCTTAAAAGTATTATATAGGTGAGTTGAATCACTGCAATAATAAGAACTGAGGTTTTCCGATAGTCATCTTCTTTTTTTCTTCTTTTTCTGTTGAGGATGATTGCATTAGATAAGTTGCAGATAATGAAACTAAGACAAAAAACGAATGAGATTTCAGCTGTGTGTGTGTGTGTGTGTGCGCGTGTGCACGCGTGTGCACGTGTCTATGTGTGTCTGTGTACACATCATATACAGTTAGTCTTATTATAGCAATATCATTAGATTCCTTAAAGTCTGGAATATTTCCAAAAATATTGTTCTGGATTGCAATTCAGATTTAGTTGGCTATATAGTGATATATATGTAGGAATGTATACTAGTTCTTACATTTTTTAAGAAAAGGCCATGATGGACTGCATTTGTTTGTGAGCATTGTTTGCTTCAAAATTTTGTGTTCCAATTATGTCCTTAGTATTTGATAATTCTGTTTTTACATTGTATAATATCAGACTTAGAAAATGTACAATTCCCCAATTCTTTTTTTTACTCTTTTATAATGTAAAGTTTCAAAAATATACAAATTATAGGAAAGCCATCAATTTATCACTCAGTTTCAATAATTATCAACTCATACCATGTCATCTGCACATAGTGAAAGTTTTACTTCTACCTTGCTTATTTGGCTGCCTTTTTTGTTGTTGTTGTCTGATTGCTGTGGCTACGACTTCCAGTACTTTGTTGAATACACGGGTGAGAGTGGATATCCCTACGTTGTTCCTGGCTGTAGAGGAAAAGCTCTCAGTTGTTCCTCACTTAGGATGATGTTAACTGTGGGTTTTTCACAAATGGCCTTTCTTATGCTGAGGTATATTCCGTCTAAAACTAATTTGTTGGGGTTTTTATCATGAATGGATATTGTACTTTGTCAAATGCTTTTTATGCATCTATTGAAATGATCATGTTGTTCTTATCCTTTCATTTACTAATGTAAAGTACCACATTGACTGACTTGTGAATATTAAATCACACTGGCAATTCAGGAATAAGTCTCACTTGATTGTGGTGAATGATTTTTTTTAATGTATTGTTGGATTAGGTTTGCTAGTGTTTTGTTCAGGATTTTTGCGTCTATGTTCATCAGAGATCTTGGCCTGTAGGTCTCTTTTTTTGTGATGTCTTTATCTGGTTTTGGTATCAGGATAAAGGCCTCATAGAATGAACTTGGAAGTTTTCCTTTCATTACTATTTTTTGTAATAGTTTGAGAAGAATAGATGTTAACTCTTCTTTAAATGTTTGGTAGAATTTGCCAATAAAGCCATCTGGCCATGGACTTTTGTTGCGAGTTTTTTGATTGCTGATTCAATTTCTTTGCTGGTTATTGGTCTGCTCAAATTTTCTATTTCTTCCTATTTTGGTTTTGGTAATGTATGTTTCTAGGAATTTATCCATTTTTTCGAGGTTGTCCAATTGTTGGTGTATAGTTTTTTGCAATATTTTCTTATAGTTATTTGTAATTCTGTGATGTTGGTTATTTCTTCTCTCTCATTTGTGATTTTATTTATTTATGTCCTTTCTCTTTTCTTTTAGATAAATATGGCTAGAGGTTTATCAATTGTATTAATTTTTTCAAAGAACCAGCTTCTGTTTCCATTGATCTACTGTTTGTTTTGTTTGTTTTGTTCTTAGTTTCTAAATGTTATTTCTGCTTTAATATTTATTATTTCCTTCCTTCTGTTGGCTTCAGGCTTCATTTGTTCTTTTCTTTCTAGCTCCTTTAGGTGTAAGGTTATGTAACAACATAACCTTGTTTCTAAGGTAGGCCTGTGTTGCTGTATACTTTGCTCTTATAACCGCATTTGCTGCATCCCAAAGCTTGTGGACCATTGTGTTTTCATTTTTACTTGTTTCCATGTACTTTTTTATTTCTTCTTTTATTTCCTGGTCTGCCTATTCATTGTTTAGTTTTAGTAGCTTGTTATTTAACCTCCATGTATCTGTAGTGTTTCCAGATTTTTTCTTGTGGTTGATTTCTAGTTTTATATCATGTGGTCAGAAAAGATACATGATATGACTTTGCTCTTTTTGAATTTGTTGAATTAGCCCACTTGTTTTGTGGACTAATATGTAATCTATCCTGGAAAGCGTTCCATGTGCACTTGAAAAGAATGTGTACTCTGCTATTTGGGGATGGAATGTTCTGAATATATCTGTTAAGTCCATGTGTTCCAGTTTCATTCAAAGCCATTGTTTCCTTGTTGATTTTCTTCATAGATGACCTATCCATTGGTACATGTAGGGTGTTAAATTCTCCTTCTATTATTTTATTATTTTTGATTAGTTTCCTTATGTTTATTATTATTTTATTTATTTATTTATGATTTATTTGAGGGTTCCCATGTTGGATGCATATTTACAATTGTTATACCTTCTTGTTGGATTGTTCTCTTTATTATTATATAGTGCTCTTCATCTTTTGTTACAGTTTCTGTTTTAACATCTATTTTGTCCAATATAAGTATTGCTTGTCTGGCTTTCTTTTGACATCTGTTTGCATAATAAATATTTCTCCATCTCCTGACTTTCAATCTGCAGATGTCTTTAGGTCTAAAATGAGTCTTTTGGGGCTCCTGGGTGGCTAAGTCAGTTGAGTGTCTGACTCTTGATTCTGGCTCAGGTCATGATCACACTGTTGGTGAGGTTGAACCCTGCAGCGAGCTCTGCACTGACAGTGTGGATCCTGCTTGGTATTCCCTCTCCCTCTCTCTCTGCCCCTCCTCCCCACAGCTTGTGGATGTGTGCACACTCTCTCTCTGTCTCTCAAAAATAAACATTTAAAATTAAAAAAATAAAATGAGTCTCTTGTAGGCAGCATACACATGGGTCTTGTTTTTTTTTTTTTTTGTTTTGTTTTGTTTTTGCTTTTGTTTGGCTTGGTTTTTTTGTTTGTTTGTTTGTTTGATTTTATCCATTCTGATACCCTATGTCTTTTGTTTGGAGTGTTTAGTCCATTTACAGTCAAAGTAATTATTGATAGATATGTACTTATTGCCATTGTATTATTTGTTTTATGGTTGTTTCTGGAGATTTTCTCTGATCTTGTTGTTTTCTCTTTCATGTTTTGTTGATGTTTTAAATGATATATTTGGATTTCTTTTTCTTCACTCTTTGCATATGATTAGTGCTATTTACCTTAGGTTTATATATAAGCTCTTCTGCATATGGCAGTCTATGTCAAGTTGATCATCACTTAAGTTTGAACCCATTCTTTACTCCTGTCCTCCCCATGTTTTAGGTATATGTTATCATATTTTACATCCTTTTATTTTGTGAGTTCCTTAACTGACTTTTTATAGAAATATCAATTTTTACTGCTTTTGTATTTCCTACTTCAAACTGTAACTTTTTGTCTTTCTTTTCCACTCACAGAGTTCCCTTTAATATTTCTTGTAGGGCTGGTTTAGTGTTCATGAACTCCTTTAATTTTTATTTGTCTATAAAACTCTTTATTTCTCCTATTTTAAATGTTAACCTTGCTGGATAGAATATTCTTGCCTGCAGATTTTTCTCATTCAGCACTTTAAATATATCATGCCACTACCTTCTGGCTCGGAGAAGGTAAAAAATCTGCTGCTAGCCTTATGGGTTTTCCCTTATAAGTAACTGTCTTCTTTTGTATTGCTTTTTTTAAGTTTTTTTTTCCTTATCTCTAGATTTCCCCAGTTTAATTACAATATGTCTTGATGTGGGTCTGCCTTTGTTGATTTTGATGGGAATTCTCTGTGCATCCTGGGTCTGGATATCTGTATTCTTCCCCAGCTTAGGGAAGTTTTTGTTTTTGTTTGGCTTGTTTTTGTTTGTTTGTTTGTTTTTATCCATCTTGATACCCTATGTCTTTTGTTTGGAGTGTTTAGTCCATTTATAATTTCTTCAATTTCTTCAAATACATTTCCTTCCCCCTTTTCTCTCTCTTCTTCTGGGACTCCTCTAATGCAAATGTTATTACATCTGAGGGAGTCACTGAGTTCCCTAAGACTATTCTCGTTTTGCATAATTCTTCTTTCTCTCTTTCATTCAGCTTCATTGCTTTCCATTACTTTGTCTTCTAGATCATTAATTCATTCCTTTGCTTCTTCTAGCCTGCTGTTCATTGCATCACTTGTGTTTCTAATCTTTTTTATTGGACTCTTCATCTCTGTTTCATTCTTTTTTAATTATTTTATCTCTGTTGGCAAGGGTCTCACTGATGTCTTTCATTCTTTTCTCAACCCCAGTGAGTTTCCTTATGATCATTGCTTTATATTCTCAATCAGGCATGTTAGTTATATCTGTTTCTCTTAGATCTCTTGCCATTGCCTTATCTTATTCTTCATTTGGGAAAAATTCCTCTGTATTTTGTCTAAGTCTCCTCCTGCTTTTCTGTGATCAAAAAGCTAGTTATATCTCCTGCTCCTGAATATAATGGCCTTACCAAGAAAAGGTCAGCTAGTGCCTGGACCTGGCACTGCAGGGAGATTCTCCAGTGTGTGCTGCATGCACTCTGCTGTTGTGTTCTGGTTGCTCTATCCTTCAGGCCAGTCATCTAGCAGAGGCTCTCCTTGCGTGCTGTGGGCAGTGTTTGGTCCCTGGCCTGAATGTGATAAGTTTCATTGAGGGGTGTTCTGGTCTGCTTGTGAAATGAGACCTGTCACCACCTCCACTGGAATCAAGGCCCTGCAAAACTCTCTGGTCAGGAGATATGATGTGGGCAGAAGGAATACCGAAACTCTGAATTCAAAAGATTACAAAAATAAGCATGCGTCCTCAATTCTTTAAAAACCTCCAAAATTCATAAAATAAAATATGACCCATTCATACTTATTTTTGTCAGATTACCTTGGGGTTCTTGGCTAGAATTGCCTAACCACCAACCAATCCTTTCTTACCTTGCTTCTGTGGCAAGCAGATGCTCTCCAGGAAGGTATCATGTTTGCAGGCTTCTGTCCTAGCAAATACCTGACCTCCTTTTGATATCCCACTTCTTACAGGTGTCCTGAATAGTCACATGAAGTGAATAAAGGAATTTTTATTTTCATGTCAACAGTGGTTTTTTTATGTTTGTATAGAAGTATTTCATTAACCACATTACTAGCTCAGAGAACCTCAAAGTGTATTAGTTGCCAACTCATTCCTAAAGTGTAGGCACAGGAATTTTTAAAAATATTTTTCTTGGGCGTATGGGTTTCCTGGAAGTGTTGTGAGGGGATACATCTAAATGGGACAAGCTAAACAGGAACCGGGCCCTTGGGCATGCCTCTTACAAAACACTGGGCTAAAAGAATCTGGCTTCTGATCAAGTTTGGCTAGTCTTCTTTGGTTCTAGGTAGTGGGTGGTATGTAAGAGGTCAGCTACCCTGTGGCAGACTCAGCTCCCTTCTGATTCCAAAGCAAATCAGCAATGACCCTCAGGAGGTCCATTGCTACTTTGATGTAAAGCTTGGGTTGTGTGAATTGGGATACAATAAGCATCTTTTTCCTGAGTGAGTGTGTGAGTGTTGGTTTGGAGAAGGAAGACATGCTTCCTAGTTCCTCTCTCTTCTCCCTTTGATTTGCACAGGCTGGTTGATCACAAGTCCATAACAGTTTGTAGTAGATGTCCCTTCATCATGTCTTTTCATTGGAATTCAGATGCATCAAAGTAAAGATTCTTTTATAATGAAAGTTGTTTATCAATTTTCCCAATGTGATGGGGAAGTTAAAGAATCTGACACCAGTAGGTGACCAAAGAGTTGGGAAGGAAGACACTTCTCAGGACTGGGAGCCCTTAAATAATTACTCCATCTTATGGACCCACAGTTTGATAAATGTTTGTGTCGAGACCAAACTGTATCTTGAAGACCTTGTACAGGTAAGGTCAATAATTGCAATAACAAGAACAATAGCTTCCCAGTAATTTCCTTCTAATTTTTTTCTTTGTAAAAGGTTTATGGTGTTTAGAAAGATTCCATTAGATAAGTTGCAAATAATCTTGTATTTCTACCCTGCTCTCCTTTCTTTTCCTCGTTTCTTGTCTTCTTTTCTCTCCTTTGATCACATTCCAGCTATTTCTTTTGGGTCTGGGAGAACAATCTTCTTTCTGAGCACTAAGTCTTCTAAGCTCATATATTTGCTTCCCTTTGCCTCTTCTGTAAACCCTCTTTACTCTTTCTTTTTCTTCACAAAATACTTGATGCCGCATTAGATCTAGGCTCTAGACAACCAAATAACCTTATCCCTTTAAGAATTTCATATTCTTTTCCCACATGATAGAAAGAGTTTATATTTCAAATATTTTTAATATAGCAATGGACAGGAAGGGAAAACATCCCATTCAAGAAGTCTGAAGGTATATATATATATATATATATATATATATATATATATTGCACTCAAGACCAAATCTTTTATTCTCTGAACTTAAATTTATGCCATCTCTTCAAGAATTTTATTCTATGTAAACACTAGAATGCTGCTCTGAATCTCCCACTAGTAAATGGCATGTTATCTTTCCAGACTCTACTCTCTTCATTCCTATTTATGAGGTTGCATTACCTGAAGGGATTAGTGGTATTCCCTTTGCTACGACTTCTGTCACAATAAAGATAATCTTTTCTTTTGTTTAGAAAACTGAATGACCCAGACTTTATACCACATTTTTTCAGTAGTTCTAGTTAAGCCATTACTTTTCTGATGCAGGGAGGAAAAAAAACAACCTATGACCCCTTTCACTACTAACCAAAGAGAGAGAGCTTGTCAGGGTTGTTTTCATGCTGCTCTATTACTGTATGATTAGGCAAATCTGGCATTTGTTTTATGTTAACCTAACTATTTCCCTGTATTCTTTTTGAAGTATAATTTACAAAGCATGCTGTTCTCATTTCCAGGTAAATTCCTCTCCCTTCCTCCCTACCCTGTACAGGTGAACACAGACCCTTAGACACACATATGTTCTGTCCACATTAACTTCAGTGCCATAATCAAAAAGACACCCTTCATCTGGTGACAAAACAAAAGAAAAAGCACCTTGAGGCTTGAGTTTGCAAGGCTAACCTTAAAAGTTGATATTAATGCATTCAAAAGATACTTTCTTACGGGAGGATCAGAGTGCAAATATATCCCAATGAAATTGGACACTCAAGGACTCCTCATAGCTCATAATTATTGATTGGAATGGCAAATAGAGTAATTTGTAGGCAACTAGCTTGTGACGCATTGTAATGAAGGAACCATATGCGAAAGTGTGTGAAATTAGCAGGAGCACTGCTACCCCTTCAGCATCTTAGATGAAAAACACATGCAGTTTTGAAACTTTAGAGTTGCTATTTCAAAGACCCTAAGAGCATCTGTTAGGCATTGCATGATCTAATCTCTGACACAGCGTATGCAGTCAGCTTTGCAGCATGTTGCACCATTATTGAGTAAGGAGCCAGAAAATGAACAGCCAGGTCACTTTTCACCTCATTAGCGCAGCAGGAGGGGGCTCTGGAAAACAAGATGCCAGCAGAAGGCTTGGAGTTTGTTCTACCTTTTTCGAATAACAGAGAAAGGACCCAGCTGTGTTCTCCTTGGAACTCTGCACTTCCCTTCTTTCCTATGCAACCTCTTTCTTGTTTTCTGACCTCTCATCAGTTTGACCCTTGTAGTATTCAATAACCACCACAAGTTTCTACCTGTGGAATATGTAATTTATCCCTATTTTTCCTCATTGATGATCTTGATTTTAATACAATTACATTCAATGTAATTTGGTTACACGGTCTTTAATGTCCTTGACAAGACTGAAAATCAGGGTCTTTGGGACACAAGCATAGAGAAGGTCATTGGAAAGCAGATATCATTTCATTCTCTGAGCTGCTTCTTGCATAGGTAAAATATAAAAGTTTATATTCTGTCCTTCTGAAATGTTACCTACTTCTTCATCCTCCTTTTTTTTTTTTTTTTAAATCAACCTTATCATCACAATTGTGACTCCATCAGCCTTGATTCATGGGTGACCACAATGATCAGATCCCTCCTGCCAACGCACAATGGACTATATACACACATATATTTATTTCCTAAATCATTAAAATTTGAGATTATTTGTTAATAATGTAGCTGATCCTGAGTAATCGAAGCATTTAGACCTACTGGGAAGGGGCATTCTACCAAGCAGTGTGCTAAATACTTTGTAATCATAACATAACAATGGCACGTAGAAGGTGCTATTATTCCCATTTCAGAGTGGGAAAACTGCAACATGGAGGTACTTAATGTTTTCACATCTCTCCCACATCATTCCAAAATCGTATTGCTTCATTTTATTTGCCACTGATGCAGCAACAGCAACCAGTCCCAAAAGGATGTTGATGGGCTTCACAAAGATGGAATCACCCCATGTCTTGGACTCAGCATACTTTTCACTTCTTGTCTCCAGGTTCTTCTGCACCACAGTATGGGCCAAGCACAACACAGACCCATGTTACCAGGGTATGGATGAAGTCTGATGGTATTAAATGCCTGTGCATCTATTCCTGACCCATGGAGTTGGGAGACAATGGGAAATGTGCCCCACCCCCTTTTTACCCTGTTGCAGACAGTTCTGCAACATATTTCATAAGATTCCACAAAAGGCCCTAAAATCAAGGTTCAATTTGATAAGACATTTTTGAACTGGCTTTTCTTTTCTTCCCTTTTACTCCCATTGTGCTGCATGCCTTCCTCCCTCAGATCAGGTAATTAGGCAAACTACTGACAAGCAAGCCCTTGTCTCAGGCTCTACTTTGAGTAGAACCAAGAAAAAGACACTACCCCTACCCTTACTCCTACCCCAACCCCTACCCCTAACCCCAAGGCTAAAGGCAGAAACCAAACTTCCCTATCCACTACTAGCACTGTTTCAGTATGTATTGTTACAATTTTCCTTTTTTTGGGATGAGGACAAGTTTTAGTTAACTGGCTTCTTTTTTTGGTACTTAGTATTTTCTCAATAATGATGATTCTTTTTCTGTGTTCTATTTAATATGTATCCTTGTTTCTTTTTTGTTTTGTTTTTAGTAAACACTTTATTTTTTACAAACTATAGTCCATGTTTCAACTATTAAGAAAAGCATTTATTAGCCTACATTATAGGCTTTTAATTTCCATGTTAAAGTTACTTATAAATAGTAGTATATTACACACATGGTTTTCTAAAGGCTTCCTATCTCTGGACTTTTACACATACATTTTTATAACATTACCTATAAAAACTAACATATTACACACAAAAAACAAGAGTGAGAATTTGCACCATCCACATATTTTATTTTATTTTTATTTAAAAAATTCTAATGTCTATTCATTTTTTTTGAGAGAGAGAGAGAGAGAGAGAGAGAGACAGAGCACAAAGCACAAGTGGGGGAGGGGCAGAGAGAAAGGTGGACACAGAATCTGAATCAGCCTCCAGGCTCCAAGCTGTCAGCAAGAGCCCGATGCGGGGCTCAAACTCACAAACTCTGAGATCATGATCTGAGCCAAAGTTGGATTCTTAACCAACTGAGCCACCCAGGCACCCCCAACTTTATTATTATTTTTAAATTGATGATGTAAACAGCACACCCCATGTTGTCAGAATGTGTCCTATATTAAAACTATATAATTTTAGGGGTGCCTGGGTGGCTCAGTCAGTTAAGCCTCTGATCAGCTCAGGTCATGATTTGCGGTTGGTGAGCTCAAGCCCTGCATCGTTCTCTGATTGACAACTCAGAGCCTGGAGCCTGCTTCAGATTCTGTGTCTCCCTCTCTCTGCCCCTCCCCTGCTCCTGCTTGCTCTTTCTTCTCTCTCTTTCAGAAATAATAAATGAATAAACTTTAAAAAAAAATTTTTTTAAAAGATACATCTGAGGGGTACCTGGGTGGCTTAGTCGGTTGAGCGTCCGATTTCGGCTCAGGTCATGATCTCACAGTTCATGGGTTCGAGCCCTGCGTCAGGCTCTGTGCTGACCGCTTGCTCAGAGCCTGCAGCCTGCTTCAGATTCTTGTGTCTCCTTCTCTCTCTGCCCCTCCCCTGCTCATGCTTTGTCACATTCGGTTTCTCAAAAATAAATAAATGTAAAAAAAAATTTAAAAAAAAAGATACATCTGAGAGGCTCATATATAATTTAAAATTTTCTTAGTGTTGGGGTGCCTGGGTGGCGCAGTCGGTTAAGCGTCCGACTTCAGCCAGGTCACGATCTCACGGTCCGTGAGTTCGAGCCCCGCGTCAGGCTCTGGGCTGATGGCTCAGAGCCTGGAGCCTGTTTCCGATTCTGTGTCTCCCTCTCTCTCTGTCCCTCCCCCGTTCATGCTCTGTCTCTCTCTGTCCCAAAAATAAATAAACGTTGAAAAAAAAAAAATTAAAAAAAAAAATAAAATAAAATTTTCTTAGTGTCACATTAAAAGAAGTAAAATGAAACAGTAATAATTAATTTTATGTTTTATTTAATCCAATATATACAACATAACAGAAATATTATTTTAAATAATCAATGTAAAAATTATTAATGAGATATTTTCCCTTGTTTTTTTTTTTGTTTGTTTGTTTTGTTTTTTTAATTTTTAGTGTGTGAAATCAGGTGTGGGCCTTACACATACAAAGTTATAGAATGACAATAAGTAAATAATTCATGATTTTCTATCTGTCCCAATTCCCTGTAAAGAAAAACATTTTCAACATTCTGATCATGGTTTAATTTTTATTTCAAGACATTATCACTTGCTTGTCAAATCTGAATATATTGTGGCAATTTCAACCACTTACTTACCCTTGGCACGTTTGTTAGAGAAGGCTTATATTCTGGCAACTTTTCAGAAAAAGATTCATGGCTGTTAATTGAGTTGATGTTATAATGGAACTTATCTGGTTAGATAAATAGATCACGTGTGATTTTATGTGTTCATAAATATCAGTGTGTCTTTTAAGGTGGTAGTGAATGGAGGGCACCCAGAGTCACATAACTGCTATTTGTGTGAACTATGGATGATCAACACTCACAAGAAAAGTAGTAACTTTTCATAAAAGGCAGTAAAGACCTAGACCTTGACATATTGTTTGATAGAACAGTTCAGCAGTTTGTTGGCCCCACATTTTTTTTTTACTATTTCTGACTGCATAGTTGGTGGGTAGGATAAAAGTTGGCAAGCTGGGAAAATGGAGCTTTTATGGTTTGTAGGAAAGAGGATTTAATGCCACTGCAAGTAAATGGATAGTTGCTCGTATGCAGTTTAGGTACCACAAAAAAAGCAATCATTCTGACACTGGGTGGAAGATAGCTTAAACCGGGAAATTACTCATAGCATCCATTATTCAGTATTCTTTGGCAATACATTATTTTGTCCAAACCAATCATTATTCTTGTAATTATTTCAAGTGCTGTGCAAACTTCCCCTCAAATCTACCCACTGTGAAACATCATGTTGAGTGGATAAGACCAGCAGAATGCCCAGAGTTTGCAGGATTCTCCAAGGGTGCCACTGGCTCCGTACCAAGAATTTTAAGTTAAAAAGGTCTGAGGTAGGTCTTTCCCCTGTTAAGATTTCTCTTGGGATAGTACTTTGAGCACTCTCTTATACCCCTTACCCCACCTACCTTCCTACTCAGGCTGCATGATAATATTCATTTTTATCTAGCTCTGAATAACAAAGCATGAGATTCCAGTAAACATACCCTGAGCTGAAATGGTAAAGAGAATGCAGCACTTAAAAAAAGAGCAAATCAAGCAAACCTCACTTCCTTCAAGTCAGCTGTCAAAATTATAAACATCACCTGTGAATAAAGGTAATATAGAAAATGTACAAGTAAGCTTACTTTCTAATTTTAACAAAGATACTGAATGTTTAATACATGGTGGCATTATTGAGCTTATAGGTCAGAACAACTTACTGAAAGACATACTTCCTCTTTTGCCTATCCAGTTCTTAGTCAAGAGAGAGTAATGGTTCACTGAATATTTTTATTAGAAAAAGAGGCATAATTATTGCTATTGACTGAAAATCTCCTGATAGACTGTCTTATGAGAGAATATACAAGATAAAAATTAATCATGTAGCCTTCATATCAGCATGTTTACTGGTTTATAATCAGTTTGATTCCTACAACAATGTTAGATCATAAGTTGTTTTTCTACAGAGGATCCAAATGTACATGCGACACCAGAAATGTGCTGTCAGGTTGAACCAGATGTACTAAAGAAAGTCATTTGCAGGCCTATGAGTAGACTGATACTCAGGGGCCTGACTCCAACTCACTTTTCTCCCCAGGAAGCTTCATTTATAATGTTTTCATTTCACAAAGCCACCCCACATTTCTTTTTGTGAGCTAAAACAAATAGAACAGAGCATCAAATTACGTTATGCAATGGAGCGGGAGTAAATAGACAAAAAAAAAAAAAAAAAAAAGGAAAAGAATAAAGAAACTAAGCAAATAGAAATAAAACATTTGTCAACTGCCAGGACAAATGAAATCATCTTACGTTATGCACCAAAGATAATTACTCTTGAACTATAGCACGTCCCTAAAAGAAGGTTAAAAAGTATGAAGTTAATAGTCAATGAAGAAATTGAAATACCTTATCATATCCATCATCTGTAAGAAAGAGAGGCATTTAGGGAGTCTCACAAATGATTCAGATTGCCTTTGCCAAAATACAGTGTGAGAAAGAATATGGATTTTGATTTTTTGTTTGTTTGTTTATTTTTATTTGTTTATTGTTTGGTTGGTTGATTTTGTTTTAGTATGCTTAGAATTTGGGTCTTGCTTTTTTTAATTGGTTTCAAAATGATGGGCTCAAGGCCTTGGAAATCCTATGAAAAAAGTCCTCACATTAAGTGGGATCTCTGAAAGAACACTGGGACAGTTTCTGAATACCTGAGGACAAATCAGGGCCCATTATGAGAAAGAACTGATGGCTCCTGACAAGTTCCAATTTTCTGGAAGTCCAATAGAAGTTCCTCGGTTCCGATAGCTTGAACCAATCTAAAAAGTATCTAGGGATTAGATTCTGATCCTTCAAACAATGGCATATTGATCATCCTTAGAATAATATGATGAGGCCTTTCCTATATAGTAGGAAAGGTAAGTAAATATAACCAAAATACTCAGAATATAATCCTGAATTTGAGACTGCCCAGGGTAAGCTAATGTAGTTTATAAATCAGCTGAAGGGGAAGGAAAAAAAAAACGTTAGAGAGGGAGGGAGCCAAAACATAAGAGACTCTTAAAAACTGAGAACAAACTGAGGGTTGACTGGGGGTGGGAGGGAGGGGAGGGTGGGTGATGGGCATTGAGGAGGGCACCTGTTGGAATGAGCACTGGGTGTTGTATGGAAACCAATTTGACAATAAATTTCATATTTAAAATAAATAAATAAATAAATAAATAAATAAATAAAATATTTTTAAAAAGAAAAAACAATCAGCTGAGTATTGGTAGTACATTATTTTTATATTCTCTCCTGAAACCATCTCAGTAGCTAGCATGTAATTGGGAATCTATACATGGTTGTTTACTTACACTAATAAGACCAACAATAAAATGTTCTTTGTGGTGCTGGAATGTCAGATTAAGGGTCAATGAACAGTACTGAATGATCTGGGGCAGATAATACTTAAAAATACGGTCGATGAAAATTTGAATCTGAGAAGTCCCTAGGCTGCTAGGGAGTGTCTGCTTTTGGGATAAGATTTAGGAACAGAATTCAGTCTGGAGTACAGTAGGTTTTGCTAACAAGAGAAAAACAGTCTATGTGCTAAAATTTTCAGTCTAGTTAAGAAAACTGAGAGATGAAGTTGATGCGTAGTTTTCACTATCAGAGAACAAGACTCAACCTGAATTCCTGGCAAAGCTGTCGAAGGTAAATCTCAGAGCACTGAGCTGGTGAGCTCTTTATTGTTCTCTGTCATGGTTTACCCTCCACAACGGGGTGTAGGGGAGAAATGTAGAACCTGGGAGAAGCTTGGCAATACTTCTTTCTCTGCAGTCTTTAATGATATGGAACTCTCTCCCACAGTCTAGATAACTTTGCCAAACGTATAGATAACGCCTATGTCCCTTTTAGAGAGAATTCCAAAGCAGTTAAAAACTCTGAAAAATGGCAGTTATCTTCATAAATTTCCAATATCTCAAAATTAAAAAGTATAAAGGTATAAAACCAATTGTTAAAATGGTATGGAAACCGGGCACCCATTTTTGGAGACATTTCAATCTATGCTCATGTCTGGACTCACTAGACTAATAAACTTAGTATTTTTCATCTGTAAAATGAAGAACATAACTGTACATACTTCAAAGTGTTGCTGTGAAAATTCAGTTATACTATAGACAAAACACACTTCTTGGGTGTCAGCTATAAATGGACACTCAATAGATGCTCACTATGAATAAATTTTTTTAACCGTTTATTTATTTTTGAGACAGAGAGACAGAGCATGAACGGGGAAGGGTCAGAGAGAGAGGGAGACACAGAATCTGAAACAGGCTCCAGGCTCTGAGCTGTCAGCACAGAGCCCGATGCAGGGCTTGAATTCACAGACCACGAGATCATGACCTGAGCCAAAGTCAGACGCTTAGCTGACTGAACCACCCAGGCACCCCGATGCTCACTATGAATAATCTCAAGGTAGTATACATTATAAATTACCTATAATATTATATGTTATAATTCATAACATATTGGTAATCTTGTAATAATGTGAGTTATGTTTATTTGGGCTGTTTGGGAGGGTGAATTTCCCCTGCCCTTCAAGTACTTCTAGTAGGACTAAGAATCAAATTGGCATGGAACGGATTAACAGGAGAAAATCAAATTTAATTTTGAACTTATGGGAAATCCACATAGAAATACAAGTTACAAAGACAGGTCAGGCAAAATGAGGTATATATGTCATTCTGAACTAAGAAGAAGTGGGTAAGGGTCTCAGACTTCAAAGGGATGGAAAACAATTTACAGGAGGATGAAAAAGTAAATGGTAAACAAATGTTTGCTGGGCCACTGAGAAACAATGGGACATAGAAGATTTTGATCAAATAGGCCTTGTTGGGTTCCTCTCTGTCTACCATATCATAATGTAGGTATCTATGGTGATAGTTGTCTTCTTGGAACATGTCCTCTATATAAATTATTTTAGGCAGTTGTGGGGTGGGGGGTTAAGAGCCTTTCCTGAATCTGCTGGGGGTTTTTATTGATTTTAACTCAAAAATAATCTTCATGCAAAATTTGGCCCTTGGCCCCTGGGATTCCCACTTACCACAGGTTGGCTTTTGCCACAATGCCTCCCCTGTTTTCTCTATTTCCGCAGAACTATGGAGCTTATCCCAGCTTCCCTGACCCTACCGCTACCAGCACCACCTCTGCCCAAGTACCTACTTGCTTCAGCCCCATCTTTGCCTCTGCCCCTTGCATTGAATCTATCACTGTCCTCTACTGTTCCTGCCTTTTCAGCCCAGCCCACCACCTTTGCCTCAGGTGGATATTCAGCTGTGGCAGATTGTTCTAGATACTGTTAAAATATTTGTCGAATAGATTTTCATGAATTCACTATCCTGCACGTCAAGTTTTGGTGAACTGACTTTCGTGAACGGGCAAACTGAGAGACACCCTGAAAATTTCAAAACTGTGAGGCGTTCCAATTGGGCGGGGACCAGCAGTGCAGGTGGTGAAAGAATGCACTCAAGACAGAACGAAGGAGAAAGAAGTGCACCGAATACACTGCAAGGAAGCAGGGGGCAGGACAGCAAAGGAGAGATTGTCTACTGTGAGGAGGTGGTGAGGGGCCACAGTGATAGAGTAAGGGATCATCTTTGAAATGGTGCCTGGTTGTAAGTAGCCCATTGGTCAGTCAGGGCCTATGGCTATTTCCAAGTGGGTCACTTAATGAGCCTCTTTGTATTCAGCTCCGTGGTTCCTGTGGGCCCTTCTGCCTTGCGTTGGTGTCCATGGCTCAAGCCTGTTGCCTCAAAGCAGCCTCCACAAACACTTCCTGTTTTCTTGAAAGTATATTTACTGGACTCAGTTTTTCATCAACTGTCATATTCAGTTCCTTGAGGAATAATGTTTCTGAGGCAAGTAACGAACATGTTTAGAGAGTCTACGTGGTTCTGATGATTTTTTTTTAATTTTCATATTGAGGCCATTGATTGTTAGCAAAGTTTGCTCTTCCCTTAATAGTCTAAAGATCAATTTTATTGATAGGAAAGTGCAGTAAGTGGTTCTTATTTTCTATCTTTTCCTTTTCCTTTTCTGTTCCTTTGTCTTGTCTTCCTCTCTCTCCCTGCTCTAAACAACAACAACAACAACAGACCATCCCTTTTCACTGTTATTATTTTGCATTAAACTCATCATGTCCTTGATGCTCTGCCACTGTCCTTAGCACTACCTAGTGATGCTTTTGGAAATGCTCCTTTACTTTATTTGAATAAAGTCCTTAAAATCTGTGTTATTTTTAGAACTCTCTTCAGAGCAACTCTCAACTATTTTGTAAGCTTCTCTTTTTTGAAGATATTTTTTTCAAATAGATAATATGAATTAATTTTTGAAAAATCATTATATATAAAATAAAAATACACAAATGAGAAAAAGCCACCTACACTTACAAAGATAGCTATACATAATACATTATTAAATTTCCTTCCATTTGTTTATTTGCATATATGTATATTACATATACATTTTTTCTTTTCTTTCATTTTTCTTTTTTTTTAAATTTCAATTCCAATATAGTTAACATACAGTGTTATATTAGTTTCAGGTGTGCAATACTGTTATTCAATAATTCTATATATTACTCAGTGCTCATCATGAAAATACTAATTTGAAAAGATATATGCACCCCTGTTTATTACAGCATTATTTGCAATAGCCAAATTATAGAAGCAGCCCAAGTGTCCATCCATACATGATTGGATAATGAAGATGTGGTGTATATATGCAATGGAATATTACTCAGCCATAAAAAAGAAATGAAATCTTGCCATTTGCAACAACATGGATAGGTCTAGAGAGTATTATGCTAAATGAAATAAGTCAGTCAGAGAAGGATGTATACCATATAATTTCACTCATATGTGGAATTTAAGAAACAAAACAAATGAACAACAACAACAACAACAACAAAGACAAACCAAAAAAATAGACCCTTAGAGAATATACAAAATAAACTGATCATTACCAGAGGGGAGGAAAATTGTGTGTGTGGAAGGGGGACGGGGAATGGGTGAAACAGTTGAAAGGGATTAAGAGCATATTCTCTTTTTTAAATAAAAAGGGACTTGGACTAACTGGTTTATAACCTTTTCTTCTTCTTCCATATTGCAACATTTTTTTCATATCAATAAATAAAATTGTACTATATATATTTTAGTGTCTATATCATATTCAATTGTGTAGACTACCAAGTCTTTATTTGTTCCACTTAGGCTATTTATAATTTCTCACCATTTTACACAATGCTATCATGAATATCTTTGTGCTTACCTCTTAGAGGTATCCTTAATTTCCTATGATTAATTCTTGAAATAAAATTTCCATGTTCATGTATAAACCAAAACACAAAGTCTATTATTAAGGGTTTACACAAGTATTTACCAAGTTTTATTCCAGAAAGATTTTATAGGAAAACCAATTTCAATGAACCTCTTTAATGATAGGCATTATAATTACATTAACTGCTGGTTTCTTTTATTACTAGTGAAGTTGAATTTCTCTATATTAAATGAGAAATTACATTGCTCTTTATATTAAATTTCTATTCTTTTTTGCAGGCTATTTTCCTTTGGGGATGTTTATCTTTTCAGATTGATTACTAAGGGCCTTTATTTAAGTTACTTTTGGTCACTCCCTTTGTTTTTAATTTGTAAATTTTACGTGTGATGGTTTAAATTTTCTTAAATTTCTTTTCTCTTTTCTACCAGTTTCATCTTATTTTTCAAAACACTTTTTGAATATTCTCATACTTTCAGAAAAATTGAAATGATAGCAAAATGAACACTTGTGTACCATTTGCCTAGACTCAACAATTTTAAACACTGCCACTTTTGTTCTCTTTCTCTTTGTGTGTCCATCAACCTGTACACACACACACGTACACACACACAAACACAAAAAGAAATTTTAGTATTTTCAGCTCCAAATATTTCAGCAAGTGTCTAACAAGGATATTCTTTTACATAACATAGTGCCTTTAACACATCCAAAAATGTAGCATTGATAAAATAGTATAATCTGACATTTGCTTTATATTCCAATTATTTTATTTATCATCCAAATTTCCTTTATAGCTTTAAAAAAATTTTTCCTATCCAAGAGGTGGTCAAGGGTCATAGGTTACATTGGGTTGTAATATCTTTGCATTTCTTTTTGTTCTTAGACTATATAGCCTACTAACCACACAGTTCAGATTCTGTGCTCACCAGTTTTTGTTTACTTTTACTTTTAATATTTGATTTTTTCCAGTAATTTTTTACGTAGGCTTTATACCCAGCATGGAGTCCAACATGAGGCTTGAATTCATGACTCTGATTAAAACCTGAGCTGAGATTGAGTCGGATGCTGAATCAACTGAGCCACCAGGTGCCCCGTTTTTTCCCCCAGTATTCTAAATGTAATTTTATTGTTTTAAATATATGAAATATTTACATGTTTCAAAACTCAAAACTCAAGTTGTTTTATGTTCATACCCTATTTCCCCTTCTCCCCTCGTGCTTCTCCCCCCCTATTCCTTCTCCCCTCGTCCACTCTCCCCACTTAGGTGCTATTTTCTGCAGTTTCTGGTTTATCCTTCTTGAATTTCTTATTGCAAAACAAAGTTACAAACACGTACCACATGCACATATATACACTCACACACCCATCTGAGCCTCACCCTAGACTAAAGCAGAACCTCTGAGGAAAGCTTCTATGAACACATTATTTAAAAAATTCTCATATTAGTCTAATTTGCAGCCAAGGCTGAGGAAAAATATTTAAAGACTTTCAAGTCTGCTTTCTGTAAAGCTTGGTGCTCAATTCCTTTTTGTCACAAGATTTCCACCATTTCCACCTCAATAAAAACTTTTCCTCCTTGGCAGAATTTGAAACTGTCAAGAAAAGTCAAGAATATATTCATGTTACTACTTTTAGTTGACAAAGACAACCATCTGCATGGGTTGTGGCTTCCATAGGTCTGTGGTTATTAAAGGAAAGAATGTTTGAATAAATGTGTGAATGGGTACAAACACAAATGAAGCAGTGAATAGACTTGTGGTGTCTTTCTTTTATGTTTTGTTTACCAGTCATGCATTCCCTCCAACTCTCCAAGTAACTTACAGTGAACCACTGCAATTATGTCACTTCTCTTTGATTCTGATGCCCTCTCCCGCAAGATCTTAAAGGACATTTTGCTATTAACTGTATGACATTGGAGAATATCATTGAACTTCTCAGAGCTTCATCTTCTATAAAGTGGGGCATAATAATTATGCCCTCACAGGACTCTTTTGTATATGTATGCAAAATGTATATAAAGTCCTTTACAACCTTTAAGGTGATATATGCATAAATTAACTACTGTGATACCAGAGACCAGTGATACCAGAAAGGTTGCAGCTATGTCTTTCGATTAAAACCATAGGTTTACTTGTATGACTAATGCTCGGTGAATTGGTATGTAGAGAGAGACCTAAGGCCATTAGTATTATATTTTGGTTACCATTAGAGTTTTCTCTAGTTTTCTTATTTCACATCATAATGTTCTACTTTTCAGTCTTTCAATTGGCTTTCTTGGAAATGATTATAATGTTGTAAGCTGAACATTTCAACTGAAAATGGTAAACAGTGAATGATATTATCTTTTTAAAATCTGTTTTTATGTAAAAGTTCCCGAATAAAAATAAAGGAGGAGAAAAATTGCAGAAGAATTAAGGAAATGTCACATAAAAATATTTTGATCATTCTGTCATTAGAATCAAAAGAATTAAGACATCATATGAATAAATGGTGTTAAGTAATGAAAGCATTAAATCAATTGACAAAAATGTTTTTGTGATATAAACAGAGACTGGATAAGAGGAGAATTTGTAGATTTTCAGACACATCACTTGTTTTCCGTTTTTTTTTTCTTTTTTTTCTTTATTTTTATTTTTTTTCTAGTAAATTTTCCTTATCCCAACCAATCAACCAGTAGTTCCCTTTCAGAATGGAAATCAAGGGCTCGTGTTTGGGTATGAAATCTATGTTCCTTTTTTTTTTTTTGTATTTTCTCTTCCTAAAATATTCCGGGAAGCTTCTAAGAAGTCAGCGAAATTCAGAACTTATAAAAAATAAGGATATTTACTTTGCAATTTAAAGCCTGTCAAAATACCTATAAATTAGAGTCTATGTCCACATACCGGGAAAAACAAAAACGAAAACTTTTACTGATAAAACACTAATGCAAGTACCAACAGATGATTAGCTTAGATTCTGAATAAAAAGTTCTATTATCTCAAATCAAGGTCTGCTTCATGACCATGTGACCTGGGCAGTCATATAAGATCTTGTACTCAGAAGAAACTGTACTTGGTTTAATGCTCTGCTATAGTGAATTCTTAATAATTAAAAAATTTTTTTAAAATTTTTATTTAGTTTTGAGAGAGAAAGAAAGACAGAGCATGAACGGGGGAGGGGCAGAGAGAGAGGGAGACACAGAATCTGAAACAGCCTCCAGGCTCTTAGCTGTCAGCACAGAGCCCAACGCAGGGCTCAAACTCGGAAACTGTGAGATCATGACCTAGGCTGAAAGGACGCTTAACCAGCTGAGCCATAGGTGCCCCTGAGTTCTTAATAATTTTTAACAAGGAAGCCACATTCTCATTTTTCACGTGGCCCCACAAATTATGTAGCTGGGTCTGTCCAAAATCAATTATTCAGACACATTTGTAAGCAAGGCCTAAGTGAAGATAAAGGAAACAATGCTATGCAGGTACCAGCATAATCAGCAGCAAGCACAGAAAATGTCCACAGCCCCAGTGGATGTAAAATATAGCCTAAAAACTTCAGTAATATTCGTGTGGGACCACTCCCAGACACAAATGAGTTCATTCCATGAACTCACAAAGTGGTATAAAGGAGTTGTTTGTACTTTATGAACACCTAGAGAGAGAAAGCAAGTTGGCCAAAGAGACTCAAAACTTGAGAATTTGACATTAAAAAAAATAGTTTTTAATTAAGATTTAAATGAGGAAAAGAGACAGAGAGAGAGAGAGAGAGAGGAACAAGAACGTATTCACTTCTCCCTCCCTGAATATTCATGATGACCATGGAGAAATTACATATGTATGTCACAAAAAATAAAGACTCATTCTAAGGTAAAGTGACTGTTAAGATAACTACTGTTTTTTCCCCCATGAAAATAGCAGTAATAGCTATTTATTTCTTCCTTGTACCAAGCACTGTTTATGTGCTATATGTGTATTAACCCATTAATCTTATGACATAAGTACTAGTTATTATCCCTTAGTTTAGAGAAAAAGGAGGTAAGATGCAGAAACAGAAAACAGTTTGGCAAAATCATAGTTAATACTGGAAACAATGTTCTACCATGAGAACCGATGACAGCCTGGGCTTTGATCAGTACAAACTTTACTGCCTCTCTAGCAAAAGCAAACTTCGAACAGAAAATCATGAAACTTTGGTCATATGACCCGGGAAGTGTAATTCAACATTTTCTAGCAATGAAAGCACACTCTTAATTTCTGGATATTGTATCTTTAAAAAGACTTTTCTGGGAGAAAGTATCTTGTCTTGGAATTGATATAAAATTTGTTTTATGTCATCATGCCCAGCCCAAAATGCATACTTCAGGAGATGAAACTAATCGTTGTCTAATGGTTCTCACAGACTTCTTTCTCCCAGCTCACTAGCCTCCAGATTGAGGAAAAACAAGCATGGCAAAGGTGATAATATTAGCTCAGACTTTAAGGCTGCCTCGGCCATTCTCCTCTGCCAATAAACAGACTTTAGTCTCTAGGGCTGTCAGATGAGCAGCCTCACAGATGCTAAACTTCCTGCAAATTAAGCACATGTAGGGGAAAAAATTACAATTACAGCAAATGTCACCCTGCTAATTGTTTCAGTAGGGACATTAGTGAATTCAATGGGTGTGAGAAACTAAATCTCTTAATTTTGCTTCTGTCAGTGTGGCAAATTATCTACATTTTACAATTTATTTAGTTTTTGTGTGTACGACAGTGGACTTTTCCTTTAAATCAATTGACAATATCATCCTTTGTTTTCTTCTTTGAAAACGATAGGCTGTTTATGTGACTGCCTGACTGGCCACTCGGAGCTGACCTCTGCTCCAGCCAACTCCTGCAATTAGTTAATGGATAATTCAGCATATTTTTATACCTGTCAAGCTAGCTTTATACCAACATCTGCTTTGACAATTGAGAGAGAGAGATCAGTGCGTGTTTACTTGGGTTCATATGAAAGTGGAAAATTTAAGCAGTACAGGTTAATTGTCCAACTTAATGGCCAGGTGTAATGGGCTTTGTTATGCACCCGTCATCTGCCACTTTCTCCAGCTAGCGGGTGTTTTTTAAAATTTTAATCCTTATCTTGTTCCTTGTCAGTTGATATACAGCACCGTCTCTACTTGTAGCAGTTGATTCATCTGTAGCTGGTGAATGAGAACACCACATAATAATAGGCAAAATAATTGAAATGAGGTTTCTGAGGTGAAAACAGGTGGCTCTGTGGGCTGTGTTTGGTAAAGAGCCTAATCGAATAATTCTTGTTGTTGTTGGTTTTAAAGCCTTATACTCCCTAAAAAATTGTAGACTTCTCACGTGTTTCCGATCTTTGAAATAATTCTGAAAAGTCCCTAGCAAACAAAACACAGTGATATTGGAAATCAATCTATTTCTCTTTTCCAAAATTCTTCTATAGCACCTTGTAGAAAGTTGCTTGAAAATAGTAGGCTCTCCATTGTAAGTTATGGCATCGAATTTTTTGTGTGGCATCTGCCGTTTCAGCTTCTTAATAGAGTTGAAATAAGACACTACAAAGAGTGATGTAAGATATCTGGAAGACCCATATCACCAAATTTTAGTTCTCCTGTGCCTCATTAACACAATGCATGAGCATTCACCATTCTTATCTTTCTTTTTGTTCAATATGTAACCTTTATGTCTTTTTTCCAGTTGTAGGTTAAGTGGTCAGTAAAGTAGTGAGTACATATGAAGCTTGTTAAAAATGTAGATCCCACGCTACTCCTCCAGATATTGTTTTAAAAGGTCTATGGAAACTATCTGCACTTTAATACCTTTTCTAGACTTATTAATTCAGGTGCTCTGCAAATCCGCTTTGAGAAACATTCTCACAAAGGCACTTAAGAAGCTTAGGACTTCCTGTCTTCTACTGCTCCTTATCATCTTCATAGTCAACTAAATTTTATGAAGCATCAAGAACTTTGAGAGCACTGAAGTTGACATTAATACTTGGCAATTGAGGAATTATAATTAGGTGGGTGCCTGGGTGGTTCTGTCAGTTAAGCATCTGATTTCAGCTCAGGTCATGATCTTGCAGTTTGTGAGTTCAAACTCCGCATCAGCCTCTCTGTTGTCAGCACAGAGCCCCCTTTGGACCCTCTGTCCACTTATCTCTGCCCCTTCCTCACTGGCTCTCTCTCTCAAAATAAATAAATACACTTTTAAAAAAGAAATTACAATTAGGTAATGGATGGATGGATGTACACAGACAAGACTGAAGTAGCAGAAATAAAGTGCCGAACACATGGTACATACAAAAGTGCCACCAGACTTTAGTGAGAGATTGGTCACTTAAGATTTCAGATGTTGAGGAAGGTTTCCTGGGAGAAGTGATACTTTATTTAATTCTTGAAGTAATAGCTGGAAAGAAGGGGAAATGAAACTTTACACCAACAAAAGGCATCAACAAATGAATAGACATGGAAATGCATGTTGAATATTTGAGGGGGAATGACAAAATAATCTTATTAGAGGTCTATGGTTCAAGGAGAAGGGCTGATTAAATACAGAAAAAGAGAAAGAAAACTAAGGTTCAGGGGTCTTCAGCACCCAAGAGGCTCACTTTCTCTATTTTAGGGGCCATGTAGAAATGAGGCCACTTCTGTCGGTGAGCTTTCTTCAAATTGCTCTTTCTTTTCTGTCCTTCTCCATCACTACCAATGAGGACTAACTTACTCTCATTTCATAGTATATCATGCTTATTTGTGTGAGGTGAAATGAAGCACCCCATCCATACTATAGATCTATAGATTCTTGTTGAGCAGTATAAACATACCTCTTCACAATCAAGTAAATTCAGAATTTCTGTATGTGTGTGTGTGTGTGCGTGTGTGTGTGTGTGTGTGTGTGTGTGTGATGTGTGACTTAACTAAGAACTAGGACAACAATTTTGTTATATAACAACAGTAGTGTTAAAATCTTAAGAACTGTAATAAGAACTTTCCAGTTTGGGGTTCCACACAAAAGTTTAGAAGTCACTACTTGGTCCTAACAACGAGTAAATCATTGAACAGATGAAAAAATCAACAAGTCTTCTTGGATCCATAAGAGAGGGGAAAACACAGGGCAAACCTCAGTCCTCATGACTGGAGAGAAATACAAGTGAATACAGGGAGTGGTGGCTTACCAAAACAGAGACTCAGAAGTGGAACCACTGTGAACCAATGCCAGGGAGGAAGACCTGAACTGCAATTGGCAAATTGCTGGAGTCTTAGTGTGGACCACTATAATAGTTAAAAATTCTAGGGAAACCCAGTAATAGGGGGAACCCCACAACAGTGTGAGATTTATCTCCAGAAACTTGACTGGATTCCCACAGCAAATACAGGGGGAAAATCCCTATGTGCTTCCAGAAAGGGGTGGGGAAAGGACACCTTTTTGAAATTATCCAGGGGACTCTGTTATTTTTTTAAAAATGTTTATTTATTTATTTATTTTGAGAGAGAGAGAGAGAGAGAGAGAGAGAGTGTGTGTGTGTGTGTGTGTGCATATGTGCGCATGAGCTTGGCATGGACCCTGACATGGGGCTTGATTCCATGAACCGTGAGATCATGACCTGAGCCAAAATCAATAGTGAGACACTCAACAGACTGAGCCACCCAGATGCCCCTGAGAACACTCTGTTCTTAACAAGTGTCAACAGTAAGAAAATAAACAACCTGAAGAAAAACACGAGCCCAAACCTTAAAGATATCTCACCAAAGAAGAACACAAATGGCAGCTAAGCATATGAAAAGATACTCCACATTATATGTCATCAAAGGAGGAGCTAACATTACACATCTACTATCAGGGCCAAAGTCTGGAACACTGATAGTATCAAATGCTGACAAGTATGTGGGGCAACACACTCTCACACATTGCCAGTTGGAATGCAAAATGGTACAGCCACTTTAGAAGACTGTTTGGTGGTTTCTTACAAAACTAAACATATTCTTAGCACACAATCTAGAAATTGTGTTCTACTGTATTTATCCAAAGGAAGTGAACACTTGTATCCATACAAAAACCTGCACATGGGTGTTTATAGCAGCTTTTTTCATAACTACCAAATCTTGGAAGCAACCACAATGCCCTTCAGTAGGTGAATGAATATATAAATTGTGGTACATCCATATAATGCAATACAATTCAGTACTAAAAAGAAATGAGCTATGAAGCCATAGAAAGACATGAATGAAACTTAAATGCATTTTACTAAGTGAAAGAAGCCAATTTGAAAAGGCTACATACTTATATGATTTCAACTATATGACTCTCTGGAAAAGACAAAACTGTGGAGACAGTTGAAAGGTCCTTGGATATGGGGGTTGGGGAGATGAACAGGCAGAACACAAAGGATATTTAGGGTAGTGAAAATGTTTTGTATGATATTATATTGATGGATATATGTCATTGTATATTTTTTCAAACCCATAGAATACACAACACCAAGAATGAACTCTAGTGTAAATTATGGACTTTGTGGGATTATGGTCTGTTAGTGTAAGATTTGTCCTTTGTTAAAATGTACCACTCTTGTGATTGATGTTGACATTGGAATAGGCTGTTTATGGGGGTACATGACATATATCGGAAATCTCTGTACTTCTTAGTTTGTCATAAACCTAAAACTGCTCTAAAAAAGTAATAAAAAGAAAAAAAAACAGAAACAAAAATGAAAACAAAACAAAAACAATAATCAACTTTAAGCCAATCAGAGAATACATACTTTCTTATATTCAGAGTTATAAAAATGGTTTTGCAGAAAGAAAGTAATCTACTGAACAATAAATGCATTTGATATATTTTTAAAGACTTTAGGAGGAGTCAGCCACAGCCTATAGTATTTCTTGTTTTTCTCCTCCTTTAAGTGAACTAACTCACTTATCTCCCTTATTCCTATTCCCTTTCAATTTGTACAATCTAGGCAGAGTTTACTACACCTTCCTTTTTAGAATAACAGTGACTAGATTTTTGAGAAAAGTATACAGAGAGGCCCCTCTGGATAAAAATTCCCACAGATGGTTCCACACGTGGAGTGGTTGGTGGGGTGGGGAAATAGTAACATGGTACAGAAAATGACTGTTTCACAGCAAAGGTTGTGGGCAAGAAAAGTACCCTGAAACGTATGTAGCAACTAAATATTTAAGCAGGAAAAAGTTAAGAAATAATGCTCAATTAGCTTCAATTAGCAAACATTTATCAAATATGTACTGCTCACAGGGCACTGAGGCAATCACTTTGAAGCCTTCCAATGGTTTTATATTTTCTTGAACTCGCTCTTCTCTTCATCAGTTTAAATTTCCCCTGTATGGAATATATGAAAAAAGATAATATCTCATTTGAGAAGGGTTTGGATACCTTTAATAATTGGATTTATACTGTAGGCAAAGGTAAGCCATTGAGGGATTTCGAGCACCTGGAACATTTGGGCAAGAGAATGTTCTGAACAGGTGATGTTATTGACATACATCCAGAAACTAGTGGCTGCCTAATCAATTGGGTCTTTATTGGGGAAAACGGGGGACACTTGATCGGAAGTGAGGTGCTAGAATGATGGATTCTTAAGGTCTTTCTGGCTGCGTATCAGGCAGAAAGATATCAGCTAGAATCAAGATCTGAGTGTCTAAGCAGTTGGTCTCCCTTTCAAATATTTCCACATTATTTTGAGTTCTCTGTTTTTTCTGCCTCAGCTATTATTAGAACATCTATACACTTTCCTTTATCTCTAATGTCCATATTCAATATTTTCCTTTGGTTGATTGCCATCTTTCTCAAAGTCTCCTTTCTACTAAACTTCAAAATACATTTCTCTTCAGGAGATATCTTGACTTCAATGAAGAACTCTAAAATAAAGCACTTAAAATTTTAATTTTGTTTTTGAGAGGGAGAGAGAGACAGAGAGAGGGAAAGAGATTGAATCTTAAGCAGGCTCCGCACCACCAGTGCAGAACCCGATATGGGGCTTGAACCCACAAACCATGAGATCATGACCTGAGCCGTAGTCAAGAACTGGATGTTTAACCTACTGAGCCACCCGGGCACTCCTAAAATTTTAAATTTTAAATGCTCCTTTTCAAGCATCTCTTTGACGCTTGAAATTGGCCAAGTTCTTTCTATCCTCTTGACCAGGTGTCTTTAATAAAACAAGATGTTTAAATCAGTTAAATCATTTTCCAACAATGTTAATGTGAAAATATCCTCAACTCACGTTATTACTCATCTAATGAGTTTAAGACTCTTTCCACCAAAACTTTGCCCTTTTCTGAAACTGAGGAGAAATGAGAAATAAACATCCCCTTTAAACCAAACTAGGGCAAAAATATTTTCACTGTGCTCCTTCAGAGTAGACTACTTTCTAGTCTTTTGAGCCTTGAAACAACAACTATTCACCCATGGAATAAAATGTTGATTTATTCCCATTAGTTGGTTTGCCCCTGGAAGTGTTGATTTAAAGAAGGGATAAACAAACAAACAAACAAACAAAAAAAAGGATGTTTAATGACCTGTTTGAAGAAGCAAAAAGAAGGCACTGTTTCTGAGTCAAGGATACAAGTTCCCTGTGTGGTATAGGGGCAGTTGAGGAAGAGGTAATTAATATTTAAGTGTCTGTTACATGCCAGGATTCACATGGTGTTTCACTTAGACTATCTCATTTAATTCTCAGAAACACCTTCAAGATATTTTTTTCATGACTGTTTAACAGGTGAAGTTATTTATTTTTCCACGGATGAATGTTAGGATAAAGAACTAATATTACCCATAAATATTCTGTTCCAATACTTACAAATTTGTTTTATTTTTAAAATTTTTTAATATATATATTTATTTATTTATTTTAATCTTTGTTCACTTTTGAGAGACAGAGACAGAGACAGAAACAGAGCACGATCAGGGGAAGGACAGAGAGAGATGGAGACACAGAATATGAAGCAGACTCCAGGCTCTGAGCTGTCAGCACAGAGCCCAATGCAGGGATTGAACTAATGAGCCATGAGATCACTACCTAATGCAAAGTCGGTTGCTGAAGGCTCAACCGGCTGAGCCACCCGGGTGCCCCTGTTTTATTTTTATATCTCCATGAATCCTGCATATCCAAAATGTATTTCTCTATATAGTTTTCTTAAATTCTTTCTAAATTCTTTGTAACTACGAGAAAATCTATTTTTAATATTTTGGTTAAAAGAGAAAGCAAGGCAAGTGGCAATTGACAGGCATAACTCCAGCAGCGATCTGTAGGTGCTATGCAATAAAGGGGTTTTGATGATCAAATTACTTTTATAAAACTATATTAAATAGGTGAGATTTGGAGCTGTTCACATGCTGATGTGCATTGTGAACCTCCAAGAAGGGAGGTAAGGTGGAGTATTTACCAAAATTACATAAGAGAAGTCCCTCATCACTCAAGAAATATCCCATAATATGCACTGCATAGAATGTTCACCCATATCATCAACTTTAGTGATTGCATGTTGTCTCATGTACAAATATACAACTCATTTAGCCAATCCCTTATTGTAGAATATTTAGCTCATTTCCAAGATTTTGACATTTTAAAAACTGCCATGATAAACATTTTATACGTGTATACACGTGCATATGATATATCCATACACATTTGTATATGAATGTATGTGTGTGCATCGGTATATATTTTTCCTTACTTGTCTATAATTTCCTTTACACATATTCCTAAAAGGGTGATTTCTGAGACAAAGGAAATATGTTATTTTAATAGATATTGCAAAACTGTCTTTAAGAAATACTTTTGCAATTTACACTTGTGCTAGGGGTATGTGAGCAGGCCCTCACACATCTATCTTGTCATCACTTACTAAATAAAATTAATACATATAAAGTAATATAAAATATACATTAAATTAATTGTATTATAATATGTGATATATAATATACACTCATGGATAATAAAATTAAAATAATATACATATAGCAATATATAATAAATAACATATAATATAATATTATATAATTATTAGACATGTAATATATAATTTATATTACTATAATAAACTAATTTTAATAATATGTTATTTACATATATTACTTTACATATTTTATTTTAATTTTCTTATTTTAAAAATTGGTGAGGTGCAAATCTTTTCCATATTACTTGCTATTCATATTTCTTCTTGAGATAACCTGTACTTGTTTTTATTCTATTTTTCTATTAGAAAGCCCATCTTTTAAAAAATATTTGTACGTATCTTTTATAAACGGTAGTAATTACACCTATTATTATTGTTGCATATATTTTTCAGAGTTTATTATTTTCCTTTTCCTTTTATGTACATTAAACATAATGTACAAACTCAGATTTGGGTATCATTTGTGCAACTTTTCAATGGGGAAAGTCTATTTTTTCAATATGTCTATGAAATCTGGTTTTGGATGTACTAAAGACATGTGTCATAATGAACGCTATCCCAATCTACAGCTTCATAGGCTAATCAATGTCAAATTAATTTCTGTTTTTCCCACATTGCAATCTCATTCTTGTTTGAGTGAAACTAACTTCTTTGATTAGCATTGCAAAAACACCAAACATTTATATAGAAGTTTATGTATTCTAAACACTTAGACTAAAGTTACCTCAGGCATTATAGCCATGCTGCATATATTGTAAATGGCCATTGATAATTTGGCTCTTGTTTCCCTCTTTCGTCTTTTTTTACAGCATGCTCATAAATTTCCCATTGCTTGAACAAACATGCTCCTTTCCATGATACATTCTTTAAAACAATGTTCCCTCTGTTAGGAATGCACATGCTCTCAAAACAGATAAGTATAGTTAATTCCTGCTCTCTTTCAAATCTCACTTCAATCTATCATTGCACCAGATTTCCCTAAGTGATTGCCCTGCTATAAAATTTGTAGCATGACGTACCCTTTATTTTGGCACATATCTCAATTTCAATATTATAATATTGTGATTATTTATTCCCTTACTCTATTGTAAATTCCTTGAGTACTGAGCAATTGACCATTTTTGACTACTCTGTATCCCGGTGACCAAACACAGAGCCTAGCACAGGGTTTACATTAAAAAATATTTATGAAAGAATGGTTATATGTCTCATTATTATACTAATTTTACAGATAAATATTTGAGGCTCAGCAAAGCAAATTGCTTTTCTAGTTGATGATCATACAATCAGTAACTAAGACACTGAGACCTGAATATTTGCCTTTTGGCTCTAAATTCTATGTTTTCCCATTTAATAGATTTGTAGATATTTTTCATTTCCTACCCTTCATTTCAGTGTTTTCTTTCAATCTTATCTTTCTCTTTTTCAAACTTTAATGTGGTCAGTTGTGGGATGGAATACAAGGTGACATTACTGAAGAGTTCTTTTTTTTTTAAGTTTTTTTTTTTTTAATTTTAAGTTTATTTGTTTATTTTGAGAGAGACAGAGGCAGCGCGAGTGGGAAGGGGCAGATTGAGAGGGAGACAGAATCCTAAGCAGTCTCCATGCTGTCAGCACAGAGCCTGCTGTGGGGCTCCAACTCACAAAACCACGAGACCATGACCTGAGCCAAAACCAAGAGTCAGTGGCTTAACTGAGCCACCCAGGCGCCCCCATTACTAAGAGTTCTAAGTCAAACAAATACAAAACTGTTAGAACAGTCATGTGCTTTTCCCGAAAATCAGCAAACTATTTTAAAGATCTTTTCTAACAAACCCTGTATCTTTTTTTTTTAGCTAAGGTTTAAGAGTTTCGTTAAATTTTATTAAAAATACATTTGTCCAAAAATAAATAAATAAAAATATATTTGCTTCAGTTTTTCAATTAAGTGTCTCAGGAGCCAACTTTTTATGGCATGGCAGTCTTCCTTTCTTTTTTTTCCTTCTTCATATCCAATAATTATGTTGTATGTTACTAAACTTACTTTCCATGTCTCACTTTTTCCATTTAGAAATGTAGAGCCTAGCATATCCTATTTTATACATTATTAATACTAGAGATTTTGTAATTGCAATTAACTTGACTGAATGTCCAATTAGAGTGAGTTCAGCAGGGCTGGGAGAGATGGTAGGTTAAGGACAGAAAACAAGTAGTTTACCAAAATGAATAAGAATTGGTGTGAACTTATTTAGGTATAATGTGTTACACTAGTATTGGAAGTTCACTGTCCAACGCTAGTGCTGTGGATAACACTAGAGTCTCTGGCCTGGGATACGTAATCAGTGGTAGCATCATGCTGGAGAAAGCTCACAATAATAGAAGCCACGTAGGTGGTACTTATTATGTGAAATGATGGGGCCAAACATTCAGGTAAGGGGAGGTGGAAAGAAATAGGTAGGATTCTATATATGCGCACTTTATTTTGGCCAAAATCCAGACCTTCGATCCAGTATAAAACTACTAGCTAGCATTACAAATCAGTGACAAGGAAGGAAGAAACTTATCACAAAAGGAGGGGTTAGTGCATCACTTTGGCTGAGCAAAAAAAAAAAAAAAAAAAAAAAAAAAAGCATTTTTATGGCGTCAGTAATCTTTCATCTCCTTACTGGTGAGGTCAAATTGGCACTTAACATATCAAGAGTGCAGCAAACACAGCTGGAACCCTGATCCCAGAATGAATGAGTTCATTCATTTCTTCCTGCTCCACATCTGTGGCTTCATTTAAGCACTTGAAGGAATAAGGAGAGCCACAAGGCATTTATACAATTCACTGAATTGTTTGCTTCACTCTTTAAAAGCAGGTAGAAATATCTCTGATCAGAAAGCTCTGAAATACAATGTCGTTAGAAGCTCAGTGGAGAAAAAAAAAAGGCAAGGGTTTCAAAAGTTTAATAAACAGAATCAAAAGAGAACCAATGCAGGGGAAACTTTCTTTAAATAATATTTACTTAGTTGCTTGTTTTACTTATGGATATTTTAAAATTGATACCAGGGTGGAAACTGGAAATCACCACAGATCTGTATATTTCACATGTTACAATAGCAGAGTTTCATTGGTCCCCACATATCCAGAGAACTGAAGTTTAGGTGGATGAAAATTTTATAATCCCTTTAAAGAAGTGTGTTTTTCATTTTAGAAACCTATGATTAAACTACAATATCAAGAAGAGCAAAATATACCCACTGTTGCAGAATATTTCTATCTTCTTTCCTGATCTCTGTTTCTATAACATTTGCCTTGACTCTGAGTACATTTCTGTTAGCTGTGTTAATGATATGTAATTTTCTTAAATTATTCATTTCAATTTTGCTACAGAGAGAGATATAAGATACAGAGTACTATCTTAAAGACTGCTTAACAAATATACTGGTCTTGATAACTCAGCTAAATGATAACATCCAAGATTTCTCTACCCATTCACTGTCTAGTCAGTGATAGTCACACAGAGGAATGTTAAAAATTTATAACCTCCAGAATATAAACACATTCAAGATTTTAAGATGCAGGAAGATGAGATGGGCCCACAGGCTATTGAGCATACAGAATATCTAGCCATAAGGGTTATGAGGTTAGCTTCTGTGCTTAACTCCTCTATAAAGTGAGAGTGGTAAGTAAAATTTTGGCGAAATGTTACAGCTTACTATCAACAGGGCTGTGGGGAATTCTAGGAAGAGTTGTGACCCACTCTTCAGCAGGAGAGTTTAAGGAGACCTAGTGTCATTGATAGCTGCAGAAGATCTACCTTTAAAGCTATTCAAAGAACTACTTAACCTCTTTAAAAATTTCCCATCACTTACCTTTCAGGGTTTTGTTTTGTTTTGTTTTGCTTTGCTTTGCTTTTGCTTTTGTTTTTAAGTTTCTTTTCCCTCAAGTTCATGCTTAGGATTCTGACAATGTTGAGTGCTCTGCTACCAACATGAGAAGAAGAGAGAAATACATAACACTAAAGTGTTAGTGACCTGATGTCTTTGCCTGTGAGGCAAACTTTCATTTGAAGAAATATAACTAGAAAGGGCACTGCTCTACCCAACAAAATTAGTCTTAAGCAGTAGAATTTCATCACTTTAGCAACAAGTGAGAAAGGTACTATTCAGTAGAGAGCTTTCTCTACTCTGCTCAAATAAAAGTATGTAGTATTGATTACTGTGCCCAACAATAAAATAAGGCAGCCATTGATACAAAGCCAGCTACATTATTAAGAACAAGTGCATTTGTGTTCCCGAAATTGATCTGACAAATTGTGGATAACAAATAAACTGATCCAATATGTGTGTAAACAATGATAAATCATTGAAAACACAACCTGATGAACATTTTAGAAATGATTTTTCTTCTGAAGTTTTAACTTCTGGCCTCAAGAATTTTGTGAATCATTGAACTTTGAAATCAGGAGTCAAACTGTAACTTTTAGAGGCCCCCGAGGCTAACATGATAGTAAGCCATTTTATTTTTGCAATGCTGTAATTTATCAAGTCAATAATGTAGTCTTGTAGCAAGTGGGATTTACCCCCTGGGTAATTACCACCACCACCCAAGGCTATTAGTCATCTTTATGTTTAGCCAAAATAATTCCTAAAGGAAGATGAGCTATCTAGGACCTGTTGGGTCATTGAATTTTTAAATGTTCTAAATATACCAACCTGCCCCTTTCTACTTCTAATTTACTGTTCTGAAGAGGCATATTAGGATCACATGTTGCCCAAAGTGGAATATTTAATAGTCTACCCACATGGCATAAGAAAAAAAAAATCAAGCAAACAACTCTATCAAGGGGAAAAGCTAATAAGTTGTTACATTCTATATGGAGTTCTATCTGCAGCAGCAATAAATAAATACAAATTTGGCATTCCTAGAGACGTATTGCCCAACAAATGTGCTAGGTTGGACAAAACTTCATGCCTTACCAAACTAGTACTAGTTGAACATCATCTTGGGTTCTGGCTACTTTTAAATAATTAGAATTTAATACTATTTAGAAGCAATATGGAATTAGTAACCTAGGACTGCTTGCTGCCTCTCTGTGCTCCCGGATCAAACTTAACAGAGAAGGAATAACACCAAGTGGAATGGTTATGTTTAAAGTATTGCAGGGAAGCCTAATGGTGCATAGATTCCAGGTTTACACAGAGCCATTACTGTTGTTTGACAGCTACTTACTCAACTGTTAGAGAAAATGCAATCAACCCTTATCTTACATCCCCTTTCACCCTAGTCCCCATTTACCTGATAGAATGGCATTCTATTTTTCATGGACCTAAGGATCTGAATTCCATACCTTGCAAAACTTGAGAGTAGCAGGCAGTTTCAGGGAACAAGTCAGACTGAAGACACCGATTATTCGGAATTTCCAGTCCTATTCCCATGAAGACATACACTTCATTTCTTCCTGATACTGAAAATTGAGCATCCAATGAAAGGGAGAACCAATTAGTTGTCTCAAGTATTCACTCTGTCACCTCCTGGTTCTCGAAATCATTTATTTTCTCATTGCTTGAAAATCCTACCTGCTTGCTTAGATATGGGTGATAGAGCCCATTACAGTAGTTACCACACTGTAGGGAGCTCCACCGTGTGTCTCCTCTTCCCATGGAGGATGGGGTTTGTGGAGTCAATGGGATACTCAATGACTGAGCACTCTTCAAACTATACTTCAAATTTTTCTGGAATTCCTTGTGTGGACAGGTCTGGGTAAGTTTCTAGGACATATGCAGTCCCTTTACCAGCTCTGTGTTTAAAAGAATGATGGAGAAAAGAAGTTAGTGAGAATCATGTGAAAAGAATGCAAAAATTCAAATATTTATAGAAAAAAGGACGCATAGTTTCACAGATATGAGGGATTCAATTTATACATTAAGAACTAGAAAGGAAAGAATACAAATAATGCATAAGCAATATTTTTTAATGTTCTAAATGTCATGAAAAGCCAAATGTTTCTACACAAACAAGAAAAACATCCTCCTCATCATCAATGTAAGTGCAAATACCAAAAAAACTGACTAACCTCAAACATCTCTGTAAGAATAGATACGATATGAAAGATACTGCTATAAAATTATGAACATAAAATATTATGAGTAAGTAGTACTATTTTGAAAGCAGAAAAATGGTGGCCCAAAGATGTCCATATTATGGATCCCTGAAATCTGTGAATATGTTACTTTACGTGACAAAAGGGACTTTGCAGATGTGATTAAGATAATGGATTTTAATATTGGGAGGGGATTAACATGGATTATTCAGATGGGACCAATATAATCACATGAGTTTTTAAAAGTAGACAACTTTTCTAGGTTATAGTCAGAGACAGAGAGCGATGCTATAACAGAAGAAAAGTCAGAAAAATGTGTCACCGCTGGCTTTGAAGATGGAGGAAGGGGTTACAAGTCAGGGATGTGGCTATCCTTCACAAACAGCAAAATTTAAGGCAACATTCTTCCTTAGGGCCTCCAGAAAGGAGCACAGTCCTGTAGACACTTTGATTTTAGTCTACTGAGACCTGTGTCAGACTTCTAACCTACAAAATGTAAGTTAACAAATCTATGTTGTTTTAAACCCCTAAATCTGTGGTAATTTGTGATGACAGCAATATAAAATCAGTAACTATATCAAGAAGTTATCACGCATTGGCAAAGGCAATAAAAGGAAATATTTTTGGAGACTCTTTGCCTTAGAAACTTTGCAAAAATGACTTACATATTTAATCAAAAGAAAGAAAGAGGAGTATAAATAAAAAACAATTATGATAGCTACCATTTGTTAAGTGCCATTGATTATGTCTCAGGCGTATGATGAATGTTTTAGATTCACTGTCTAATGTAATCTTAAAACAACCCAGGAGGTAATTATTTTTAATCTCATTTTATAAGAAAAGGAATTTAATCTCAGAGACTGAAGGTCACACCATCAGTAATTAGAGCACACATACTACCATTCTGTATCTGTCTGACCTAAACATCTTACTCCCAAGTCTGGAGAAATCGAAGTAGGAAGACTAGTGATGAGCCATGAAACGAGTTAAACACAAAGGTAACAATGCAAATACCAAAAATATTGCGGCAGATGCATAAAGTTAAAATTTTAATAACAATAAGCATTTGGTTACAAATTTCTAAATTCATTGTTATTCCAGAAATATTAAATAGAGGAAGGGAGAAAGTAATTACGTTATATTTTTTTCTTATAAAAATATAGTTAATAATTTCACTTTTAATGTTTGTAATAATATGAAAAATAATGTTAAGTATTTTCATTTCAAAATAGAACCCAGTTATCAAATTCTGATATGGTCTTTCCCAATTTATCACCAATGCAACATGTTTGCCATAGAAACGAAGGAAACAAGGAAGCATGTGGAACAGAAATCATAGAAAAACTTGGCAAATACATCTTCAAGTATTTCCATTACAACAACATATATAATTAGTTCCTTCTGCAAAGGTCAGAATCTCTATTATAACCCAAAAGAAAATTAACTCAACTAGAGAATAAAAATCTCACAACTAAATTCCTGCTCAGTTAACATTCAAAAATATATTTCCTCCCACAGCAAGACCACTCTTCAACTTTGAGCAAAAACATACAATCAGGAGCATCAAAAATATAGTGAACATCAGAGATCTTTGACAAACTATTTAAACAGTAGCCTGAGTAGGGAAAACATGACAAGCACCCTTCTTTCTGCTAGGTTGCCCTATTGTGTGAGAGACAAGGGGGGGGGGGAGATGAATGTGAACGTGAGTGAATGGACCCAGCATACCTCCTACTTTTGTACAAAATGGACAACATTCAGTCAAAGGCCATCTGGAATCTTATTTCATATTCTCCTGAACGTATGACCAAGTGTCATATAAGGTCACTTAAACTTCGTATTCATAGAGTGAAAAATAATCAAGCAAACAACTAAAAACAACCTGCACGGGACTAAGGGATTTAGATCTCTGAGAAACACAATTCACAGTAAAGACATAAATGTTAGAAATCATTTTGTACTGAACAGCATGGCACCAAAATACATAAATATGTATTTGCGACTTTAATGAAATTCTCTTAGCTTTACCAGCTCAGAAATTCGAACATTAAGACAAAGAGCAAAATGGAAGTTAAAGTAACTGAAAATATGCATTTATTGTATTTTGATGTTTTACCTTACTGATAATACAATCTGTTTCCAGAACCAATAAAGTTATTATAAAAAAAATCATATATTAGGCATAGGGAAAATTCAATTAAATTCTGGAAAATAAAAGAAAAAAGAAAAGGAATATAACTAGAAGTTGGGAATATTAAACAGCAAAAATTATTTCCATATATATTTCAGAAATGGTAGTTTGAAAATAAAATATGAATTTTTAATATGATGGAATGTGTTTATTGATGCTGCATTTTCTTCATTTTATGTATTTTCTATTTCTGTTGCAGTGTCACAGTTTAATTATTATACCTTTAAAATAAATTTTATTTCAAATTCTCTATTACTCTTTTCAAATCTTTTCAGAATTTTCTTTGAGATTATCACCTTTTATTATCCCCAGAGGTATTTTTTAATTACTCTGTCAAATAAAACAAAATAAACAAGTAAGCAAAACACTGAGACTACCTAAACACTATAGATTAGTTTGAAGAAAAATGGCATTTATTATATTTAGTCTCCTCATTTATTCAAAATTTTACCTGTGGTAAATTTGGTTATATCTTAGTAGATCTTATATATATTATAACTCACTATAGATTATGCATTAACTATGTAGCAAACTTATATACTATAAATGTGTAATAAGTATAACATTTATTATATGTTATATTTTTTACATTCATTCTCATTTGGAATAAGCATACACCATCTGTATTTTGGTTGTTATTATGAGTAAAATAGGTTTTTTTTCATTTCTTTTTCAAGTGGTTCAAATAATGTAACATAAATGAATAAATAACTAGCATATTTATATTTGGCTTTGCTGCTGTCAACAGAGCATACACACTTCTTATAAACCCAAGAATAATTGAGATATTAGGACAGAAAAACTAAACGAACAAAAAATCTCAGAGAATTCTGAAAAAAAATGTTACAATTCTCATTGCTTTAGGAAAATGAAACAAAATGAGATTATCCACAGAAGTATTAAAATAAATAGGCTGGACTTATAGAATTTGAATGTAAATGAGTAATCTGATGTGTTGAAGATATTTAAATTTGAATAGCTATTTTATGGATAATTCCTCTCTGTTTATTCTTTTATATTTTGCACAAATTTTTATAGTAAACAGATTCCTTTTTCTGTACAAAGGAAAAGTTTTCACAAAATTTTAATTGAATATGTGTAGTAAATGTGACATCAATAATAGTATAAATGTTTTCTTTGCAGTAAACCTTGTGCAAGTTACATTGACGTAGAAAATTTAATTGAAATAAAAATTGTTAATAGGAAGAATATAATTTTAAGTTATTTGACCAGAATCACAAAATGTACCTTTTAGAGTGTATGTCTCTAAATTCTAAATTTTGATAAAATTAGTAACTTCTTCCTGAGTGAAATTTTTTCCTGAATGCTTACTATGAACAAAACACTGGGTTAGTCACTGTGTGCGAGGTTAAAATGCATAACTCATAGTACTTATCTCCAGGATCATACAATTACATGTGAATTGCAAATCAACAAAAATGTAAATTAAGTATCTCTTTTTAATTACTGCCTGCAAATGACAAAGGTAGCAGAATACAACTATTGTTGGTTTCCATTAAATTTCAAAATTCAACTAACTTTTGGAATGAGGTGGAATAAATAACAAAGCATTTTAATATTTAAGAAAATCCCATATCATGTTTAGGAAAACATACTGGCTCAGGAAAGATTATAATCACCACCAGAACCCAGTTCTTGCAGAAATTTGTTGCATATCCTAATGGTTAAGGGAACTGACTAGAATCTTCCTGCAGAGATCAAACCCTGTCTATGAAGCCTAGTAGCTCTGGGACCTTGAGCAATTTACTTAACCTTTCTGCATTTCACTATCATCACCTGAATCATGGGGATGATGAGGTTAATAGTATTTATCATAACATTGTTTTGAGTCTTATGAGTTAATATTTGAAAAGCAATTAGACTGGCAAAATATGTATTTGTATTATTATTTTTTATTGTTATAATTGTGATGTTAGGAGTATTAAGCAGTAACCTTGAGTTCTTGAGTGAGATTGTGGAAGCCTCCTGAACCCATTCACTGTACAACTTTAGCTACAGCAGTTAAGTTCTCCACTGAGGAGGAGTCTGGATTAGCACAACTGTTTAGTGGAGATGGCCCCTTTAAGACAAACTGTAAGTGCCTTGTATTTTTTAGAGGTAGGCTTTTTGAAACAAATAAAAAAAAACAGGATTGTAGATGCTGTTGTGGAAGGTAGCACAACTTAATAAATTTGAAATCAAATGAATCTCAAATGCTATTCTAGATTCAGCTATAGCAGATGTTGAGACATTGAGAAAAGCCCCCTTGCGAGTCAGTTTTGCACTTAAAAACAAAGAAAATTATCAAGCAAACTCAGCATTAGAGGGAAAAATGTGGACTGGTTTCAGTATAATGATTTTATAAATAATAGTTCTAAATATAGACGGCAATTTTATAAAAGATCATTTTACAAAATGTACCCTGCAGCGAACAATAGATAATAATCTTTGATTAGTTTGTTTTTTAAAATTAATTCCTAAAAAAACTGTATCAATAAATTAGAATGGATAGAAGAAGCAAAGTGGAAAAAAAAAAAACGCTTTCCTAACATGCAAAGGGGAGAAATCCTGGGGAAATGTTTTAAAATAAATATTTCTTATGAAGCTCCCACCACCACCATAGAGATTCTGATTGAATGGATCTGTGGTGGGGCCAGGGTTTCTTCTATTTCAGCAAGTACCTGAGTGTGTGCGCAACACTTTGGGAAACACTGTCCGAGTAACTGGGTGCTTTTCTCTGTCCGAGAAGTGAGAAGCCTTTGCTAAAATCAGCTGGGCCAATGATCTAGTAGAGAGAAACAGGAAAAGAACCAAAAAGGTAAAACAGACACATATGAAATATAGAAAATATCAATTCTAAGCATGTACTTGGCAAGGTTACGTATAAGAAATTCTTTCAGTTTGCTGTAATTTAATTATTTTCTATTTCTGTTGCAGACAAGAAACACACACACACACACACACACACACACACACAAAATGCACCCAAACTGGAAATTACCTAAATATCTAATGAAAAAGGCATGGCTGAGGAAACTAATGAAAATTATGTAATCTTTGGAAATTATGAAAACACAAGAGCAGTCTCTATTAGTATAATGTTATTTGAACAATATTTGAAAAAAATGAACTTATACTCTATATACAAGTACACATAGATAAAAGATAACGTGCAAACATTGTGGAAGTGGAATTATAGGTAATATCTTTATCTTTCAGAAAATTACTTTTAATAATATGTAATTATTTTGACAGCATGTCATTTTGTAATAATCTGTTTCAGATAGGCACATGCCATTTACCATATCTATTGCCACGTGTTTGCAAACAATGACTTTTTAAAATACACAGGCAGAAAAATTAAATATCTTTTGGGAACCTATAATTGGTTGCCTAAATATTTCTGAGTGCAAGTTTAGAAAGGTAAATTAGAGAATGTGATGATTACGATAATGTGTATATAATATATACATACAAACATATATATGTGAATAGACACACACACAATTTTGTTTCTAGGTGTGCTCTGTGTTTCTGTTAAACTACCCGAAATGCTGCATAGTGGAGGTTCTGTGGTGTTCCTTTGAGCATATGTTACATTAATGATATATAAAGTGGAAGAGAAGTTTTATGTCTTATGATGGTACCTTCTCAAGGCATTTTTCTAAGTGGTAGATAAAAACACTGGAAGAATGTATGAAAAACCTGTTTTTATTTTTATTTCTTTTTTCTTAACGTTTTTGACAGAAAGAAGACAGAGCACAAGCAGGGGAGGGGCAGAGAGAGAGGAGACACAGTATTTGAAGCAGGCTCCAGGCTCTGAGCTGTCAGCAGAGAGCCCAATGCGGGGCTTGAACTCATGAGCCGTGAGATCATGACCTGAGCCGAAGTTGGCTGCTTAACCGACCGAGCCACCCAGGAGCCCCTTATTTTTATCTTTTTAAAAACTTACATGTTTATTTATTTATTTTGAGAGAGAGAGAGAGAAAGAGAAAGAGAGAGAATGCCTGAGCAGGGGACAGGGATAGACGGAGAGTGAGAGAATCCTAGGCAGGCTCCACACTCAGTGCAGAACCAGACACAGGGTTGATCCCACAATCCTGGGATCATGACCTGAGCCAAAATCAAGAGGTGGACGCTCGACCAACTGAGTCACCTAGGTGCCCCTATAAACATATTTTTAAAGAGTCCACTTGGCAAACTTTATTTTTTAAAAACATAAGTTCCTATTGTCATTTTGTATGTCTTAAAGGTTTTTTCCTAGGGGTATGAAGATCACATTTTGAAATGTATGGCATAGGGACTGGGCTGAGTCCCTTTAGTAAGTTCATTTTCAAAAGCCTTCTGACTGCCTCTCAATTTCAGTAAAGAACTGCAATTACAGGGTAAAATGAACCCTTCATGAGCACAGGACATCTCTATATTGATCTCTTAAGTCCATTAAATGTGGAAGTTTAAATCCATGTACCCAAGCAGCATATTAGAAATCATGGCAATTTAGAAGGATTATGAATCTGAATGTGGAAGACATGAAGGAAAGAGTCATTGATCTTGGTAATGCTCCCACAAAGGCAGCCATAAGATGTTCCAGAGCAAGACATCACAATTACGTCTTCATTCTTCATTTCTGAAGAAAACAACAACTAGATGGATAGCCCCTGTATTCTACCACATGATTCAAGTTCCTTTTTTTTTTTTTTTTTTTAAGTAGGGAAAAATAAATCAGTATTGCTTGGTCATTGTGTTTTGTACTTCTTGGAATGCAATTTTACAACTGTGGTAGTCAGAATTTTGAACGTCCTTGTGAAGATATCATAATTCCCAGAACCTGAGCATGATTGTTGTGTTATATGGCATAATTGACCTTAAAGTCGGGAGATCGTCCTGAATTACCTATGTGATCCCTATTTATTCACATGAATCCAGAAAACCAGACAGCTTTCTTTGGCTGGTGGCAAAAGGAAATGTCAGACAGACAGGAAGTTTAAGAAGGACTCTATGTACCCTTGCTTGTTAGAAGATGGAGAAAGTCACATGAGAAAACACACAAGTGGCAATAAGGAACAGAGAGAGGCCCCTGACAGCCAGAAAGGAGATCTCAGTCCTACCGCTGCAAGGAACTTGATTCTGTCAAAAACTTGAATGGACTTGCTAGCAGATTCTTTCTAGAAACTTCTAGGTAAGAGCCCTGCCTGCCAGTAGTTTGATTTTTACCTTGAGCACAGACCCCAGCTGAACTTACTTAGAATGAACTACCAAAATACAAGGTAATGAATGAGTGTTATTTTAAGGTAAGTTTGTGGTAATTTGCAACATAGTAATAGCAAACCAAAACATAACTTAAATAGCTTGAAAGATTTACTGTTATTGTGATTAATTTTAATGTTATGTATATATTAAAGACAAGAGAGTAGTAAAATTGGGTAATTAGTGTTGTTCAAGTGAACTGAGGATCCATATTTATGGCTGAATCTACCAGCCCCACCTCCTCTTTTTAATTCCTTTCTCCCTTGACTACGTCCATACTTTATATCTGTCTTCTCCTACCTGTCTTACAGATGTGAATACATTATATTCTGTTACCACTAATATGATATTTGCTTTTCAACAGGATGTTAAAAAATGCTTTAAGGAAATCACTCATTGTATAGTCATCCTTATTTTCAGGATAGAATAAACTTAGTTGAGCATAAACTTTTCCTTATAAATGTGGTTTATGATATCTTTTGATATGGATATAAATGGTATGTAGTCAAAGAGAGAGCTTAGTGTGGCATCAGGGCAATGAACCCAAAACCTGCATCACTGAGCTCAAGCGTTTTCTCTACTTTACTTCTCTATGTATGTCTTCACTTACTCATATATCCCCACCACTACCACCACCACCAAAAAGAAAGAGAGACAGAACTTGACACAAAATAGGTGTTCAGCAAATGCTAGTTGTTATTTCTTCTTTGAATTTCCCATAGCACCTAGAGTTATGCCTTGTATACTGCACACATTTTGTGAACATATTTATGAATTGCCTATTTGATTTATAAATTTAGATTGTCCTTATTTAGATTTCACTGATCTGGTTTTAGCATAATTTCAAGAAATAGGATTGTTTGAAGATATAAGAAAAACCAATCAGACTTATGACTTAAATTCAAAGCACATAAAAGCTTTATATCTTTTGACCCCACTAACATACAAGAGTATGTTCTAGGAAAGGCTCCGTTCCATTCTCCCTCCAAAAGTCCTATGTATCAAGTGGTTGTATCCTAATCCTTGTTGCTTCTCTTCTCTCAGCAACCGTCTGCAGCTCCACACCTCCTTGCTGTACTATTTTCTTTGGACACCTCCAGCATGCAATTGCCATTGTTAATTACTATAGCTATTGCTGCTATCTTCAGGCCTCACTAAAGTAACCCAGGTGGTATCCCTGACCACCAGTGACCTTCATGCCTCAGACATTGTTTCTCCTAATTGCAATGTTTTATTCTCTCTTCCTGTTGATCTGTGGATCTCCCGTTTTTCCAAAATGTATAAGGTCTCTGTGTGTGGGACTGGGGAGGGGGTCGATGGAAATTTCTTTTAAGTATACTTTATTCCTTTTTTACGATCTGTAATCCCATGTAATATGCAGATAGATTGGTACATTAGTAAGTGACTAAATACCAGTTATGGCCATGAGATTTCAAGGAATACAGTTAAAGGTATATGTACTTAGATGTCCTACATGTTTTAAAGTAGTTGAGAACTTTGATTCTGCTGAAGACACACAGAAAAATCAGAGGATGTTTACTTCTTACTCAGGACACTGACTTGCATATTTGAAATGTTTATAAAAATGTTTAAATCTTTTTTTTTTCTAATTTTTTTTAGAGACAGAAAGAGCATGAGTGGGGGAAAGTTGTAGAAGGAGAGAGAGAGAGAGAGAGAGAGAGAGAGAGAGAGAGAGAGAGAATCTTAAGCAGGCTTCACACTTAGCATGGAGCCTGAAGTAGGGCTCGATCCCATGACTCTGGGATCATGATCTGAGCTGAAATCAAGAGTCGGTCACTCAACTGGCTGAGCCACCCAGGCATGCCAAAAATGTTATAATTATTTAGACTAACTAGGTGTACTCCTCTTTAAATACAAATTTACTTGTTAAATATTTGTTAGTATTTTAACAAATAAGAATTTGCTTTCAGAGCAAATTGTCTGAAATATTAAAATATAAGTTTTCCTCAGTACAAGCTTTGATTTTTTTGAATATTTTTAAAATTATGTAAAAAGTTTTGTGTTCTTTGTTATCCATTCTGTTTTTTTAACAGAGATCTGGAAATGCATTTCACTTCTGTTTCTCCATTCTCCTGTACACTTGCATGAAACTTTTAACTATGGAATGTTTAATTTGTTAAACACCATTCTAATGTATCACCACAGTAAATTATCATCACATTGTACATTAAAACACATGTCACATTCCAACTGAAGCATAAATCTCTGTTCATTTGGCCACCCAAGAAGATTTAATACAATTTGATTTTTAAATTAATTCTGCGTGTTATGAAATATTTTCATCCAGAAGTATTTCATTATAAAGAAATTTTTTTCTGACCAAATATGAGGAAATGTTCTTAAATTCTAGATCTCTTACAATTCGATTGACTAGAAAGATTTGGATACCTAAATAGTTAGAAAAAAAAAACTGTAGGCTATCTCTTTATTCAGCATACTAAAAAGATATCTCAGCTATTCAATGGAAATAAGGAAAAACTTCTTTCTTACCTTTTTCCCCTGGGCCAGTTTCCAAAGTTGGCTGTCATTCCTTTTCATGTGATGAAATCCATAGCCTGTTAAATACTAATATCAATCCCAGTTTTGTGATGTGACTATGGTTCTTTCTCACGGTGTGAGTACTGAACATAACATGCATGAATTAGTGCCCAATATGTATATCAAATAGGGTTGAAGTCATCCAAAGGGATTCAATAAAAATTATCGTTCAATTTTGAAGTAAACCAACACCTATGCCATGAAAACAAACCCTTCTTCCAAAGCTTTGCATTAAATGACCTTTAATCATATAACTTTTAACATTTGCTCTCAATTTCCTCTTCCTTCAACTGAGGCAGACACAAAAGCTGCTCTGATATTCTGGCTAGATGGAGAGACAGTAGCTGTCATTGTCCCTGTATCATTTGACTATCTGAAAAGCATAATGCCTGTGTCAAACCCTTAATATTTAATTTTGAACTTGGGGCCCTTGGACACTACTTATTTCATGATGAAATTGACTAACAACACATTTTAGCATACTGTATGTATTTCTAGGCTCTTTTAGGATTGATAAAGTAGAATCATCAATTACCTTGGTGAATTTCTATTTGTTTTAATGTTAACTGTCTTCCATCCCTTATTTCACAAGTGAGAAAATCATGCTTAGAAGATATATTTGGTACACTTACAGCACAGTCCATAGCCCCTAATTTTCTAAACTATCAGTTGGTCTTAGAGTCTTCAAGCTCTAAGAGCTCTAGAGCTTCAAGCTCTAATGGTACATACTAACGTGACTAATTCATAACACTGACTTCTAGCTCTGTACAACTAGGGTATAATCTCAACTTCTACCAGATTGGAAGGGAATGTACTTAAAGAGAATGGGGAATAGAGTAGAGCTATTACTGTCACATTTTTCCCCCTATTGAAAATGTTCATTGCTGAATAGAAAGTACAATTTTGGTTTGGTTATTGGAACTGCTGAGGTCCTGGAATTATTTGTCCACAGTCCTTGAGTATTGTAGAAAATAATACACACATAAACCAAATTCAAGGTGGATTCAAGAACGCATAGTCTTCTAACACTGATACCCTGCAACCCAGAGAGAAAATCATCTTCAGATAACGCATTATTTCTAAAGCCCATTTGTTTCATCTCCAATTAGCTGGTGGCAGAATTACAACGACATGATCTCTTAAATCACCTGCTCCCCCATTCATCAACCCTAACCTGCCCTGCGGCTTGAATGTCTTTCCTAAACAGAGCATTCTTAAACACATGCGCGCACACACACACACACACACACCCTTCCGTATTCATTTTATATTAATTTCTTTACTCCCTTAGAGCATAGCATAGTAATTGATGACACTTATTTCCCTCACATATTATATTCTTCCCTGGTCTCCCATCCTACAATTCATAGTAATTTTATTAAGCACCATTTCAAGATTTCAATTGTAAACTTGTTTGCCATCTGTATTAGTTTCCTGAGATTGATGTAACAGATTACCACAAACTGGCTAACTTAAAACAACAGACATATATTCTCTGCCAGTGAGGCCAGAAATCTGAACTCCAGGTGTCAGCAGGACACTGCTCCCTCCAGAAACTCTAGGGTAGATTCCATTCTTCTAGTTTTGGTTGGCTATCAGCAGTATTACTCCAATCTGTTTCCATGGTCGCATTGCTTCCCCTTCTTCTGTCAAATTTCCCAAGTGTGTCTCATATAAGGACACTGGGCCCTGGATTTAAGGCCCACTCTGGTAATCCAGGATGATCTCCTCTCAAAATCCTTAATTACATCTGAGAAAACCCTTTTCAGAAAAAGATAACTTTCACTAGTCCCAAGGATTTGGCTTGTATTTCCTTTGAGGGTAGGGAGCATGTTTCTGCCTAATACACCAACGTAGCCATTCTATAAGATTATTGAGCACACATGCTTTTTTTTTCCTCCCTCTTATTCCAAATACATACGTATGTACATACATACATACATACATACATACATAAAATTATTGGACACTCCCCTTGCCTTAAAACATAACATGCTGAACTTACAACTCTGCATATTTAGTGATATGTAATGCCAGATTAAGGAGGGAAGAAGATGAATATAAAAAAAGAAAAAAAAGCAGAACTATCTCCAATAAGACACTGTCATGTTCATTTGGATTCTCAAATATGTCCCCACAATAAACATAGAGGTGGACTGAATGGATATTCTATATTCATATGTTGCTGATTAACAACACATTTCCTGATGCTGTCTTACATTTTATATCCAAATTAAAAAAATATATGTGACTGTTTCATGCTTAAGAACTCTCACAAGGATTAGGGTATCCATAATCTTGAGATATTCTTTTTGCTTTGGTTATTGTAATATTTCATCCCATTTTATGCTTCCAAGTTCTAAATTATAATAAGCATTAATATTGGAGATAAAATAACCCTTTGTCCTGGAAACAATGTGTATTGGTAATTTTTTAAGAGAGAGGATATAATAGCTTATAATTTTATATATTTTTTTCCTCAGAGACAACATTGCCAAAAATCTTTTTGTTGTATAATTTTTTTTCTCAGAGATTATCATTCTACTTTGATAACATGAGTTTTTGTTTTCCAACTATGAATACACTTATGTGTGTGTGTGTCTGTGATATGTATATGTATCAACTGGATGCCACTTAAATATTTTCATTGACAACACTCATCTATTGAACACATAATTAAAACACATTTTATCTTTTTTAGGATAACACATTCTTTTTTAATTTAAAAAACCTTGCCATATGCAAAAAGTAATAATAATGTCTTATCTCCCTTAACACAGGAGCACTAAAACTCTATGATTCTAGAATGCTACCAAACTGTATCTTGCAAGAAGACATGTCACTCAGTGTACAGGCAGCATAAGGGCAATCTGAGTTACAAAAAGTAGTAACAGTGATTTGGTTAGATATGCGGAAAATAGGAAAGTAACTCTATTTCTTTTTGTGCATCATTCTCACTATGTCAGAAGCATAAGGAAATATTCAGACATCCATTTGCTGTGTGAATAAGTACTAATTCTATCATTGTCAATCTCCTGCTCTTACAAAGGTCTTCTGAGACTATGTGTGAACTCAGCAAAGTGTTATTTTGGCTTTTTACCCAATATTCTCGATTAAATAATGGATGACAGTGAGAATAGCGCTCCAGTATTCAAATTATTCATCCAATCACTCCTTTATTACATGAAGTTTTTAGCAGCAAGCAATTGTTTTGTATCTTTGATGTGATGGACATGTTAATTTTAATGACTGATTTAGGAAACAATCTTCTTGAGGTCACTGTGGAGATAATCTCATCAGGCATCATATTAAATCTTATTTGATAAAGACTATTCTTGTCCCTCTGAAAATGACCAATTAAATCAATGAAATGGTGTCCAATCTAAAGTTTAAGGAATAACAATGAGGTGAGAAGTATACTTAAGTATTTAGCTTACGTTTTAAATGCTTATTATTCTATTGATTCCCTCAAATCAGAGGCTACCTCTAGTGAAGGACAACTTGTTTCAGACATTATTGATCTGGTGCAGATCTTATTTTTTTTGGAGAGCTAGATGATTCCAGTTTCATGTCATTTGAGTAATCATCCCAGCTCATGAGCTAATGGTGTTAACCATGTCTTGACCATGATCACCTTAGCACTCATCCACTATATAGTTTAAGGGGTTAATATTCTTATGGCTGTAGCATAATCAAGCTTTAATATTTATTATATTCTTTAACTGAGGACTTGAGAATAACTATAAAAATACGTTTGAGGAAATAACATTACAAGTATCTGAGTAAACCACTACAGCTTGACAAAACAATATATTTACATATGTTGAAGTAATTCTATAAATGACCAATTCTTACATATAAGCTAGCAGAAACTCTCTGGCTCTGATATGGCTTGGATTGAGTTCGGCTTCTTCTGCAGTTCTCATTCATTTCTTGGAAGCATTTAGCACAGCATCACATTTTCTCAGTATTTGATAAGAATTATACAGGTTTTTGCTACATTACTTCAAAAAGATCACTTTCTAAAAGAGAACTGCCTCTATTTCTGCCATCAGAATCTTTGTGTTTTTGAAGCTATACAGCTTGATTTCCTTCCTGTTCTTTCTTGTACTCCAAGACTGGTACGTTTTGCGAAAAGAACAGAAATTCAGAACCTACTGGTCTGCCAAGCTGGTCTTTTTTCTTACTGAGATTTGGGGCTCTCAACTCCCTTGAGCCGCTGGTTCCTAATCTCTGGGTTTTATCTAATAATGTCTCTTGACCATCTTCACCATTATTATCAGGATCAGAGGTTATGTATTCAAGAACCTCAAACTCATTGAAGCTGCTATTTTTACTGTGACAGGTCATAGAGGGACAACTTGTTTTAGTAGAAAAACAACTATCAGTTTCACTTGGCATTCTATGATGTGTTTGAGAGATGAAACATATGTTCTATCTTATCTTTTGGGAATATTTGAAGGCTAATCTCCTCCCTATACTGTTTTAATGAGCTCTAATGTTTAATTTGAAAATGAAAAAGGAAACACTATTTGAAGAAAGTAAGGTTTGGGGTATTTGTTGGACATTGAGGAAGAGTGGGACGTGAAAGAATAACAAATTTTTGTGAGAAACTATAGGGAAAGATCAGGGAAAGAGAGCAAACAAAAGCTTTCAAGGGCTGGGACCTAATATTATTTCCCAGAGTGAGCTGTGTATGTTTTGACCCAGAGAAGGATCACTCTGAGAGGCCTTACTTGAATGTCCTGGAGTGTCCCAGACCACCCAGCTTCACTCAGACAGGAGCCCTCACCCTGCACCTTGTCTCAGCTTGAGGGCTCCTTAGTTGGATGTAGGAGAACACTTAGCTACCTATGCTCCCACGTTACCTGTCAGCTGCACTAAAGAAATGCTAGACCCTTGATACACAGGTGTTTCTGTGTGTCTGTCCTGTGTAGACAACTGAGGAAGAGTGGGCTGTGAAATTGACATGTGGACAATTTTCCCTGAGGTGTCTGTAAGGGAACTAGACACCCACCTAGCAGAGTAGTTAGAGGGGAAGCCTCACCCTACATCTATACTTGCCTACGTCTTATACTTGCCCTACATCTATACCTGCTAAACAAGCTCAGAGTCTCTAAGTTGGATAAAAATGGTTAGAGACATTCCAAGGACATTTGTATTATCATTGACCCTGCATTTACACTTATGACCATATTTCCTCTTTCATTTTCCAAGGATGCGACCACCCCTTTACCAGGCCTCTCTCTTGTTGCATGGGAGCAGATGTGCAACTTTGTTAGAAATCCTTAGGATACTCTACTCTGCTTGCAGGGCAAAGAATTGCTGGTCTCATTGCTTCAACATTTTGGGCTTTGTTGACATTTGCAATTTGTTGGAAATTAATCACCAGACAGCTATTACTTATATAGAGTGCAAAGCATAGATCAAGATACATAGTGGGTAATCAATAAGAATCCGCCTGCATCTAGTGACCAATTCTGACCTCATCATGATTTTGTAATTTGGGGTTTCTTAATGATACAATAATTTCCAGTTAGCATACCAGGCTGAGCTCCACCTTAGGGTAAGGACATAAAACTGATACTTAAAATTTTTTTTAGCCTGTAATCATTAAATAAAAGCATTACTTTTTTGTTTCCTGCTCACTTTTTGTGAGTCACAGGAATGTCCTTTTAAATCATACTTTGGTCTTCACCCAGTGGATTTACTGTACCAGTAAGATACTTACAGTTTCCCCATACCTATGTGGATAGCTCCACGGATGCTGTGACTGAAAAGAACCTGAGGAATGGCTTTCATTTCTTATGCGACATGTGGCACACTTATTAAGTTTTGTAATTGTACCTTTATGTAGCACACATGCTGTCAGATTTAGCCCACATGCCCTTATGTGTTTCTACATTCACATTTTCCCCTTATAAACAAGCTGCTAACATACTTGTCCTTCTTAGGAAAAATAAAGCCTTAGCTAAGAGAAAGTATTTGTGTGTTTGGAGCCTCAACATCTGTATTCAAACACAGAGCAGACTTCCTATTTTAAAACTGAAATTGATGGTGACAGCTCGTTTCACCACCACCCCCCCAACACACACACACACACACACACACACACACACACACACATTGGTAGTGGGTAAGTGCCTGTCTCTGGCCAGGTACTAATGTTAGAGATCTAACTTAGTTTGAAATTAGTTAAAGACCATAAACTTCAATGAAAGAAAACATACTGTTTGGTCCTGCGCTGCATCCAGTGTGCACTGATGATAGAAGCCCCATTCTAGGGTACTTCCAGGAGACAGCACCTTGAAAGACAGAATGTCCAAATATAAATTAAAAGTAGTAATACTTACTGTGTGTTGGTAGTTGTTATTTGAGGAATTTTGCTAAAGATAAATACATTTTCTTATTGAAATGCTACCTCAGTTTTTTTTTTTGATGTTTATTCATTTTTGAGACAGAGAGAGAGAGACAGAAAGTGAGCAAGGGAGGGGCAGAGAGAGAGGGACACACAGAATACAAAGCAGGCTCTTATCTCTGAGCTGTCAGCACAGAGCCTGACACAGGGCTTGAACCCACAAACCGCGAGATTATGACCTGAGCTGAAGTCAGATGCTTAACCGACTGAACCACCCAAGTGCGTCATTTAATGTTTATTTGAGAGAGAGAGAGAGAGAGAGAGAGAGAGAGAGAGAAAGAGCAAGAGCATGCTCAAGCAGGGGAGGAGCAGACAGAGAGGGAGAGAGAGAACCCCAAGCAGGCTCCAGGTTATGAGCTGTCAACACAGAGCCCAACACGGAGATTGAACCCACGGACTGTGAGATCATGAGCTAGGTGAAGTTGGACACTTAACCTACTGAGCCACCCAGGCGCCCCTGCTACCTCAGTTTTTTAAACATGCATTCACTTTTTTTTCTTTGCAATCTGCTTAAATTTTTAACATCTTTGAAAATAGTAGACAAATAGGAAAGGGATCATAGGACATGATCATGAAAGACGATTACTAGTGCCATTGTACATCAGCTATATTTTAACCTGATAACGAGGAGATTTTCAGGTTTCTAAAAGTTGTTCATCTTTGCCCCTGTATACTCTGTTCCCAGTTCATTTGAGTTCAAGTTTAATTTCCAATATTTTTAAATGAAGTTTGTGCTTAAAAATGTGTTGGATGCTGAGTGTGACACAAATATATAATTTGATTTAATATAATTTCAAGCAACATTCATTGTCTACTGTGAGGCACCTGGTCTCCTAGGTAGCTTACATTCTTATTGGGGAATAAAGATTTCATGATAAAGTTATTCTAATTATTATATAGTCATCTGTCAAAATGTATCAAATAAAACCTACAGGATATCACACTCAGTATGTAAGCTTTTAGACGTGGGGAATTTTTTTTGTAGGAGTTGGGGATGTAGTTATATTTTGCAAATAAATATAATTTAATAGGAGAGAGAGAAAGAGAGGACATTCCAAAAAGTTTGTTGGTGTGAATAAAGAAGCAACTAAGCAAAATATATTAATGAGACAAGAAAAAATATCATCCAGATGTGCTCAGGTGATAGAAGATTGAACAATTTCGATAAGATTGTGAATACAAAAGTGGTTGCTTTTACTCTACGTTATCTTATAAATATTGCTCCAAACTTTATTCTGCCTTTTCAAAATTAATTTTATTTATATAAATAAATTTAATTATCAAAATTTCATATATATCATGCATTCATATGTATGCATGCATACACACACACACACACACACACACACACATAGACTAAATAATACTAAATAGTGTGTAAAGTAGCAATATCCTTATGCCTCCTTATTTATCACACTAAGCTGCCCCCTAGTAATAGCCTCTTAGAATTTTCATTGTTTCTTTTGATATTCACATACATATTTACAATTAATATGTCTTACATAATATTTATTTACATAATTTATTTACATAATCTAAAATCACCACTGGAATTCCTCTTCTCAATCACAGATGTATGACTACATTTATATTGGTCATTGCAAATCCAAATAGTAGAGCAGGATTCTGTTTTCTGCATCTTTTTCCTGGAGTTACTTCTTCATTAAAAGAAAAGAATTCTGAATTTCTTTCCATTCTCTCTGACCACCTTTCAAAACAAAGTTCCACACAAGCCTATCAGCTAACCATTTCCCCCTCCTACCAGAGACCTCCCTGGGTTGTTCAGGTGGGTTGAACAACAGGTTTGTTGCTTTTGGGGCCTATTTAACTGCATTCATTCTTGGACTTCCTTTCAGCTCCCCTCTGTGTAGGGTCTGGTTATCAGAACCTTATGTCTGTCAGTCATGGTATGCCAACTGCTAAAATAAAGCGCCCAACATTTTTCATACTTTATATAATAAAGAGCTATGTCATACTCACTTCACATCTGACTTGGGCCGGTATGAGAGCTTAGCTCCATAGTCATGCTGAAACCAGCTCCCTCTCTTGGGTAGCTCTGCAGACATCTAGATTCCTTCTGCATCTGCCTGACAGTCAAAGAAAAAGAATGACAGTGGGGAAAGCTGCAGGAGGACCGACGACGGCCAGACCCGGAAGTGCCACACTACATCTGCCTGCATACGTTGACCAGAACTCAGTCGCAAGGCCGAGGCAAACTGTACGACAGGCTGAAAAATGTCTTTCTGTGTGTTAAGAAGAACAATGCACCTGTTCTGGTGAACACATACTATTGTCTGCCGTGTCATAACTTTATATTATCATTTTGATGGAAGACTTTTTTCATCTGATGTCTAAGAAAGAGTTTATTTGGAGGCATATTTATTCAATGTTTTATTTATTCAAAGTGTTTACTATTCATACTTCTTTCTCCCTTGCTTTTTGTCATTTAATACAGCCCAGAAAGTGTTCCAAAGAAATAAAATATTTTTATGTGTTTCTAAAAATAGCCTTCTTCCTTTTGACAGATGTTTAGCACTCCATTGTGTGGTTATACCACAATTCATCCTAACAGTTTGGAAGGGGGTAAAGGTGGAAATGGCTCAGTCCTCTATCTTCAACTGCATGTGTCACACTGTTCTAAGCGAGGTCACAATTCATTGCTTCAGTGGCTCCCAAAGTGTATTAAATATGTTTGAAAATATAAGTTCATTCCTAAATAAGGATCTTTTTAAGCAGTAATAAAATAACTAATAATGACAACCAAATCTGAATTGAAGAATGGAAAAACATCAATGTCTTGATTATGAGACTGTTCTGACCTAGGAGTATAAGATTAGGAACAATTGTATCAGAACGATGGTACTTAAATTGTGCCTTGAATAACATGTGTGAAGAGTGAGGCTCTCCCTAAGTAGTGGAAATAATGACAAGAACGACACATATTTACTAATGTGTTTACAACATTTAAAGGAATAAAAGCTGATCAGTTTAGTTACTATTGTATTCCATTAAAGATATTCAATTAATGAAGCAAATTGGTTAATTAGAACTTTAGAACTTTAATTATTATAAGAATAAATAGTATCTTCAACATTGTCTAGTATAATTGAGTCAATATTTGTCACAAAGAAAATAAACGAATTGGTGTTCTCATTTAAATTCTCCTTTAAACTGAAAACCATTATATCACTTATGGACATTTTAATTCAGTGTTGTATCAAAAAGAAACTCAGAAATCACACTGACATCTTTCCTAAGTAATGTAGACTGCTACTGTATATTTTATTTAGATTGACAATAATGGAGACAATTTTACTGTTTTTTCTCTTGCGTTCCAAACTTTTATATCACGTAGCATTTGTATAAACCATTCTTTTCTTTCTTTCCATATATTCCTACCTTTCAGGCTAGACTGCTTCCAGATGCAACATTTTATATGATCTGAGCCTTTCTGTTTCCGTGGGCCCTTGAGAAACACTGCTTCCAGTTCCAAATGTGCTTTTTGTTTGTTTTGTTGTTATTGCAAAAAAACAGTATCATTGGAATGCTAGTGGGTAACTCTTTGCCTTATAGTTCAATGAGGAAAATATGTATATATGTTAATATATTAGACTTTTATTTACATAAAAGGCAAATAAGAAAGTTGAAATCAAAAGTTAAACATAGTTAACTTTTTTCGATCAATACACGACCCAATCGGAAAACATACAAATAAGAGCAATTTAAAATGGAAGAAATCTGAGTGAGTCATAAGCATATAAAAAAGCATTGCATTTCATGTTATCAAAGAGATGAAAATTAAAGCATTTTTAATGTTTTTCACTAAAATATTAAGGTGATCAAAGCTATGTTTTTCACCAAAATATTGAAGTGATTAAAGCTATGATAATAATGTGTTCGATAAAGAGGAAAGAGGACTTTTTTTTTCTCATATTGTCAATGGGGTTATATGTTAGCAAAATAATTCTGGAGTGATATTTGGAGAATATTACAAAAGCCTTAAATTTTATCCTCCTTTTCATCAAATAATTCTCCTTGTCAGAATATGTCAAAAGGAAATAATTAACGGATACCTAAAAGAATATATGTAAAAAAAATATCACTATGCCCACCCATTAAAATGGCCCCAAGTGATCCCCATCCACTGGTATTCATGTCCTTGCTCACTGTTTGGCTTGAGGGTGAACTTGACATAGCAACTTACTTCTAATGAATAGAATACAGCAAAAGTGATAGTATGTAACTTCTGAAATTAGGTTTTGAAAAGCTGTGACTTCATTTTTGCTGAAACTCTTTCCCTGACTCTTCCCATTATATGGGTTGGATGAAACAAGCTGCTGTGTTTTGAGGTGCCTTATGAAGAGACCCATGTGGCAAGGAACTGAGGGTTACTTCCCGTCAACCAGCAGCAGGAACTAAACCATTAAGTGCAACAACTAATGCGGAACAGAGTCCTGCCAACAACCGCTGAAAGAGCTTGGAATTAAATCTTGCCCTGATTGAAACTTTATATGAGTGCAGCCCTTTGTAACCTTGATCTCACCTTGTATGGCCTCTTGAGCTGAAGAATTCAGCTAACCATAGCTAGAACTCTGATCCAGAGCCGTCATCAGGTAATAAATGTGGGTTGTCTTAAGTTGCTAAGTTCTGGAGTAATGTTAAATGCAGCAATAGATAACCCAATCGACACACAAAATAATATTGCTATATAGATGAATGAGATAAAAACATGATCTCAACAATAACAAGGTGAAGCAGCATCTAAGTTTAGGCATAAATACATCCATGCCTACGTATGTGTTTAAAATGTCTGGGTGAATATCAATAAAATGATAAATATTGCTATTTTGGAGCTATGAAGTAAAAGGTAATTTAAAAATTATTTTCCTAAAGGTTTCTATATATTTCAAATGTTTTAATAATGAATTATTTTTAATTGTGATATCTAAGGGTAAAAAAGAAACACAACAAAATCATCAGTAGAACAAAATACTTCTAGAATCCTGCTTAGCACTTTGCACATAGTTGGAAATTAGTAAGTCTTGGGTACAATTTTCTTAGTGGATGAATATAACACATATTCCCAGATGTTTCTCAAGACCAAAGAAACTTTAGATATTTTCTTTTGGTACCATTATTTGTATCTGAGTCAAAACACTGGTTTTGTTTTGTATTATTACTTCAAATTTTGTCAACATGTAATAAATAATGCACTAAAGGAACAATTATGTTTAAACCTGGGCAACAGTAACAGAACCAGTAGATAACCCAGAGAGTTTCTCACTATGATTTACATAACTGTAGAGCACATTATTCCAAGAGGGAAATGATCCCTGCAAAAGCTGAGGATAAAACTGTGATGGAAGTCCATCAAGACATCACGAGGGCACCTGCAGAATGGTTGCTTGCCGGCTGCAGAAAGGGCATTTACCAAAGCTGATTAGTTTAATATGCCAACCCTATTTCACGTTTTACTTACATTCAGCTTTTCTAAAGGTCTATATTATGAATCATTTGGTGCACCATAGACATGCAAGCTTGAGAATGAACAAGAGACAACATCCCCTGGAGCAGACACTTAACTTGGACTATCCATCTTTTTAATATGTCTAATAATGGGATAGTCAGACATAATGAATTATACAGTTTTATGTATTTGAGAAACCATAGAACTGACTGTGCACATCTTTCTCTCCCTTAGATTATTTTTTGTCAGCCCTTATTCCTGGTGAATTTGAATGTGGGTATGCCTGGAAGATATGCTGCAGAAGCAAAGGACAATTGTTTGCATATGCTATTAAAACTGAAATAGCAAGAATTCTTTCCTGTGATGTTTCTAAGCAAAAAGCATTGATTGAAAATTGTTTACCTAAGTATGGAGAATGAAGGAAGCCAGTACGGTTTAGCAGTTAATTCTTTGGTCTCTGGAGTTAGGAAACCTGGATTACTTTTCAGTTTTAACACTGACTATTTGAGCAAACTTTGGCGAGTTACTTCCTTGGAACCATTCCTTCAGCTATAAAATTAGTTTCATAATCAGTATTTACTTCATAAAGTTACAATGTAATAGTGCACTTAAAACATTTAGCACTGTAACCGGCACAGAATAAACACTCAATACATGTAACAAATGTGTTCATCTATCTATTTACCTATGTACTCAACTATATATACAGATAATCCTTGAACAACATGGGTTTGAACTACATGGGTCCACTTACATGTGAATATTCTTTTTTTGAAGATACAGCATAGCACTGGAAATGTGTTTTCTCTTCCTTATAATTTTCTTGATAATATTTTCTTTTTTCTAGCTTACCTTATTATAAGAATACCGTATATAATACATATAACAATAAAAAAAATGTGTTATTTGACCAATTATGTTATCAGTAAGGCTTATGGCCAACAATAAGCTATTAGTAAAATTTGGGGGTAGTCAAAAGCCATATGTGGATTTTTGACTCCAGAGGGGATAGGTGCCTCTAAACACTGCAGTGTTCAAAGGTCAACTGTATTTTCATTGCAGCAAATTCACTTAGCTTATTTAACAAATGTTTACTGAGCACCGAGCAAGTTCTTAGCACTAAGTCACAAGTTAAAAATATCTTTTTACACCTCATTGTACTTACTTTCTAATCACATAGCATAACTTGTCTCCATAGATTATTATTTTTTTAGTTCTGATTTCAAAGGTTCTTTTTATGAGATGCATTTCTGAGTTGTTTTGCTGATGGTGGGTCCTTGGCTCTCATTTTGCATTCCAGCTCTGTTCTCAGGGCATCAATTAAGTTAAATTGCCAAATTTTTCCCTCAGGAAGAACATAGAACATTTAAAATATATATTTTCTATAATGTTTATGTGTCTCTGTGCTACCAAAGCATACTTACTAAATGATTGCCAACAGCGATTTCTGTGGCACCTCAGTTTTCCTTTTAGATCTTCTCGTGAAAAGTACTAAATGAATTAGGGGAAAATCAGAAAAATACCTGCCATACCTCTTTTTTTCTATCAAGAAAGGAACCTTTCATTTTGGTGCTGGGAAAACCCCTGAAATTCCACGAGGCTGCCAAATCCACTGCTTTTGTGCCAGACGTGCAAGGAAAATACACCTCCCTAAAGCATGTGCTCAAAGACACTCTACCTGATTAGTCATGAACAGAAGACATCAGCTTTTGGACAAGTACTACTTCTTGTGAAGAGGCTTTGTAAGAACTTCATTCTTTTGATCTAAACCATGAATTAAACAGAGATCTGAGTTTGATATCATCTCACATATATGGGAATAATGGCTATGTTGCACATCAATGCAAGCCTTCTCTACATTTTCTAAAAACATAAAACAAAACAGGCCAAAGCACTATAGTTGTGAGAGAGACAGAAAGAAAAGACCACCCTGTAGTATCTCTGAAGCTAAAAATGTAAGGCCAGGACATGAGAGGAATTTCTAGACATCTTAACTGCCTTCGTGAAGACAGCAGGAAGTTAGGATTTTGTGGTAGGAAGGAGACTGGATTAAGACTCAGAGAGTCTGAGCTCAAGTCAGAGCTCTGCCATGAACTTGCTTTATCAATTTTGCTATCTCCTTATGCTCTTATACCTTATTTTCTTCATCTGTAAAATGAAGAGATGGAACAGAAGGATCTAAGTTTCCACTATGATCTTATACTCTGATTTTCCCTCCCCCTACGTTTTCTAAATGTATAATGTATGTCTCAGTTTGTGGTTTGGAAGAAAATGATGGTTAGGTTTATAAGCTGATCACCTCTTCCTACGTATCAGACAAGTTTCTCTGTACTTCATTTAACACAGCATTCTAACTGTTGCTGAAACTGTCTTTGTAAATTTCCTCAAAAAAAGTATTTCTGGCATTCTCACAGATTTAATTTTCTTCCCCCCTCTCAACTCCTTTCTGCAATTATGGAAACTCCACTTAGGTGGTTTCCTGCTCATAAGGTTGCCCAACATGTTCTTGAGGGCTGACTGAAGGTCAGCTTTTCAGGCTTATTGCTCTATACCATCTTCTTAGCATGCTCAGGTTTTGCCCTGACCTGTGGGTTTGCATCGGCAATGACGATTGACAAGCCACTTGATCACATTGAATGCATTATCTCATTTTTTTTCATTTTTTTAAATGGAGATAATAATTACCACTTTAATGTCCTACAGAGTTGTGCACATCAGATGAGACACCCTATTAAATTTTAAGTAGCAAAATGCTCTCTAAAATATGGGGGAAAAGAGTTAGCTCCATAAGGTGTCGGACCGGTAGTAAAGGTGGGCATTTCTCTTTGGAAATGGCCATAACAAAATTTCTGCAAGTGACTTCTAATACCTATTGATGATGAATGCCAATTTCAGGTCCTGTTAGGAGCATTTCTGGGCTTGGCTTCAGATATCTCAACAAGTCTGTTAGACGTAGTGACTCTTAATCACTCACAAGATGATGGATGTGTCAGACTTTGAAACTAGTAGTCAACAGACTACTAGTCTTACTACTCTGTCAACAGAGTAGTATGGTCTAGTATCCATTACAGTGCTCATAGAAACTCTTATCATGTGTTTTTAGTGTATGGAAACATGAAGAAAGAACAACTTTAAAGGTAATAAAGCTATATTTCATCTTAATAATGGAATAGTCCATTTTTAGGTGTTTTAGCTTCAATATTTATTTGTAGATTATGAGGTGGCATGAATGTAAGTTCATAGAGTTTCACAAGTACAAATTCTGAGAGATTTTGTAGTTTCTTGAGTCTACTGGTCAGCATGTGCCTTCAATGGAAGAAACAAGAATCTTCTTGATTTTAAAACCCCTTCCTTCTCTTCTCATTGTCTTACACTTCATAAATTAAGTAACTTGTTTTGTTAAAGTCACTGTGTGTTATAGCGAGTAAAAGAAACAAACAAGGAATTCTAAGAAAATAAAATCCGTGATAGGGATGACTTAAGTGGATATGTGTAATTTGGGTTTTTTTTTGGCTATATTTTCTTTCCCCTTTTAGATGGTACTTGCACAAACCTGCAAACTCTTTGGATTGGAAAAATGTTTTCTTCTCTGACCTATGTAGTACATTACTTAGAATTCAGACAATATTCATCTCTCCAATTGATAATGTTAATGAATGTTAATCTGTACCAACAGTGCATATGGAGTTTTAACTTTAACTTTGTTCTTAGGAAGCACACAATTAAAATATTTTCTTTCTTAATCAGCAAAACTCAAAGGCAACCTACAGAAGGGGAGAAGATATTTGCACATGACATTATCTGATAAATGGTTAGTATGTAAAATATATAAAGAATGTGTACAACTCAACACCCCCCAAATGAACAATCCAAGTAAAAATATGGACAGATGACATGAATAGACATTTTTCTAAAGAAGACATACAGATGGCTTACAGACACGTGAAAAAATGCCAACATCACTCATCATCAGAGAAATGCAAATCAAAATTACAATGAGATATTACCTCACACTTTTTAGAATGTCTAAAATCAACAACACAAAAAACAAGAGGTATTGGAAACGATGTGGAGAAAGGGGAACCCTCTCGCACTCTGGGTGGGAATGCAAACTGGTGCAGTCACTGTGGAAAATAGTATAGAGGTTCCTCAAAAATTTAAAACTAGAACTACCTTTTGATCCAGCAATTGCACTAGTAAGTATCGACCCAAGGAATACAAAAATACTAATTCGAAGGATACATGCACCCCAATGCTTATAGCAGCATTATCTATAATAGCCAGACTATGGAAACAGCCTAAGTGTCCATTGACTGATGAATAGATAAGGAAGATGTGGTATGTATATACAATGGAATATTACTCAGGCCATAAAAAGAATGAAATCTTGCCATATACAATCATGTGGATGGAGCTAGGGAGTATTATGCTAAGTGAAATAAGTCAGTCAAGGAAAGATAAGTACCATATGATTTCACTCAGATGTGGAATTTAAGAAATAAAACAAATGAACCAAGGGAAAAAGGAGAGAAAGACAAACCAAGAAACAGACTCTTAACTATAGAGAAAACACTGATGATTACCAGAATGGAGGTAAACGGGGGGATTGGTTAAATAGGTGACGAGGATTAAGGAGTGCACTTGTGATGAGCACTGCATATTGTCTGGAAGTGCTGAATCACTATATTGTTCATCTGAAACTAATATTATACTATATGTTAGCTAACTAGAATTTAGATAAAAATTTTAAAAATACACATTTTGTTTCTGTTTTTGAATTCAACACACCATTGTGCACTGAATGGATAAATGAATGAATAAATATTTGAATGAACAAATACATAAATAAATAAATCATTCAGTAATAAATCTCACCCTTTACATCTTATATTTTTTGTATTTAATAATTTTCCTATAACACTTGCCCTTGATTCAGGATGATTTAATGGGGCTTTAGAATAGACTTTCGAATCAATGACCACATGTGTAAATCCAAATTTCACCTTACTGTGTAATCTTGGCAATAACTTAGTTCTACTTTTTCTATTTTTCATTTGTAAATAGAAGATAATTCTGAATTTTCCATGTTGTTCTGAGATAAAGTGAAATGTAAAATTCTGAGCATCTAGCTGTGTACAGCTAAAGCTCAATATGAGTATATTTTAAAAATTACTTCATGGGGCGCCTGGGTGGCTTGGTTGGTTAAGCATCCAACTTCGGCTCAGGTCATGATCTCACGGTCCGTGGGTTCGAGCCCCGCGTCGGGCTCTGTGCTGACAGCTCAGAGCCTGGAGCCTGTTTCGGATTCTGTGTCTCCCTCTCTCTCTCTGCCCCTCCCCTGTTCATGCTCTGTCTCTCTGTTTCAAAAATAAATAAACGTTAAAAAAAAATTAAAAAAAATTACTTCAACTGTCAAGACACCTAAGAGAAGGAAAAATTTTCAGAAGAAGAAAAAGAACAACCAACTTTTATTTGAATTTCCTTTCAAGGCATAACAACTGTTTTGAAATTGTTGGATGGGAGGACTTCTACTCCCACCCCAAGAGCAACACCCAAATCATAGTTAACACCATCAAAGAGCAAGCCCCAGGGACTCCTTTCCAATTTTTCCATGGCTGTTCCTCCTTTGCTAGTATTCCCTCTCTTGTGGACCAATAATATCTGTGTAGGAAAATATATTCTTCCCATATTCATTTTATCTTGCTTCCCTTAAAAGTAAACGTATCACACTTTTTTCTGAATCTTTGAATACTAACTTCTAAAGAAACAAACTGATGGTTAATAATAAACAAACATTGCAACATTATAGACTTATAAAATTATTATATCACGGACTCTTTCTTTCTGACCTAAGCTGAGACGATGATACATGTTGCAGCCCTTCTCTTTAATTCCCTTATAAATGGACCTTACCAATTTCCCCCTCTCCCCCAGATCTCTTAGTCTCTTCTTTCAGTGATGATTGATAGATTCTTCTTTTCCAGGCTGAAACTCTTTCCAGCCCAATGTTTCCAGTAATACAGCAAAATGGTCATTACTGTCAGTTGATTTGGTCATTTGGCCACAAGAATGGCCAACGTTCTGTTTTATAGGCATACTCAGTTCAGAAATGACCCTGCTGTTGGTAATCAAGACTACGCAATTTATAGTGATAGGAGATAAATTTGCATTTAGTGGAAGGACCTCAGCAGTTTCAAATAAAAGTAAAACAATGAGAATAATGACAATAATAATTGACCTAAAAACTGCCAGATTGTTCATACAAAGTCCTTAGACTAATTGATTTTATGGCTGAATATGGGCAAAGAAAGAACTACTTAATTTGTCACTAGAATAATTAGTTGATCATTAGGAAAGCAAAACCCTGTAGTTTGATTCTAAAATCCCAACTAAGTACCACATTTAAGTAAGTACATTATAATTTTTAAAAATAATAGTTTCCCTGTTTTGTGTCATCAGCCAGTTAAACAGATAAAGAGTAATTTTTGTAGTATTTTTGAAAATATTTTTGCATTTCCTATTCTTACTAACACAATGTTGTTTATTTATATAGTACAAATCAAGAGAAGCTAGTGTGTTTTCAGATCACATCTTTCATCACCATATGCAATCCCCCTTCTAAGCAATTTGTAGTTCTTAAGCCTCTTCTGTGCAGAAATTCTGGAATTGTGACAGTTTCCATGGTATTTATATTTCAAGACTAAAGTAGAACTTAGGTGGCTAGGAAACAATAGCATGGGTAATAAGAGATATTGTGAGCCTCAGAGCTCTTTCTGTGGACCTTTCCACTCTTAGCATGATGCTTACACAAACAATCTTTCTGCCCTGCAAATGTCTTTTTCCAGTGAGTTGGTTTTGCATAATTGTAAGTGATTTGAATCTCAGAAGCAAAGTTCCAGAGCTATAGTTTTACAGTGATTATTGGAAGAACATTTGGGCACAGCATACTCCGGTAAATTCATGCTCACATATCCTGTGATTTTTTTTTTATGTCATTAACTCATTGCTAATTATAACTACTGTACTTTAAACTCTTATCACTCTAAGTATTGTTATCTATGTACCATTCCTCACTATTGCTGTAATTCCCAAGGGGATTCTGCCAAAAAAAAAAAAAAAATCTCATTTGAGCAGAAGGCATCAGAGCACAAAGCTGAAATAATATTGCATAAGGTAATTAAAAATAAATAAGATAATGTCTTCCAATGTTACAGCAGAACCTATGCATGATCATAAGCATTTCTGTATGTGGTCATTGGAGTATAATAATAAAGGACAGATTCTGGATTTGTGCAATGGCCTGGTGCCTAACACTTGCTGGATCATATGCTGCTTCTGCCATCAATTTGTTATTTATCTGAAGTTGTCATTTATCCTTTTTCTATTCTCTTTAAGTAGGTGCAACACCACAATATTATTAAGGATACGGAAATGATTTGAGATTTTGAGAAGAAAAATAAGCAGCAAGTCCTAAGCCTCCAATGTCCCCATAGTTGTGCACTTTATTCTTATATGGTTTATGAAGTAAACACCTTGGAAACTACCTTTTCCCCATCAAATGATTTCTCATCTGGCTCAGAGACTCCATGTGTGGTCAGATAAAAGGAGTGAACTGATTCTTTGAAGTCAGAGGACATAACCTAGTATCAGACTCAAGAGAATTCAAATGCAATATATGCTTTCCATTATCTTTTAAGTGAAGAGGCTGGGCATATTTTCTTGATGATATCAGCTCCCATCAGCAATTAGGCATTCACTCCAATTTCATCTCCCTTACTTGCCTCCTTCTTTTGCTGTTAGAATATTTTTCAATAAAGCTATAATAGCTGAAAGCAAACTTGACATTATTAGAATAGAAGGGAGACTAAAATAAACATTTGCCTTTCCAAAGAAATAGAGCTTCAGATTCTTTTCTAGAGAACTCACCCTAATAGATTTCCAATCTTCAAGCCACTAAACATTTCATGCTATTCTAACAAAATGCCTCTTTTTTTCTTTAAGGGATGTGATTTGGGCACAAAGCAATGTAAGGTGTGGTATGTTTGTATGTGTGTTGGGGAAAAGGTTTAGAACGCATAGGCCATTCAATTACCATTCCAATCATCTACTTCTGGATTCTTCCAGAAAATTAGAGCCTGCCCATGATAATGAAGAGTGTCTCAAGGCCCTATCACTGAAATAAATCATTATTAAAGTGCAGTTCGTTTCCAAATATAACTGACTTGAAATGAAAAACAAAAATGCGAATGAAAAAAAATATTCGTGTTGGAATGTGAAAGAAGGAAAATCCTTGCAGATATCCAGGAAATACCATCACTAACATAAAATAAGAATCTTTTCTTCTCTCTAAAGAATCACAGCTCTCTGATTGCCTGTAGCTCCTTACAATACTATTAGTCATTACAGAAAGTTTTTATAAATCTTGTCTTAATGGATCTTGTCTGTCAGTCTGTGTTATCTGCCAGCCTCACTGTTTTTCTCCCCTTCCTTCACATTCCAATAAACTTGTCTTTTCAATATTTACATGCCGACATATTTGAATGGAGCATAACTTTTCGTTGAATTTTAAGCAGGAGTTTCTAGTTCTTTAATCCTGGCATTTGGCCCTTGCAGAATATTTCCCTGAGGGCCTGTGCTTTTGCTGAATGGGGGAAGGGAGAGTTTCTTCTACAAGCCATCTTTTTCTCGGGGTAGTTCTACTGGGGCACTTTGCCCGTTCCTTTAGTCACAGAGCAGTGAGCTTGGTTAGCTGCCACGTAGGGCTTCTCCCAAAGAGCCATTTTCCCAGAGGAAGCTGAGCCTGGGAAAGAAGCAAGGGTAGGATTCCCTTAGTTCCTAAGTTGTGAGCTTTTTTTCTTTTTTTAGTAGAAGAAGAAACACTGCCAACCTGCCACCTTCTTCCTTTTCTATTCTCTTTCGAAAGCACTCCTAAATATAGCAAAAGATTCCATTTCTTGGCAAAAAAAAAAAAAAAAAAAAAAAAATAGAAAACTTTCCAACTCCAATCCAACATTTCCAAGGGAATGTTGCTGTGATGATTTTACTGTTATGTGAAATAATAACTATTTCCCCTCCAAAATACTAACCTGGCATAGTTTGCAGCTCCAGATAATAAGTAGGAGTGAGGGAAGGCATGGGCAAGCTCACTAAGTCAGTAGACTAACCAATTATCTTTGTTTTTTCACTAACTGCAAATCTATACAACTTGAAAATGTTATGTAATACTATATATTGCCACATATTTTCTTAAAGTTTATTTATTTATTTTGAAAGGCGGGGGGGGGGGGATGAGGGACAGAGAGAGAGAGAATCCCAAGAAAACTCTGCACTGTCAGCATGGATCCCAATGTGGGGCTCAAAATCATGAACCAGGAGATCATGACCTGAGCCAATATCAAGAGTCAGATGCTTCACCCACCAAGCCACCCAGGTGTCCCTGTATTGCTACATTTTTAACCAAACAAGTAAACACAGAGAACACCCATTTAAAGCGGTATCCTCACATCCCTGCTTTCACAATCCTATTCCTTCCAGGTTACAAGTTATTAATATTTGGAATATTCCTTTCTAGACTTTTTCAATGCATATGAATGCACATATACAAATATATAGAAAAACTTTAAACTTATTGATATTTTACCATAAAAATTATTCTGATTTTAAGTATTATTTCTTTCCTCATTTATTTTTTTAACCTAATAATACCCCATGGACATTTTCAAAAATACTCCTACATGTACAAATTCTTCATTCTTTTTAATGCATATGGGGAGGAAATAATAGCAAAATCACCTGTTCCTTTGTTGTTATTTACATTATAGCAATTTCCATTGATTTTCCTCATTTGTTAAATTATCCACATATTTAAAAATTTTTAATCTATTCCTATAGTTTGCACAAGTTTCCCAGAAATTCTTGTTAAATGCTATTATTGCTGTTAAACTAACTTAGAAGATAGAAATATATCTATACAATTCCCTAACGTCTTGGTTTGTTAAAAATAGAAAACCCAAAACATTAAGTCTTCTGAATAATTTCAGATATTTCAATAAGATAGGTTAGTAATATGAGAAATGTTTAGAGAAAACTAGAACTACCCTATGACCCAGCAAGAGTACTGCTAGGAATTTACCCAAGGGATGCAGGAGTACCGATGCATAGGGGCACATGTACCCCAATGTTTATAGCAGCACTTTCAACAATAGCCAAATTATAGAAAAAGCCTAAATGTCCGTCAACTGACGAATGGATAAAGATGTGGTTTATATATACAATGGAGTACAACTTGGCAATGAGAAAGAATGAAAACTGGCCATTTGCAGCAACATGGATGGAACTGGAAGGTATTGTGCTTAGTGAAATAAGTTAGTCAGAGAAAGACAAATACCATATGTTTTCACTCATATGTGGGCCTTGAGAAACCTAACAGAAGACCATGGTGGAAGGGAAGGGGGAAAAAACAGTTACAGAGAGGGAGGGTGGCAAACCATAAGAGACTCTTGGATACTGAGGACAAACTGAGGGTTGATGGGGGCGAGGGAGAGGGGAAAGTGGGTGATGGGTGGGGAGAAGGACACTTGTTGGGATGAGCACTGGGTGTTGTATGGAAACCAATTTGTCAGTAAATTATATTAAAAATAACTAATTTGAACTGGGAACTAATCTCTTTCTTCATGTGAAGCTGTTCTTGTTATAGAATCCATGAAATATATATTTTTAGTTTATACTTTTTTCATGTTTAGCAATTTTTTTCTATATAAACATGGATGGATCATGCAATCAATAAGTATTTATTAAATTTCTGAAGAGATCCAGGCAGAGTGCTAGATGTAGGACATACAAAATGGTTAAATTCTATTCTTAGTTTCACAGTCAAATGCAGAGACAGATACATGAAAATTAATTTTATAAGTTATAGATATGAAATGATAAAGATATCCTAGGGGTGCCTGCGTGGCTCAGTCAGTTAAGTGTTCGACTTCAGCTCAGGTCATGATCTCAAGGTTGGTCGGTTAGAGCCCCGCATGCGCTGAGCTTACAGCTCAGAGCCTGGAGCCTGCTTCGGATTATGTGTCTCCCTCTCTCTGCCCCTCCCCCTCTCATGCTCTGTGTCTCTCTCAAAAATAAACATTAAAAATTTTTGAAATGATAAATATATCCTAGGAAATTCTAGTTCAGGAAAAGTTATAATATAAACCTGAAACACAAAAGAATGGCAAATATTCTGTGAGTCATTTTCCCTTGAAGGTACTGGCAAATTCACAAAATACTCTGAAGGTAAATAAGTAAAAAGAAAATTATGTGTAGCCATCTTATAAAAGCAATGAGAAAAAAGAGGAAAAAATCTTAAAGCCATACAAATAAAAAGATTGCAAACTATCAAATTAACATTGAAAATCTTTGCCCTTACTATGTCATAAATAGCTATGACATATAAGAGAAGACCTCATTTAAAAAATTTTTAAATATTTATTTATTTTTGAGAGAGAGAGAGAATGGGGGAGGGGCAGAGGGAGAGGGAGACACAGAATCTGAAGCAGGCTCCAGGTTCTGAGTTGTCAGCACAGAGCCCCACGCGGGGCTTGAACTCACGAACCATGAGGGCTTGAATTCATGAACCGTGAGGGGTGACTTGAGCTGAAGTCAGAGGCTTAACGGAGCCACCTAGGTGCCCTGAAAAAACTTCATTTAAAGTAACATTTAAAAACATAAAAATATCTGGATATATACTGTACAAGAAATTGACAAAATCCACATAAGTAAAACTTTAAAAAAACAATAGAAAAACACAAAAATGACTTTGCAAATGGAAAGGAATACTGGAAAGGCATCAGAACATGGAATATCATAAATATATGTGTTCTTTCTAAGTTAATATGTATGTCAATTAAAGTGACCCCAAAAGAATATCATTAGGTTTGATTTAAAGTTCACATGAAAAAAATAAATAAGAACAGCCAGGAAACCCCTGAAAAATGTAATAAAAATTTAGAATTTGTACTACTGGTTATTAAAAATTATGATGAATTCTCTATGCAGTATTTTGGTGTATAATAGAAAGCCAATAGAACAAAATATAAAACCCACAAATAAACCCAAGCAAATATAAAAATTCTACTGTTTTCCAGTTTTATTTATCTTTGGTTTCTATTCTGATCATTATGGTTTTTTTTCTTTTCCTTACTTTATTTGCTCTTCTTTTTCTAGTTTCTTAAGGTAGAAGATGAGGTCATTGATCTGATGTGTTTCTTCTTTTCCAATATAAGTGTTTTGTGGTATAAACTTTTCTCTAAATACCGCTTTATCAGTGTCCTCTAGATTTTGATATGGTTTGTTTTTATTTTCATTCAGTTCAAAATAACTTCTAACTTCCTTTTTTATTTCTTCTATGATTTATGTATTACTTAGAACTGCATTTACTTTCATATTATTTTGGGGACTTTTCCAATTTTTTTTCTATTATTGACTTCAAATTTAATTCCACCATGGTCAAAGAATGTACTTTGTATAACTTGAATCCTTTTTAAATATTTTATGGCTCTGAATATGCTTTATCTGTTCTCACGTACAGGTTGTAGATAGTATATGTCCTCTAGTTGTTTAGTGGAGTATCCTATAACTAGCAATTAATGCTGGTTGATAGTATGTATATCAGTTTTCTAGATATGGCACAACAAAGTAGCCCACAACAGGCTCTTATACAATCAAAATGCCTTTTCTCAGAATTAAGAATAAGGTAGTATCAGGATTGGTTTCTTCTCCGGTCTCTTTTCTTGGATCATAGATGGCTTTCCCCTCCCTGTTCCCTCAAATGGTCTTTTTCCATGCATGTCTGTGTCCTAATCTCCAGTTTTTATGAAGACACCAGTCATATTGGATTAGGGACCACCTTAATGACTGCATTTTAACTTAATTACCTCTTTACTGACCCCATCTCCTAATACAGTCATACTCTGAGGTACTGGGAGTTTGGGATTCAACATATAAATTTGGGTGGTGGGAGATACAATTCAGCCTATAGTAGTATGGAAAAGTATTCTATATCCTTTTTTTTAATTTCTGCATACCTATTCTGCTAATTATTGCAAGAAGGGTGTTGAAATCACCAATTATAATCATAGATTTCTTCATTTCTTACTGAAGTGCTGTTAAGTTTGCTTTATATTTTTGAGTCTTTGTAATTAGGTGTACAGTTGTGATTTTTATGTTTTTATGTCCCCTTGATGAATTTAGTCCTTTATCATTATGAGATGGCCCTTTTCATCCTTGGTAAATTTTTTTTTTTTGCCCTAAAATCTGTTTTTCTGGATATTAATATAACTATTCTAGCTTCTTTTTTATTGGTGTGGATTTCTTGTAGATAGCATAACAATTTCCCATACTTTTTACAGAAGATGCATCATCTTTAAGAATATTTTTGAATTCTAAGACTCTACTAAGGTTTCTCTGGAGCTTATAATTAATCTTGCATTTCATATTTTATACACATGCAAACACTTACAGGTATATACACACATACATGCATACATAACAAATATAAATACATTAAACTATTATGCATTACATATATAAGCATTATAAATATTATATATATTATGTTATACTATATTATATACAAAATCAGCTCACTAGTCTTTCCTCTGACAATTTTAAGCCAGCTGTGGACCAACCAAAATCCAATTATGACACTTGGAAAAAGAAATAAGAAATTTTACTTGGGCTAAGATGAATAATTTGGCTATCATATTTTAAGTTTCAGATCCTAGCTTAGAAAGTCTTCCTCATGATACTTTCACTGAGTTCAAATTAATAATTATCCTGGTGACATGCTACAGTACTTAGAGCTAAAACTTTGTTGTTAAATATAAATAATATTTTTCAGAATGTAGAATTTTATTTTATTGTATTTATTCAAATCATATTTGCAAACAGTGAGGACAAAACTTGTCACAAAGATTTTTTTCACATTCATATTATACTTTTAAAATTGCAACAGTATTAACAATTATTTTAAAGTATTATTTTAGTGAATATTAAAAGTTATTTGACTATTATGCTACTTATCTAATTACTCGCCACTATTATTAAAAACTAACATTATTTCCCAGAGTCTCTTTTAAAATAAACTTTTATATTAAAACACATTAGAGATACAAAAAATTACACTCATTGACTGCATGAATGGTTAATGCATTTTCCCAAATGAGCACACTTATGTAATCACCAACTTCATCAAGAGGAGAGCACTACCAGCACCTAGAATCTTCTATCATCTATCTCTACCCTATGCTTTCCTGAATAACTTCTCTACATATTAATTTCATCCTTTTTAGAAATGTTTACAAATGGGATCAAATAGTATGTTTATTTCTTGTCTAGATTCCTTTGCTCAAAATTTTGGTCTGAGATTTACATATATTGCTAAATACACTTGTAGTTTGTTCATTTTCCTTGCTGCATAGCATTTTTCTATGAATACATAACAATCCATTCATTCATTCTGCTATTGGTGGGCATTTAAGTTATTCCCAAATTTTGACTTTCTGTATAACTTAGCCATAAACATCCTTGTATATGTTTTCTTAATACATACATATGTATTTTTCTATGGGTGACATTCCTGGATCATAGGGCATGTGTAAGATCAATTAGTAGATGATGTTTCTATGGAATTATACCCACAAATAGTAGTATGGGGGATGTAATTGCTGCAACTATTGACCAAAACCGTGGAGTACTTAGTCCTTTTCATTCTAACCATTTTGGTCACTGTGTACTGATATCTCATGTTTTTATTTTTGTATTTCCATGATGAGTCAAAAGTTGGGAACTTTAAAAAATATTCTTTGGTCATCTGGAAAGTGTTTTATTCGAAGTACTCATTCAGATCTCTTTTCATTTAGTTTAAACTTCTTTATTTTTTTGTTGTGTTGTTTATTTGTTTCTACCTGATTTTTAGGAAATCTTTATATGTTAATTTCCATTTTTACAGGTTGCATATACCTTCTCCCTCAATGCAGCTTGATTTTTCACTCTGTAATTGAAAATTCTTAGAGTCAATCTTGTTTAACTTATTAGTCTTCTCTTTTGTGGTAGTGATATCTGTGTCCTCTTGAAGAATCCTTTCTCCAAAGTAGGAGCCATGATTTTCTTCTGTGTATTTTTAGACACTTTATTAGTTTATGTTTTATGTTTGGATTTTATATTAGTGTGGTAGGACTCTTGTAGCAAAGTATCATAAACTAAATGGCTTAAACACAGAAATTTATTGTCTTCCATTTCTTGAGGCTAGAAGTCTGAGATCGAGATGTCTGGAGGGTTAGTTCCTTCTGAGGCCCGCGAGGAAGAGTCTGGGTTCCATGCCTTCCCTGTAGCCTCTGATGGTTTTCTGGCAATCTTTGCCATTTCTTGGCATGTAGAAGCATTACACTTAGATCTGCCTTTACCTTCACACGCTGTTTTTCCCTGTGTGCATGTTTGTATCTAAACTTCATCTTTTTTTAAGGACACCAGTCATATTGATTTAGGGGCTCACCCTACTCCAGTATGACATTATGTTTAATAAGATCTGCAATGACTCTATTTTGAAACAAGGTCAAATTCTTCTAATTCTACAATCACTGGCATATTTGTCTATCATTGTGCTAATATCAGCCTGTCTTAAACAGCTTAAATTTCTTTCTCTTTTGTGTAAATCCTTTCACTTTGTTCCTTCTCAGCATTTTCTTAGATATTTTTGCTCCTGTGTGTGTGTTTGTGTGTGTATGTGTGTGTTCCAGATTCAACTAACCAATTTCCACCAAAAGAAAAAAAACTTATATTTTTTATTGTGATTGAAATGAATATATAGGTCAATTTGAAAAATATCTTAAAAATACTGTGTGTTCCAGTAAGCCTTAAACAAGTTTTATCTCCATTTTACTTATCTTCTTTAAATTTTCTGAAAAAGCATATTAAATTTCTTCCTAGGTGTTCAATGTTTTTATTCTCTTAGAAATAGTTTACTGTGAGAATTTTTATTTTCTAATTTTGTTGTTTGCATATGTAATCACAGGTGTTGTGTTGATCATATATCCAGCTACTATTTAAATTCACTTATTAACCTTAATCATCTATCTGTAAATTATTTTGGATATTCTACATGCGCAATTATGTCATCTGCAAAAATGACAGTTTAATTTTTTTTTCAATATCTTATACATCTCAATTGCATCTCTTGCCTATTACACTCACTTGGCCTCTAGTAAAATGTTGAAGAGCAGTGATAACAATATCCCTGTCTTATTTCCAATTTCAGGGCAAACATTTTGATTAATCATTATTAAAGATGTTGTTTGTAGTAGGTTTGTTTGCCTGTTTTTATAGATACCATTTACTTATTCCTGGATATTTGTATAAGTCTTCTCTTGTTGCGTAATGAATTACTATAAACTTAGTGACTTAAAACAACATCCATTTATTAGCTAACAGTTCTGTAGGTCAGAAGTCCCTGGGTTTTCGGCTCAGGTTATCACGAGGTAGAAATCAAGGTGTTGGTAAAGCTGAATTCTCATCTGGAAGCTCTTGGGAAAAAATCTATTCCAAAGCATATTCTTGTGGTTGTCAGAATCCAGTCCCTGCTAGCTATCAGCTGGGGGCAGCTCACCTTCTAGAGGCTGCCTGCCTGCCTAACCACATTGCCCCCTCCATCTGTAAGCAGGCAGCTGGCTAATATGCCTAATCCTTGTACTTTGACTCTGAATTTCCCACTCTCTGACCTCTAATCCCAGATTTAAAGTGGTTCAATTTGTTCAGCTTCCAACTCTTGATTTTAGCTCCAGTCATGATCCCAGGGTCATGGGATAGAGCCCAACCTCAACTCCATGCTAAATGTGAAGCCTGCTTGGGATTCTTTCTTTTTCTCTCTGCCCTTCACCCCAGCTCATGCTTGCTCTTTCTCTCTCTCTCTCTCTCTCTTAAAAAAAGAAAAAAGTGTTCTTGTGATTTGGTAAATCTTATCCAATTAATCTCTCAATTTAGGGTCAACTGCTTTGTGACATTGATAACATCTGCAAAATCCCTTTTGCCACATAGAGTAACAAAATCACAGGAGTAAGATCATATTCACAGACTCAGTTCACATTCTACAGGAAGAGAGTATAGAAAGATAGGAATCTTTTCAGAATTCTGCCTTAATTTTCTCAAATGCTTACTACTTGTCTAATGACATGATCATATACTTTTTTTTTAACTTTTTTCTGTGATGAATTACATAGACTTTATTTATTTATTTATTTTTTTACTATTAAGACAAATTGGCATTCCTACAATAGACACACCTCATTTGAGATTCATTATACTTTCTGTATCCTGATGGATTTAATTTCATAAGATGTTTAGATTTTTTCTCATCTCATGAACATAGTAATATTATTTCCTTGTTCTAATTTGCCATGTTTGGGTATCAATAATATCAATATGCTGGCTTCATAGCATATGTTGAGAAACTCTCCACCCTGTTCTAACCCTGAAACATTTTGTATATGATTGGTGATGTTTCTTTTATGATTCTTTTTTAGAATTAACCAGTGAAGTGCTCTTTTAGAACAAGTGTAACTTATTAAATAATTACATAATTTTTTTTGCATTTTTCTGAACATTTTCATTTCACCTAATTTTTAAAATTTATTATCATTAAGTTGTTTAGAATATCCTTGGGGTGCCTGGGTGGCTGAGTTGGTTAAGGGTCTGACTTCAGCTCATGATCACACGGCTCATGAGTTCAAGCCCCACGTCAGGCTCTGTGCTGACATCTCAGAGCCTAGAGCCTGTTTTGGATTCTGTGTCTCCCTCTCTCTCTGCCCTCTCCTGCTCGTGCTTTGTCTCTCTCTGTTTCAAAAATAAATAAACATTAAAAAAATAAAAATAAATAAAATATAATATCCTTATGATATCTATATAAGCTTATAGAATCTATAGAAATGCCCCCAGTTTTTATTCCTGATCTGAGTGTCTTGTTCCTTTTACTTTTGATCAAATAAAAAACAAATTTTGGCTTTTTTAATTTTCTCCATAATGTTAATTTTACTTTCTTAAATTAATTTCTTCCTTTGTCATATCTTCTTTCTTTTTTTTAATTTCAATTTTCTGTTCCTTCTGTAACTTACTGACAAGTATGTTAAGATCATCATTTGTAGGCACACACAGAATGCTTTAAAATAAGAATGACAATAATCAAGTTTCAGAAAAAAGTGATGTAAATCTGAAGCCTGAATTCCTTTTGATTGATGCTCCAGTTTTATTGTGCATCCTGCTCTGAGCTCTGGCTCGGCCCTTGGGTACCACCTTTTGGATCTTCCTTGTGTCCACCCTGAGTGCAGGTCTTATCCCATTCTTGTGCTTAACCCAAACTCATGGACTGTTTGCCTGGGTCTGGATCCACAGGCTGTCTTCAGAAAAAGTCTATTCCAGATTCTCTGACTCATATTTGTTCTTTATAAATATTTTTCCCTTCAAATTAAATCTTGTTCCCATTACCATAACTCCAACCTTGGAATTTTCATTTGACAACAATTTCTTCTGGCTCAGCAAATTACATTCTTTCTCCAGATCGTATTATTAATTCACCTTCCTCAAAAACCACTTTTATCTTACATGTTTGATTAAAACAATGAAATTAATCTATGCTCATTCTTGTTCCCAGTAGTTTTTGCTTTTCTCATTCCTAACATAAAGTTTTGTCATTTCTCTAATGATACCTATTTCTTTAATAGAATGATTTCTAACTACTTTATCCTTGTAATCCATGTTGATTGCTTTTCTTTGTGAATAGGGGTTATATATTTTATTTTAGTTTCCCTTCAGAGTCAAGTAGAAGCTAAACACATGGACAACAAAGTATATTTATTGATTACTTTTAAAAATCAGCATATTAGTTATATTAGCTAGGCTGTCATGTGGAAAATCAAAAGTTATAGATAAGGCTTGGCTTTAAAATGAAAACGTTAGAGAAACTGTAAATTTTTTTTAATTTCAGAAAGTTCTAGATTTAATTAGATTTACTATAGGCGAATCATTTAGGTTTGAATTCATCATATGGCAGTGGAGTGGGAAAATATGTATAAAAGGTCAGGTTTCCAGCCCTTCTGTATTTCACTTTCTTAAGAATCAGAAGCTCTAAGGAGCAAGCAATTAGTCATTGCAAAAATTCAAAGTGACAATCGACTACACTTTTTTCAGATACAAGATTAAAAGGCATCCAGAGAGCCTCTTTCCCTTATTTTAGATGAAAGGAAAATATGGCTTTGGTCCCCATTCAGAGATTATCCACTTTCTGTAAGAGCAGTATGAATATCTTCAGCTTTGAGGCTTTCTTTCTTTTCTTTTGAGGTCAAAGGAAGGAGATACATGTCTTCCCATTTGGAAATAATCTAAATTTAGAGGACTCATGTATTATCTTGATTTAAGTCTCTGTGTTATATTTACCAACAACTGGACTGTTACTTTAACTTGGGAAAAGAAGATTACAAAAAGAAAAAGATTTTAAAAAAGAGTCTAAAGCTATCAATGAAATCATGTTTAGGTTAGTCAGTAAACTTAATTGAAAAAAAAGTTATCCAGGAAGAGTGACTGTTTCTAACATTAGTGAATACTCACATATTTTTACTGGGAGGTAGTTGGATATTTTCCCACTTTGGGTGTGATTTCAGTATGCATAATGAATGCATTGTATAAAAAATAGAGTTTTGAAGTGAAGTGTGAGGAATAAATGATTATTAAATGCCTATGGGTGAAGAGGCACCAAACAGTGTATTTCTAAAACATGAAGAAAGATTGCATATGTAATGGGAAAAGCACTGGACTGTGAGTTGGGATATCTGGATTAAAGAGGCAATGTGACATTGTACAATGAGTAGTGATTTTGAAGGCACACATACCTGGATTCAAAGGCTGGCTACACCATATACAAACTAAGATTAGAAAAGTCAATTAAAAACTGGATCTCAGTTTGTTCATCTGGAAAATGGTGATAATTTTATCCAACCCGTAGTGAAGATAACACTTTAAAAATCAGTGTTAATTTTTAGTGTTCTTTTTTTTTTCTCAGTTCCATAAATTTCTTAGTAGATTACTGAGGTTTTAAGGTGTGAATATACTAAATAGAGCCATAGAAAGTCAAGGAAGTCCTTTTCAAGGTGGAAGTGATCAGAAGTAAATAAGAAGCGAGGAATGAGATACCAAGTAGATACTGATGCAGGCTGGACAAAGTAAATTTAAGTTAGGGAAGTGAACTAAGGAAAACAGCAAAGCACAAATCCAAGATAGGCTGGAATGCAGGGGAACTGTTAGGCAACATTTACACCAAGGAAGAAAATGAACAGTGCAGTGAATGTGGGAATGATGAAAAGCAGAGGGCATCCAGGAAAACTAAGCAACTAGCTAGCAAAGAAAAATTCTACCACTCCTACTGCTTATTGAATTTGATGCGGCAAATTGGGATTATAATGAGCCACTCCCAATGGAATTACTCTGTGTCTCCTTCTTAAGTCAGTGTTGTTGTGTCAGATATTTGGTTAGTCCTCATGTAGGGTTGTTTCATTTCTTTATTCATTTATTCTCTAAATATTTTTGAGTGTCCACTTTGTTCTTGACATTACAGCCTTATAACAGATAATAATCTCTGCCCTAATAGCGGGTGTCAGGCAATAAACATAATCAATATGCAAATTATTTTTATATGTTAGAAGGTTATTGGATTTGGTCTTTGGAGAAGAATAAATCAAGGGTGTATCCAAAGGATTAAAACTGTAAATAAATTGGTCAGGTTTGTCCCCACTGAGAAGGTAGACAAAATTTTAAGGTAGATGAAGGAGTTAGTCATGTAGATGTATAGAAGATGACTCCACACAGGGAAATTAAGAAAATTGGCAGAAGAGATTAAGTTCAGAGAAATACTAGCTGAGTAAATAGTGTAGCACTTTACAGGTCATTGTAAGGACTTTGCCATTCATTTTTAATGAGATAAGAAAACACTGAAGGATTCTGAGCAGAGGAGAACATAATATGATAAATGTTCTGGAAAGATTACTTTGACTGCTATGTTGAGAATAGATTCCAGATGGGAGAAAAGATATAAACAGAGACCACTTAAGATACTATTGCAATAATCCAGGGAAGAGATAAGGTCATTTGGTCTAAAATGATAGCAGTGAGGTGCTGGCGAAGGGTCAGAATGTGAATATATTCTGAATGTAAAACCCATAGGAATTCTTGACAGATTGGATGTGGTATGTGAAAGTATAACATGAATCAGTGATGACTCTCAGTTTTTTTTGGCCTGAGCAGCAGGAAGGATGAAACTGATTTTAAGTGATACGTGAAAGACTACAGGTAGAACAGGTTTGGGAATTAAGATCACAAGTTCACTTTTGGAGATATTAAATCAGATTCAAATTGAGACATATGAAACACCCAGTGGCGATACTGATCTGGCAGTTGAATATACAAGTCTAAAGTTCAGAATGGTGTGGGATAAAGATATAAGGAGTGAGTCTAATTACAGAAGAGATCCTAGTACTGAGTCATGGGATACTTCAGTGTTAAGAGGTTGGGAGGAAAGTAAGAA